>NC_091995.1:45193085-45525663 GCF_044704955.1 Pristiophorus japonicus
AATGTATACAACAGGTTTTTTCAGTGCTACAAAAATCTTCACTGGCTCCATTCTACTTTAGTTTGGAGTACATTTTCACTGTGTAAACTTTCAAATCAGGCGTCAGTGGCCGGACACGCCCCCTTTTCAAGAAAAAATTCTGTTCTAAACTAGAACTGTTCTACCTGACTGGAACTGCAGAAAAAAAAATGTGGAGAATTGCGATTTCTAAAATAGTCCGTTCTCCACCAGTTGCTCCTAAAAATCAGGCGCGAATCATGTGCAAACTTGGGCCCTATATGCCCAATCTACTCAATGTCTCGTTATAGGACAATCACCTCATTCCAGCATTCAATCTAGCGAACATTTGCTGCACCACCTCTAAGGCACATGTATCCTTCCAAAACTGTGTACCATATTCCAGGTGTGGTCTTACCAAATCCCTGTACAATTGTAGCAAGACATCCTTACTCTTTTACTCTAACCACCTTGCAAGAAAGGGCAACATCCCATTTGCCTTCCTGTTTGCTTCCTGTACCTGCATGCTCACGTTATGTGTTTCCTGTACGAGGACCCCTAAATTTCACTGAACACCAACATTTACTAGTTGCTCACCATTTAACAATTACTCTGTTTTACTGTTCTTCCTACCAAAGTAAATCATCTCACATTTTCCCACATTGTACTACATCTTCCATCTTACGGCCCATTTAATTAACCTGTCTAAATCCCTTTAAAGGCTCTTCACAACCTACTTCCCCACCAAGCTTTGTATTGTTAACATGGGCGCTGTGAAGGTAGGTTAGGCCAAGGGATATTGTGCTTGCCTCAATGTCCAACCGAAACATTACGGAGAACTCTTGTCCCAGGGGTTCATATTCAATAGCAGTGCATTCCAAACTTCCCAAATTTTACATCAAAATATTGCGGGTGCTGGAATCTGGAATAAAAACAGAAAATGCTGGAAATCTCAGCGGGTCAGACAGTATCTGTGGAGAGAAAGCAGAGTTACTATTTCGGGTCGACCCGAAACATTAACTCTCCTTTCCCTCCACAGATGTTGCCTGACCCGCTGAGATTTCCAGCATTTTCTGTTTTTATTCCAAAATATTACCTTGCTTTTTAAATTCAAACATCTTCGATATCCGCGTCTCATCAATGTCTCTGGTAACTTAAGGATACTACTCCAAATCTGGTTGCGTTGAGCTATATTGGAAGCAGGGGACTTCCACTTTCTTTCAGATAATACGAACAATGACGGGCAGGTGAAACCCTCTGGTCCATTTAGACTTTCCCACACGATTGTAATACCTCTTGTATGATGATATATACACAAGACAAACCAAGTGATCTTCTGCGACAGGCGTAAAAAACAGATTGAGGACCCAGGCCAAGTTGCAAGCAATAATTTGGGCAATTCCTTTCCGACCCATTTACGTGGTCGGAACTAGGTCCGGAGATTTCTCTGACACTGAATTCCCTGAAGTATCTGCCTTTTTGAAGAGGTGATATCCGCTTCAACCAGAAACAGCTCCAGTTCATTTCAGTCCGTATTCTCATTCACAACTGGACAAAGTGAGTTCACAAAATATTATTATTAGGCTGTAAAAATATCCAGCAGCTGACTTGCAGGTTTCAGTGTTAGTTTGCTAATATTGAGAATTATATTTCAGTATTCAATCTATAACCAAAATAAATGATAGTTAAAGCTCCCGTGTAAAATGGAAGTAATTGTTTTGCTTGTATCATTAAAGCCTGATTGCCCAGATTTTAACCTACCCGGTGCAGCAGAAATCGGATGGTCCGCCCAATTTGCACCCTGCCCAATTTTACTTTCCAATGCCTCAGACTACCTGCAGCCCATGCCCTGGAATGGCCTCCCTCAATCCCATCATTCTGTCTAATTCCCTCTCCTTCTTTAAAACCCTCCTTGAAACCCACCACATCGCTGAACGTTTAGACTATATCCGAATATCGCCCTCTGTGGCTCCTGGTTATTAGTTTTAATTAGGCCTCTGTAATGTATCTTGGACATTTTATCTACTTTAAAGCTGCTATGTAAATGAAAGTTGTTGCTGTCCAGAGACATATTCTCTTTTCTCCAATGAGGAAGCAAAATGGCACACAAATAAGCAAAGAATAAAGTGAATTATCAATTTGTACTGCAGCTGAAGGCCTCCTTTATATGTGCTGTATCATTAAGTCAAATGCCAACAAATGCATTATAATGCAGGGAGTCATTTTACTTCTGGGTGATAGTGTAAAATGGACGATATAGAATTGTTCGCCCTTCATAGGCCCGCCCACTTTCCCCTTCCAATGACTTCAATGGAAAGGAAAATTGAGCGAGGTTTATAATCGGTGACTAACTTCATAATCATCCTTTTTATAACAAGACATTTCTGGATGTCAAGGCATCCAACTGCTCCCAATATCCATCATTTATTTCCTTATTAGATTTAATGAGGAAGCTAAAAGTAAAGCATGTGAATAGTTGTTGAGTTCTTTCAATTTATTTCTGTTCCCTTACAGCCATTGCAAAAATGAGGTAATCAACTAAGCACCTTAAAATCAAACTCCATTCATTGCGAATAATGTGGCACTGGGGATTTCGTCACATAATGTTATGAAATGCAAGGCTCGGGGGAGGGAGCTGTCGGATGGAATGTGTTGGTCAAGCCACATAGCATTGTCACTTGGGGTAACAATGGTAGAGATTGGGAAACGTTTGTGACTTCACAGAAAATGTTTGAAAATTGTTCTTATACATTTCCCAGTAAAAATGGTTTGGACTGGATTCATTTCAGCTGAAATTTATTGACAACAATTATTTATTGGATTGGATAAATCATATCTATGACTTTAACTGCATCTTTATTAGAAATTTATTGCAGCACGTTTTATAAATCTACATGGTATGCCGATTTACAACTTTACAGTTGCAGGATGAAGTCTTGCTTTAAACTTATTCGAACACTTTCAAATCACTACTTCTTTAAAATTTGTTCAAGCAAGCCTGAAGCTGATGTTGTGATAGCTGATTCCATCCTCAAAGTTCCCTCTCAAAGCTTGCGCAGCCTAGAATGAATTGACCACTTACCTCTATTTTCTGAAATAATTAAGCTTGAATATTTATAATCGACATTTTGCTTAGTTGCAATACTGAATATAAAGACAACATACTTTATTTAATGTGTTGTATTCTCAGGACTCAAGCTGACTGCCTCAGGCGTTTTTAATGCTAGATTTACTTGTTTTCGGCAGATATCAGACGAATAGCATCAAAGATCACAGCCTATTGAGAAGGTGGAGCAAGTATTGATTTGTGAAAGGCGCGGTAATAACCAATTCAGTTCCCTATCACAGTTTCCAAGATAGAGTGCTCGAGACGGGAGCCATGCGATATGCCTCCAAATATAATTGCGCACATCCTTGTCTCTGTTGTAAAACCACAAAGCCTGGGCATCATTTGTTTAAAAAAGCAAAATGCAATGATATGTATTGCTGTCAAGCAACCGAAATGGTACAATTACACATTTAAGGATGGGATAATCACATTTTTGTATAACAAAAGAGTCCTGTCTCGGAAGGTCGTGCATGAAGCAAGCTTGGAACAGAGGAAGCATTATTTTCCATGCCACGTGAGCTTTGAGCGTGTGCACACTATTTATACTGCAGCAACTATGTTCAGCTTGGATGGATATAATTTATTTAATTCTATGAAGTCATTACCTATTTAAGTGGCTTAATAATTGCAATCAAGGGTAATTAATCATAGTCTTCAATGAATCTCTGAATTTCCACTGGGACACTGATAAACAAATCTGTCTGTGCAGGAACTCTAATTTGATTTTTTTTCCATAATGGTGAGAAGGTCAGAATAATTGTTATCTTAATATAAATTGCACATTTAAGTAATATTGGAAAATGTCCCTCCTTAAAAATATAAAACTACAAGAGGTGGACAAAAGGAAAGTGATAGATTTTCTTCGGTTCTCCATCTCTGTATCAATGTGATTCTCACCATTGTTGTTCCCACGGAGACTCCTTCTCATTCTATTGCCCAGTACAGCTCGTCTAATGGTCAGAACATTGAGCAATAAAATCAAAACAAATGGAACCAACAGGGAAAAAATGGTGTCCAACAACAAAAATTCTCCCAATGTGGGAACACCATAGAAGATTGATTTTGCATGGCAGTACCACCTAACTCATAATAATGGTCTGCTAGTAATCTTTGGCACATGAAAGGGAATTGTTACAAAGATTAGCAAAGGTTTTTCCTTGTTGATCACGTGAAATTACGTTCACAGGAAGTAACTCCTTTTAAGGAATTACCTCTGATCTTGACCTAGGAGGCAGGTGAAACATTTTTGTTTCCGGATGTCTTTCAGTTCACGAATCATGCTGAACACTGAAAAAACAAAGCCAATGTGTTCTTATTCAGGCAACACTGGTTACACTTCAAACAGATACTCTGGTTATGATAGGAGATAAGCGATAAATGAAATGGAGAATAAAACCTCCAACAAATGGTCAATTGGGTGAATGACCATTTACGGGCGGAAACAGGACCCTTTTATACCCACAGACATTAGTTTTCATTGAAGTCAAGGAACAGGAAATGGAGGGGGCAGAATGTAACGCAGGTAGCCAATTATCTTTTGTCTGTGTTTCACTTCCACCAAAGAGAAATTCACCCAATCAAGACATGGAGGTAATTTTAACTTCTGGTGACAGAGTAAAATGGGAGATATCGAATAAGTCGCCCATTACACATGACGGCCGATTTTGAATTTATTTCAGGTGGATGGAATACAACTCAGTTGTGACGCCGAATGGGATGTCAATTCAATACCGTCCATTTTACACTGACAATAATGTCAACTTAGCTCTTAGGGATAAGCCCGTGTGTCATCAGCTGTGGCATTGTATTCCCACATTCTCGCATAATAGCAGAAATGATAAAATAATTAATAACGTCCAATGGAGTGATTGCACCAGCTGTGCCTTTGGTCCAATTCAGATTTGATATTTAATTATTTAATTCGTTTTAACCCAATACGCCCAGTGGTGGAGTGACGGGGTGGGATCGGCCGCCCCATTATACTCCATTATACTCAGGTGGGTCGGGAAACAGGCGGTCAGTCAATCCGTCAGTTGCCAGCCAGGCGGCTCAGTTTAAAATCTGTTGCAGTGTATTTAACCCTGTGCAATAACTAATTCATTTATTTCACGTTACATTGAAATTAAATCAATTGGAAACATTTTTGAAGTTAATTGATCAGGAAGATATTTTCAGCTTATTCTATTTGGTAAGAATGATAGGGGGCTCAGGGAATACTCCCTGTCTAAATCACTTGCGCCCTCTGTTGCTTACATTGTTCAGTTTATTATTGTTACATGACGATTGTCTGTCCATTTCTTAAAACATTATCTAATGCTAATAAAGGGTTTCGATTGAATCTTTGAATTCAAATGAGCCGTTGAGCGATGATGTATTTATCTAATATTTGTTTGTTTAAACAGTTATTTGTTGTTAAAGTCATAATAACTCGTCATTTTCAAAGAAGCAATGATAATTGCTGACTTCAGATTATACAGAGAGATTTCCGAGCCAGTTCATTTCACATCATGGCCAACAACCGAAGAGCTGCCAGATCCTGGGGTCCTCCCACTCCCACCCATGTGCTCAGACACTTCCTCCTCCTTCCCCCGCCAGAAATCACATTCCAGTCCTGATTACTACCAGACTGTATGTTCTGCCTCTCTTGTGCTGCCAAAGGAAAGGCTTCACCAGGGGCTGATTCTCGCAATACCCAATTCCCTGTGCGGCCTAAACCGAACCCCCCACCTCGCATCACTCAGTGTTAATTCACCTCAGACCCGCTGCTGCAACGCTGCAGCACCGCGGCAAGTACTTTGTGCTTCAGAATCTCAGCACAACTGCTGCCATTTAATCCTGGACCCGAGATCCGATTCACGATACCTAAATATGGTGTCCCATCATTACTGAACGTCAGAACGCTGCCATCATTGGCCAGTGTCTAATCTCACCCATTGCCCTACGGATCTGAATAGCAGGGGAAGCCTGTCATGTAATAAAAGATAACTTATCGCTCATCTTAAATCAGGGGCCGTGACAGTATTGAATTGGTTCTTCTTGAGAATACCCCATTTGTAGCTCCAAATAGCACGGCCGGGGTTTTCAATGTGAGCGCTCCAGACTTCTCTTCCCCATTTATTCAATATAATTGAAGAGGAAACCAGACTGGCGAATTCGGAAAAACAAAGCTCCGGGCACATGCTTCCACTGAGTGTGAGCAATTCGACGGGAGATTCCTGTGTGTACATATTTTTATTGAAGTACATCTCTTATAGTTGGGGGATGGAATTGATTAATTTTAACTTTGGGCGATTGTGTAAAATGAACGATACCGTATTCGTTCCCTTTGTGTACCGCGCCTGATTGCTCTTTCCATTGAAGTCAATGGAAGGGAATATTGGGCGGGACGCATAATGGACGAGTAATTCCATAAGGCGTCTTTTGGGCTATTTCCCAAAGTTAAAAGTACCATTGTGCTTTTTTTAAATTCGGCGAATCCTTTATTTGATCCAGGGGTCGGTTATTCGTATTCTTCAAATCATCCCCGAACTTACTAAATTATATTAACAAACCAGAACCAAGCTGCGATGCTAATATTTGGCACCGAAATAAAATTACAAGACTATCTACAAATCTTTCGAAATCCCCACTAAACCCTTTAATTTAAAGTTTCAGAATAAATTGTGCTACCTGACCGGTTATTAAATTAGGAATATGTCGGAAACTTTGAGTTTTCTAATTGTTATTTATTTGCTGGTGGTAATTAATGTCTGTACATCAACCACATCAAAACAAGCAAATAATATTATTACACCAACAGCAGGGGTAGTGAGGCAGTCAATACTGCTGAAGATATATATTAACTGAATATAAGCGGCTTATTCGGAACTCCAACTTTTGCAAGAACAGGACAGTATATGCTTTGTATCTGTTATTATTGGCTGTCCTGTTTTCGGAGCGAAGCAACACTGTGTTTCAGTTTTAGGGACACAAGATATTCTGCTTTCAAAATGAGGTCCTATTAAGATCTGAGAAAAAGCTCAAGCTCAGTACCAGTTAAAGTCATTTGAACAAACAGATTAAGACGAGCCATATTTGCTCCTACTAAATATGGAGCAGGACATTTCACGTTCAAAAATTAAACTTAAGAATATCATTATGATCAAAGTTTTAAATAAAATATTTTGAAATCTGCACACCTAAAGGACGCTGAGTTCATTCCATTATAGGTTCACAGATTGCATTAGAAATAACTGCATATTAGCAGTAGATAAGCACAACCTCTATTTTAGGTGCATCATATTTTGTCTTTGTTAATTTATATTTTTTATAATATCAGTATAAGGAGGCTTCGTGGTGCACGTTAGATCGGAGAGCGTTCACAGATACACACAGAAAGTTGTATAAAGCTGAGCTGCCCCGCGATTATGGTGAGATGTTGGATTTCAGATCAACAGGCTATGGGCGGAGGGGAAGGAGACAGGTTCTGGCCTGATATATACCGGGTGCAGGGAAGATAAATGTGGATAACCATCTCAGTAACCGTTCGGAAGGGCTATGGGAGTTCATGGTCGTCAAATTTTGAGGAGTTGGAGGACAAATAGACTTCACGCCGACTGTGTAGCTGTAATTTGGAGCGGGACCCTGTAACACCCCTTCGGTCAATGGGAAGTAGCCCTGCCTGAAGCCAAGTTATTTTAGAAATATTGCACAGTCCCCTAATGACCGTCACCTTTTTCATCATTTGGTATGATATTTCATCATTGGTCAACGATGAATTTTTGTGTGGATCATATTAAAATGATAATGTATATTCAGATTGTTCCCAAAGGGTTTACGATTCTCACAGCAGCTGTTGCTGGGATTGGGAGAGGGTGTTGGTCGGATGGCGGAAGAGCTGCTAGATTTGAATATGAAAGTTAGATTGTCCACTTTGTGCAACTTGAATGCTATTTTCATAAACATTACAAAATTCCTTTCCAAACTTGTTCCCGAAATCTACACCCTCAGATGGAACTGACGTCGCTGACCCCAGTCAGGGCAGCAATTTCAGGCATTACAATCTGTCTCAGCTCCTTTCGATTATTTTGGGAAATCTTCTCTGCTTCCCTCTCCGAATTGATATTAGCGACCATTCCTAAAATGTGTATGTTGGGAAAATTTGATGGGAATTGATTGCTGTGATTCAGTAACAAAACGAGATTTTTTTGTGCTATAATTTGCATGATTTGAAATAGGAAGGGAAAATATGACTCTGGTTTGACATAGAATCACATAGAATACTCAGCACAGAAATAGGCCATTCGGTCCAACCAATCCACGCCGGCATTAATGCTCCACTCACACCTCCTCTCATCCTTCCTCATTTAAGTCAGTCAGAAGAATCCTCGATGAGGATCTGAAAAATCTTATTTGTTTGTTCATATCTGGCATCACTTGACATCAGAGGTTTAGGATAGAATTCCAGAACTTATGGCCTAGGCTGCTGCAGAATAGCCATCAATAGTGGAGCAAAGAAAATCGTGGATTGGTAAGAGCCCAGACTTGGTGGAATGCAGAGATCTTCGAGGGATTTAGGGCTGGAGGAGTTTACAGAAATAGACAGGGAGGCCACGTAGGTCTTTGAAAACAAGGATGAGAGTTTTGAGATTGACGCATTGTCAAACCGGGAGCCAATGTCGGTCACCAAGCACATGGTGATGGGTGATCATGACTTGGTACGAATCGGCATATGGGCAGCAGAGTTCTGGGTGAGTTCTACTTTATGGAGGGTGGTTGATGGGAGGCCGGCCAATGTCATTAATGGCTTTCGTAATGGAGAATATCCACTTCTGAACCACAGAGGGAACTATACGAACAGCAGGCTGATGGACATGAAATAATGAAGAATATGGTCACCAAAGGGGGACGCGGAGGTAGTAAGACAATAATATTTTCCGTACAAAATTATGGTTATCACTGAAATTATTTGTTGTCACTGATTAGTAAGAGTGATTCAGTGTTATGGAGAAATAACATGGGTTCTGACATGGTGCTTTTGCTACAGAGTTACCAGTGAGAATGTGATTGAGAAGAAACTGTTGTCATGGGTGACGTTGTCATATTAGTACTGTTCATGTCTAGTGCCGTGAGTTAGTGCCGATTCATTTAGACATTAGTCAGCGGAAGTTGTTCCTACTGAGATGCTGCCGCCTCTGTGCATAACCGGGTCTCCAGGTTTTCTCACCAGGCTCCAACTTGCCCTCTGGCTCTGTGTAATCAGCGTACTGATCCTCGTTTCTTCGGGCATCATCCATGATCTCGTTGGACACAGTGGGTGATTTCTGCATTGTGTAATATGTAGAAAAGCTCTGTGCAAGAGGACATTCTGAATGACCTGCACGGCAGGCTATCCAGGCATCTGAAAGCTGCTGTTCCCTGTGCATCAGTAGGGGACATATTCACTTTGGGTCACACAAAGAAGCTTTGGGATTTCCCTGCCTGTTTCCCCCCGGCTCTGAGCACGTACTTCGTCCATTCACCTACCTTCTGCCAGGAACCGGTTCTTTGAAGGTCCCAGGCTGCAACACTCCAACCGCCAATTTTAATAGGTTAGCAGCAGCATGCATTGACTTGCCGGCCGTTTCTGTCGGGAACTCAGCGTGCGGCAGGCTAATCTTTCCAGGCTGGTATTTGTTTGGATGCTGGGATGTGGCCGTTTATTTCCCATCCCTTCTTGCCCTTGACAAAGTTCTGGTGAACCACCTTCTTGTTGCGCTGCAGTCCGCATGGTGAAGGTACTCATACAGTGCTGTTGGCGAGGGATTTCCAGGATTGTGACGCACGAACGATGAAGAAACAGCGATGTATTTCCATGTCAGGAAGCTGTGTGACTTGGAGTAGAACTTGGAGGTGATGGTGTTTTCATGCGGCTGCTGCCTTTGTTCTTCCAGTTGGTAGAGGTCTGGGTTGTGGAGATGCTGTAAAGGAAGCCTTGGTGAGCTGCTGCATTACATCTTGTAGATGGTACACACTGCAGCCGCAGTGTGCCGTTTTTGGAGGGAATGAATGTTGAAGATGGTGGATAGGCTGCCAATCAAGTGGGATGCTTTGATCTGGATGGCATTGTACTTCTTGAGTGATGTTGGAGCTGCACTCTTCCAGTCAAGTGAAGAGTATTCATTCACATTCCTGACTTGTCCCTTGCAGAAGGTGGAAGGTGCGAATGGAACTGAACCCTGTGCAATCATCGACACTTCTGACTTTATGATGGTGGAAAGGTGATTGGTGAGGCAGCTGACGTTCTCGTGGAGTTGAGATGATTGACTTCCAACAACCACAACCAGCTCCTTTTGTGCAAGATGTGACTGCAGCCCGTGGGGAATTTTCCATCTGATTCTTATTGAGTTCAGTATTACTAGGACTCCTTGATGCCACACTCGGTAAAATGCTGTCTTGAAGTTAAGGGCATTCACTGTCACCTCACCTCTGGAATTAAGCTCTGTTGTCCATGTGTGGTCTAAGACTATAATAACCTTTGGAGCTGAATGCTCCGGGTGACATCGAAAATGAGCATGGGTGAGCTGTTTATTCATGACTTAGTGCCAATTGATAGTACTTTCGACAAAACCTTCCATTTTTTGCTGATGATTGAGAGTAGACTGATGGGGAATAATTGGCCAGGTTGGATTGTCCTGCCTTTTGAAAACAGGACATACCTGGTCAGGTTTCCACATTGCTGGGTCGATGACAGTTTTGTAGCAGTACCTGAAGAGCTTGGCTAGATGCACAGCTAGTTCTAGAGCCTAAGTCTTCAGCAGGATAGCGAGATATTTTCGGGGCCGGTAGACATTGCTATATGCAATGCGCTCAGCCATTTGTTGATATCACATGGAGTGAATCAAATTGGCTGAAAACAGGCTTCCGTGATCTTAGGAGGATGCCGATATGGATTACCCACTCAGCAATTCTGGCTGAAGATGGTTGCAAATGCTTCAGCCTTTGCACTCACGAGCTCGACACCACCATCATTGCAGATGGGGGATATTCATGGTTGTTTAGCTATGCACCACCATTCATGACTGGATGTGCAGTACTCACGAGCTGGATACCACCATCATTGCAGATGGGGGATATTCATGGTTGTTTAGCCATGCACCACCATTCATGACTGGATGTGCAGTACGACAGAACTTTGCTCTGATCCATTGATTGCCGGATTACTAAGCCCTGTCAATAGCACATTTCTTCTGCTGCTCAGCATCCATGCAATCTGTGCTGCAGCTTCTAAAGTTTAGCAACTAAATTTTAGGTAGGCCTAGTGTTACTCCTGGTGTGCTCTCCTATATTCCTCATTGAACTAGGGTTGGTCCCCTGGCTTGAAGGTAATTGTACAGTGAGGGATATGCCGGGCCATAACTTTACAGATTGTGGTGGAATACAATTCTGCCATTGCTGATGGCCCACAGTGCGATGGGTGCCCAGTTTTAGCAGCTAAATCTATTCTCGATCTAGCCCGTTTAGCACAGTGGTAGTGCCACACAACAAGATGAAGGTTGTCTGTAGTGTGAAGACGGCATTTCATCTCCACAAGTACTGTACAATGATCAGTGCTACCAATAGTGTAGGGAGACAAAAAGTAGGAAACTAAAGACTCGTTAGCCTCACATGTGTGCTTGCAAAAATGTTGGAGTCAATTATTAAAGAGTCAGTAGCAGGATATTTGGAAAAGTAAAATTCGGTCAGGCAGAGTCATCACAGATTTATGAAGGGGAAGTCATATTTGACAAATTTGCTGGAGTTCTTTCAGCATGTAGTAAATAGAGTGGATAAAGGGGAGCCAATGGATGTGGTGTATTTGGATTTCCAGATTTAGCAAGGTGCCACGTAAAAGGTTCCTGCACAAAATAAAAATTCACGGGGTTGTGGGTAATATATTAGCGTCGATAGAGGATTGGCTAACGAACAGAGAACAGAGAGTCAGGATAAATGGTTCATTCTCTGGTTGGCAACCAGTAACTAGTGGCGTGCCGCAGGGATCAGTGCTGGGACCCCAACTAATTACAATCTATATTAACGACTTGAAAGAAGGGACAGAGTGTAATGTAGCGAAGTTTGCAGCGGGAGATCGAGCAGCATTGGTTAGGCAGCATGGGGAGGCCTATAAAAAGCCCCACAGGAGGGTAGGAAAAATTGTGGGAGAGCAATAGTGATAGGGGATTCGATTGTAAGGGGAATAGATAGGTGTTTCTGCGGCCGCAACCATGACTCCAGGATGGCATGTTGCCTCCCTGGTGCAAGGGTCAAGAATGTCTCGGAGCAGGTGCAGGACATTCTGAAAAGGTAGGGTGAACAGCCAGTTGTCGTAGGTACCAAAGATATAGGTAAAAAATGGGATGAGATCCTATGAGACGAATTAGGGAGCTAGGAGCTAAATTAAATAGTAGGATCTCAAAAGTAGTAATCTCAGGATTGCTACCAGTGCCACATGCTAGTCAGAGTAGGAATCGCAGGATAGCTCAGATGAATATGTGGCTTGAGGAGTGGTGCAGCAGGGAGGGATTCAAATTCCTGGGGCATTCCGGTTCTGGGGGAGGTGGGACCAGTACAAACCGGACGGTCTGCGCCTGGGCAGCACCGGAACCAATGTGCTAGGGGGAGTGTTTGCTAGTGCTGTTGGGGAGGAGTTAAACTAACATGGCAGGTAAGATGGAAACCTATGTAGGGAGGCAGAGGGAAATAAACTGGAGGCAGAAGCAAAATAGTAGAATAGTAAAAGTGGAGGGCAGAGAAACCCAAGGCAAAAAACAAAAAGGGCCACATTACAGAAAAATTCTAAAAGGTCAAAGTGTGTTAAAAAAAACAAGCCTGAAGGCTCTGTGCCTCAATGCGAAGAGTATTCGAAATAAGGTGGATGAATTAACTGCACAGACAGCAGTTAATGGATATGATGTAATTGGCATCATGGAGACATGACTCCAGCGTGACCAAGGCTGGGCCCTCAACATCCAGGGGTATTCAACATTTAGGAAGGATAGGCAGAGAGGAAAAGGAGGCGGGGTGGCGTTGCTGGTTAAAGTGGAAATTAATGCAATAGTAAGGAGGGACATTCGCCTGGATGATGTGGAATCGGTATGGGTGGAGCTGTGGAATTCCAAAGGGCAGAAAACGTTAGTGGGAATTGTGTACAGACCACCAAACAGTAGTAGTGAGGTTGGGGACAGCATCAAACAAGAAATAAGGGATGTGTGCAATAAAGGTACAGCAGGTATCATGGGCGACTTTAATCGACATATTGATTGGGCTAACCAAACTGGTAGCAATGTGGTGGAGGAGGATTTCCTGGAGTGTATTAGGAATGGTTTTCGAGACCAATATGGCGAGGAACCAACTAGAGAGCTGGCCATCCTAGACTGGGTGATGTGTAATGAGAAGGGACTAATTAGCAATCTTGTTGTGCGAGGCCCCTTGGGGAAGAGTGACCATAATATGGTAGAATTCTTTATTAAGATGGAGAGTGACACAGTTAATTCGGAAACTATGGTCCTGAACTGAAGGAAAGGTAACTTCGATGGTATGAGGCATGAATTGGCTAGAATAGACTGCCAAAGGCTACTTAAAGGGTTGACGGTGGATAAGCAATGGCAAACATTTAAAGATCACATGGATGAACTTCAGCAATTGTACATCCATGTCTGGAGCAAAAATAAAACGGGGAATGTGGCTCTACCATGGCTAACAAGGGAAATTAAGGATAGTGTTAAAGCCAAAGAAGAGGCATATAAATTGACCTGAGGACTGGGAGAAATTTAGAATTCAACAGAGGAGGACTAAGGGTTTAATTAAGAAGGGGAAAATAGAGTACGAGAGGAAGCTTGCAGGGAACATAAAAACTGACTGCAAACGCTTCTATAGATAAGTGAAGAGAAAAAGATTAGTGAAGACAAACGTAGGTCCCTTGCAGTCAGATTCAGGTGAATTTATAATAGGGAACAAAGAAGTGGCAGACCAATTAAACAAATACTTTGGTTCTGTCTTCACGAAAGAAGACACACATAACCTTCCAAATGAACTAAGGGACAGTGAGTCTAGTGAGAAGGAGGAACTGAAGGATATCCATAATAGGTGGAAAATTGTGTTTGGGAAATTGATAAGATTGAAGGCCGATAAATCACCGCGGCCTGCTAGTCTGCATCCCAGAGTACTTAGGAAGTGGCCCTAGAAATAGTGGATGCATTGGTGATCATTTTACAACAGTCTATCGACTCTGGATCTGTTCCTATGGACTGGAGGGTAACTAATTTAACACCGCTTTTTTAAAAAGGAGGGAGAGAGAAAACTAGTAATTATAGACCGGTTAGCCTGACATTAGTAGTGGGAAAAATGTTGGAATCAATCATTAAGGATGAAATAGCAGCCCATTTGGAAAGCAGTGACAGGATCGGACCAAGTCAGCATGGATTTATGAAAGGGAAATCATGCTTGACGAAACGTCTGGAATTTTTTGAGGATGGAACTAGCAGAGTGGACAAGGGAGAACCAAGGGATGTGGTGTATTTGGACTTTCAAAAGGCTTTTTACAAGGTCCCGCAGAAGAGATTGGTGTGCAAAATCAAAGCACATGATATTGGGGGTAATGTACTGATGTGGATAGAGAACTGGTTGGCAGACAGGAAGCAGAGAGTCAGGATAAACAGATCCTTTTCAGAATGGCAGGCAGTGACTAGTAGTGTGCCGCAGGGCTCAGTGCTGGGACCCCAGCTCTTTACAATATAGATTAACGATTTAGATGAAGGAATTGAGTGTAATATCTCCAAGTTCGCAGATGGCACTAAACTGGGTGGCGGTGTGAGCTGTGAGGAGGATGCTAAGAGGCTGCACGGTAACTTGGACAGGTTAGGTGAGTGGGCAAATGCTTGGCATATGCAATATAATGTGGATAAATATGATGTTATCCATTTTGGGGGCAAAAACACGAAGGCAGAATATTATCTGAATGGCGGCAGATGAGTAAAAGGGGAGGTGCAATGAGACCTGGGTGTCATGGTTCATCAGTCACTGAAAGTGGGCATGCAGGTACACCAGGCGGTGAAGAAGGGAAATGGTATGTTGGCCTTCATAGCTAGGGGATTTGAGTATAGGAGCAGGGTGATCTTACTGCAATTGTACAGGGCCTAAGTGAGGCCTCACCTGGAATATTGTGTTCAGTTTTGGTCTCCTAATCTGAGGAAGGACGTTCTTGCTATTGAGGGAGTGCAGCGAAGGTTCACCAGACTGATTCCAGGGATTGCTGGGCTGTCATATGAGGACAGACTGGATCAACTGGGCCTTTATTCACTGGAGTTTAGAAGCATGAGAGGGGATCTCGTAGAAACGTATATGATTCTGATTGGACTGGACAGGTTAGATGCGGGAAGAATGTTCCCGATGTTGTGGATGTCCAGATACACTGGACATAGTCTTAGGATAAGGGGTAGGCCATTTAGGAGTGAGAAGAGGTGAAACTTCTTCATTGAGAGAGTTGTTAACCTATGGAATTCCCTGCCGCAGAGAGTTGTTGATGCCAGTTCATTGGATATACTCAAGAGGGAGTTAGATATGGCCCTTACCGCTAAGGGGATCAAGGGATATGGAGAGAAAGCAGGAAAGGGGTACTGAGGGAATGATCAGCCATGATCTTATTGAATGGTGGTGCAGGCTCGAAGGGCCGAATGAGCCATCCTGCACCTATTTTCTTTGTTTCTATGATACAATGATGGGAGGAAAAGCAATGTTTGAGTAGGACACAAAGCAACTGCCAAACGACAGAGACAGGGTAAGTGATTGGGCAAAAATGTGGCAGATGGAGTATAATGTTGGAAAGTGTGACGTCATGCACTTTGGCAGAAAAAAAATCGAAGAGCAAGTTATTATTTAAATGGAGAAATATTGCAAAGTGCTGCGGAACAGCAGGACCTGGGTGTACCTGTGCATGAAACACAAAAGGAACAGATACAGCAAGTGATCAGGAAAGCCAATGGTATCTTGGCCTTTATTGCAAAGGGGATGGAGTCTAAAAGCAGGGAAGTCTTGCTACAGCTATACAAGGTATTGGTGAGGCCACACCAGGAATACAGCATGCAGTTGTGGTTTCCATATTTACGAAAGGATATACTTGCTTTGGAAGCAGTTCTGAGAAGGTTCACTAGGTTGATTCTGGGGATGAGGGGGTTGACTTATGAGGAAAGGTTGAGTAGGTTGGGCCTCTACTCGTTAGAATTCAGAAGAACGAGAGGTGATCTTATCGAAAAGTATAAGATTATGAGGAGGCTTGACAAGGTGGATGCAGAGAATATGTTTCCACTGATGGGGGCATAATCTTAGAATAAAGGGCCGCCCATTTTAAACAGTGATGAAGAGATATTTTTTCTCTCAGAGCGTTGTAAATCTGTGGAATTCGCTGCCTCAGAGAGCTGTGGAAGCTGGGACATTGAATAAATTTAAGACATAAATAAACAGTTTCTTAAACAATAAGGGGATAAGATGTTATGGGGATTGGGTGGGGAGTTGAGTCCATGATTAGATCAGCCATGATCCTATTGAATGGCAGAACAGGCTCGAGGGGCCGTATGGCCTACTCCTGTTCCTATTTCTTATGTTCTATGTTATTATGAACAGATGCACCTACGACAGGTAGATTGATGAAGACGAGGTCAAGTAGGTTTTTCTCTCATGTTTGCACAGTCACCACATGCCGCAGGCCCAGACTGGCAGCAAGTACCTTCAGGATTCGAACAGCTGGGTCAATAGTGCTGCTACTTAATCACTCTTATGGTGGTCATTGAAGTACCCCACTCAAAGTACATTCTGTGCACTTGCTAGCCTCAGTGCTTCTTCCAAGTGGTGTTCAACATTTATTCTTTAGCTCATAGAGGGCGGGAGGTAATAATCAGCAGGAGCTTTCCTTGCCCATGCTTAACCTGATGCCTGAGACTTCATGGGTTCTGGAGTCAATGTTGAGTATTGCAAGGGTCACTCCCACAAGACCGTTTACTAGTATGCCGCCGCCTCTGTTGGGTCTGTCCTGCCAGTGCGACAGAACATCACCAGGATATAGTGGCTTCATAGTCCATTTCGGAGGGCAGCTATGCGTCAATCACATTGCTGTGGGTCTGGAGTCACATATCGGCCTTGCCAGGTAAGGCCGGCAGATTTCTTTCCCGAAAGGACATTAGTGTAGCAGATGGGTTTGTATGACAATAAGATAGTGTAATGGTCACCGTTACTGACACAAACTTTTATTCCAGATTTATTTAATTAACTGAATTTAAATTCCCCAGATGCCATGATGGGTTTTGACCTTACATCTCCTGATCATTAGTCTTGATTACTATTCCAGCAACATAGCTACAATGCTACCATACTGTTAAAACCAGTGAAGCCTGCCGACTGACGCTCCCAGGCATGCGCGCCACTAACCTTCCATCCCTGGAGTTAAAATAGAGCCTTCGAGAGATGTCATTTTCCACTTCTGCTCTGGCCCAACCATGACTTTCTCTATCGTTTGTGTCCATCATTTCGGATCTGTCGTCAGAACAAAAGTCATGAAAAACCTCACACAGGATGTGTGTAGTGGAAGATCATCAGGGAACAGCAAATCGCTTGGATTCAATAAGGTGGAACGTTGATAGAGTTCAGGATTTATGAGGCATTGTGTTTAATATCTATATATACTTGCTCTTTCCAATAAAATATGCTTTAATTGTTCCCCAATCAGACAGATTAAAATCATTGATTGTCACCCTCCCCACAGGCGCATAGGAGGGATGCATGTGCCCGTGGTGTCCACTTAGGTTCCAGGTTTAGGACCCTGCGGGTCACAGGCCCCTAAACCCGGCACTTGTGATCTGTCAAAAATTCTGTTGACTGATCGCACGCTTGCGAAATTAAAGGAACTTCGCGGGCAGAGATTTGGACTATTTGCCAAACACCTGCCCAGCGAATGTCTTTCAAAGTTGTATGACTGAAAAACGCAAGTGTAAGTCCTGCTCTTATCAGTGTAAAATTTTTAAATACTGGGAAAGACATTAAAACATAACGTAAACATTGCAAATCCTGTTGAATAAGGTACGTTTATTTTTAGACCCTTGAAAATAAGTACATTTATTCGTTAAAAAATAAAAAAAAAAATGTTGTTTTAAATATTTAATTACATTCCATTTGTATTAATTTGACATATGTGATTTGTTTTGTTATTTTGTGTTTATATGTTTTGCGGGGGTGGGGGGGGGATCACCATTCATACTTATGGTTGTTCCTTATATACGGAATCACCAAATGTATGAATAGGAAGACCCCTACTCTGGTAGCTTGAGCAGGCCCACATGATCCCATTGATGAGTACGGAACCCTTATGATCCTGGGATACGTGTGCTTCCATGAAGACCTTTACATAGAGCGCCAGGAGTAGAAGTATCCAAACCTCCAGGATTACCAGGTAGATTTGCAGAAATGTTTCAGGTCGGAAGCCCCCAATCTCAAAATCTAGGCCCATGTGTAGTAACATTCCAACCAGGCTGTCCTCTTCAACACACAACTGGTTAACTTTCTGCTGCATTAATTTTCAAATAAAGGCATGGACAAATACAAAGAAAACCCCATTGAGATTAAAACTATTATATAGTTAATATCATCATTACTATGGATATAATGGAATTGAATGAAATTTCATGGTCATGGGCGGCTAAGCATTTAGAGGATTTATTCAAATGATAGGGCCACATATGTTCACCACTCTTCCTGGTAAGCACTTTAACTATTTATGGTGATGGTTCTTCACTCTCACCTTCTGATTTAATTTCATACTTCTCCCTCTTACTCTACCTCTATCATGATTCACTTTCTGTCTTAATTGTTTCTCTTCTACGGACTGTGCCAAGTTTGGCTAAACAACGAGTACCTAATTCGTGGCTGTCATTTGAGAAACAACTCTGCTGGTGTTTTATCAGTAGTTGGATGAGGAGTATTGCGATAAGTAATTAGATAATTAGCCAATTTGTGGTCCAACGACAACTGCTGTTTCTTTGGATTTGGATCAAATATTTCCTTGATAAGAGCACATTTTACCATTTGTACTATGCGCTCTGCAGCACCATTTAAAGCAGGGTGGTACGGTGGAACGTTGATATGTTTCACACCATTTCTGCTCGTGAACTGTGCAAATTCTTCTGAACAAAATTGTGCTCCATTATCAGACGTAATTTCCTCTGGGAGGCCATATGAAGAAAATAATCTTCACAAATTGTCTAGTGTTTTACTTGTTGTTATCTTCCGCATCAGAAAAACGTCGATTCACTTCGAATGGCTATCAATCACAATGAACAATTGCTGTCCTTCTAGCTCAGCAAACTCGACATGTAACCTTTGCCACACCCGGGGAGGCCCTTTCCAAGGCTGTAATGATAATGGTGGTGGTTTCTTGCTTTCCGATTGACATGTTATACACTGACTAACGATTATTCTATATCTTTATCTAGACCTGGCCATCATAAGTAATTGGGTGCAAAACTCTTGGTCAAGCATATTCCCAGGTGGTGGCCATGAAGATCGCCTTATAAGTTAGACCTGGGATAACTACGCTTAAACCCCACATGATGCAATCTTTATCCACGGACAATTTATTCCTACGAGCGAAGTATGGATTAAAATATTTCTCTGTTACCTAGTTTGGCCAGCCATTTGCTATGTAATTATACACCTTTGACATAACTGGGTCACGTTTGGTTGCTCTACTAATCTCTTCAGCTGTGACTGGCAGTTCATCAATGTATAAAGAATAGAACATTTCTTCCCTATTAGGGTAACTTGTGATGGGATTGGCAACCTAGATATATGATCAGCATTATTGTGATCAGCTGATGGTGTGTACTCAATGTCGTACGTATTTGCTGACAAAATCGAAGCCCATCTCTGCACTTGGGCTGCAGCTAAGGTTGGAACTGGGGGCCTTGGATGGAGGATTGTTGTCACAGGCTTATGGTCTGTAACAATAGTAAACTTACGACCATACAAGTATTTGTGGAACTTCTTGGCCTCCAAAATTAATGACAAAGCTTCCCTTTTGATCTGCGCATAATTACACTCACTGGCACTGAGAGTGCATGAAACAAAAGCAATTGGTCTCTCCTGCCCGCTGTGTCGTACATGAGAGATCACTGTCCCAACTCCATATGGAGAGGCATCACATGCTAGCTTGATTTTGTTAGATACGTCATGGTGCTCTCTACCACCTGGCTGCGACACTCCTTGAATGCTGTGTTGCATTCTTCTGACCACTTCCACTGGACCTGTTTTTTCAACAGCTCACTGAAGCCAAATTTGGAAGGAATTTCCCAGATAAGTTCAAAAGACGCCAAAATGATCGAAGTTCAGTGACATTCTTGGCAGTGGGTGCATTTTTATTGCATCCAGCTTTCCCTTGGTTAGATGTCATCATCATAGGTGGTTCCTCGAAACGAGGATGCTTCCATGCCAAAAACAGATGAGTTCACAGGTGTTCCAATGAAGGACCGGAATGGGTGAAAGATGCCTGTGTGTGCATTTTTTTTTAATATGTGGTGACCGTTGCACACCAGCCACCACACGGGCTTGACATAACAAGGTCTTGGTCCAGTGGCAAGGATTACCCAAGATGATTGGAGACCAGCTCTGCTGCACGGACCGAGTGCACACACATATCGCAGTGTGGGCTGGCCCATGCTGTCCCTGGGCCCTCGCCTCTTTTGGACCTCGAACACATGCCTCCCCTGGACCCCGATCACGTCCCTCTACAGTCTCTCACTGCTACTTCGCCCCGACCTCGCTGCTCCTGCAGCACCTGCCCACACCCCAATCACCGACCTGGACCTTGATGATGTCACTCTTCACTGCCGTTGCCCTCCTGCACCAGCATGTGATGCTCCCTGGAGTGGTATGTCTCCACACTGCCCATGGCCGCCGCTTGCCGCTCCTTTTATGGCCCTGACTTGCTGCTGATGGTCTCTCACAGGTCGGGGCCTCCACACTGCCCATGGCCGTCGCTCGCCGCTCCTTTTATGGCCCCGACTTGCTGCTGATGGTCTCTCACAGGTCGGGGCCTCCACGCTTGGTTGGATGTAAACCATCTTTGTCCACTGTGTGCCCTAAGTATTCCACCGAGTTTTGAAATAACTCTCACTTGTGAGCAGTGAATTGCACTCTATGCTTTTCTCGCTGTTTGAACATTTCATTCAACATGTTATTATGGATTTGCCTGTTTGGTACTGAAATGATAATATCATCTAAATAACACACGACCTCTTCGATGCCTTGCAAAATCTGTTCATCACGCCTTGGAATACGGCGGGGCGGAAGACACTCCAAATGGTAGCCCATTAAGTTGTTACATGCCAAGATGAGTATTTATAGTCAAGCATGACTTGGGCTCCTCATCTAGTTCAAGTTGTAAGTAAGCATTTGTAAGACTTTGAGAAATCTAACTTTGAGAAATCTGTCCAACTGTCAGCACTGTAAACAAATCTTTTACATTTGGCAATGTATTGGGGAGATTACCCTCTAGAACTTGGTTTATGGTTACTTTATCATCATCATTCACCTTCTCACTTAGGTACAACAACAATGGATACAGTCCAATCACATCGATCTATAGAAACATAGAAACATAGAAAATAGGTGCAGGAGTAGGCCATTCGGCACTTCTAGCCTGCACCGCCATTCAATGAGTTCATGGCTGAACATGGAACTTCAGTACTCCCTTCTTGCTTTCTCGCCATACCCATTGATCCCCCTCGTAGTAAGGACTTCATCTAACTCCGTTTTGAATATATTTAGTGAATTGGCCTCAACAACTTTCTGTGGTAGAGAATTCCACAGGTTCACCACTCTCTGGGTGAAGAAGTTTCTCCTCATCTCAGTCCTAAATGGCTTACCCCTTATCCTGAGACTGTGACCCCTGGTTCTGGACTTCCCCAACATTGGGAACATTCTTCCTGCATCTAACCTGTCTAAATCCGTCACAATTTTAAACGTTTCTATGAGGTTCCCTCTCATTCTTCTGAATGCCAGTGAATACAAGCCCAGTTGATCCAGTCTTTCTTCATAGGTCAGTCCCACCATCCCGGGAATCACTCTGGTGAACCTTCGCTGCACTCCCTCAATAGCAAGAATGTCCTTCCTCAAGTTAGGAGACCAAAACTGTACACAATACTCCAGGTGCGGCCTCACCAAGGCCCTGTACAACTGTAGAACCACCTCCCTGCCCCTGTACTCAAATCACCTCGCGATGAAGGCCAACATGCCATTTGCTTTCTTAACCGCCTGCTGTACCTGCATGCGAACCTTCAATGACTGATGTACCATGACACCCAGGTCTCGTTGCACCTCCCCTTTTCCTAATCTGTCACCATTCAGATAATAGTCTGTCTCTCTGTTTTTACCACCAAAGTGGATAACCTCACATTTATCCACATTATACTTCATCTGCCATGCATTTGCCCACTCACCTAACCTATCCAAGTCACTCTGCAGCCTCATAGCATCCTTCTCGCAGCTCACACTGCCACCCAACTTAGTGTCATCCGTAAATTTGGAGATACTACATTTAATCCCCTCGTCTAAATCATTACTGTACAATGTAACCAGCTGGGGCCCCAGCACAGAACCTTGCGGTACTCCACTAGTCACTGCCTGCCATTCTGAAAAGTACCCATTTACTCCTACTCTTTGCTTCCTGTCTGACAACCAATTCTCAATCCACGTCAGCACACTACCCCCAATCCCATGTGCTTTAACTTTGCACATTAATCTCTTGTGTGGGACCTTGTCGAAAGCCTTCTGAAAGTCCAAATATACCACATCAACTGGTTCTCCCTTGTCCACTCTACTGGAAGCATCCTCAAAAAATTCCAGAAGATTTGTCAAGCATGATTTCCCTTTCACAAATCCATGCTGACTTGGACCTATCATGTCACCTCTTTCCAAATGCGCTGCTATGACATCCTTAATAATTGATTCCATCATTTTACCCACTACCGATGTCAGGCTGACCGGTCTATAATTCCCTGTTTTCTCTCTCCCTCCTTTTTTAAAAAGTGGGGTTACATTGGCTACCCTCCACTCGATAGGAACTGATCCAGAGTCAATGGAATGTTGGAAAATGACTGTCAATGCATCCGCTATTTCCAAGGCCACCTCCTTAAGTACTCTGGGATGCAGTCTATCAGGCCCTGGGGATTTATCGGCCTTCAATTCCATCAATTTCCCTAACACAATTTCCCGACTAATAAGGATTTCCCTCAGTTCCTCCTCCTTGCTCAATTCTCTGACCTCTTTTATATCCGGAAGATTGTTTGTGTCCTCCTTCGTGAATACCGAACCAAAGTATTTGTTCAATTGGTCTGCCATTTCTTTGTTCCCCGTTATGACTTCCCCTGATTCTGAATGCAGGGGACCTGTGTTTGTCTTTACTAACCTTTTTCTCTTTACATATCTATAGAAACTCTTGCAATCCGTCTTAATGTTCCCTGCAAACTTCTTCTCGTACTCCATTTTCCCTGTCCTAATCAAACCCTTTGTCCTCCTCTGCTGAGTTCTAAATTTCTCCCAGTCCCCGGGTTCGCTGCTATTTCTGACCAATTTGTATGCCACTTCCTTGGCTTTAATACTATCCCTGATTTCCCTTGATAGCCACGGCTGAGCCACCTTCCCTTTTTTATTTTTATGCCAGACAGGAATGTACAATTGTTGTAGATCATCCATGCAGTATCTAAATGTCTGCCATTGCCCATCCACAGTCAACCCCTTAAGTATCATTCGCCAATCTATCCTAGCCAGTATCTTAGAGATAATGTTCTCAGTCACTAGTCTTTTGAGTTCTTGCTTAACTTTCTCCTTGAGTGCATATAGTACAAGACGTGGCTTGCAGTAAAGTTGTCTAGTGTCCTTCTGTACTCTGACACTCGCTTTGAAGCCTTGATTGGATTGCCTATTTTGCAGAACACCTTTAGATACTTCTTCATGACATCAGCCTTCGATGCAAATCTCGTCTCAAAGTGAAAAATCGTATTCCAATCTAGATTCAGTGATCCCAACCAATTTCTACCGAGCAAAGCAGGCTTGTTTCCTGCCACAATAAAGAGAAGCAAGCTGGGAAATTAATCCTTGCATTTCACCAGTACTGTGACACATCCTATCACAGGAATGTTCTTTCCTGCGTAGCCTCGCAGCTCTACCTTGCAGTTCTCCAATGGGAAATTACACAATTTGTCGAGATATAATGTTTCCGGTGCTATACTCATGGAGGCACCAGTGTCAATTTCCATGGGAATTTCAGTTCCTGCAATGTCTACTTGGATGACGCTACTTCCTGAATCGCTGTGAGATACCTTTGTGGTCCTGATGACGTGTATCTCCAAAACCTCCTCCTTGTATTGCTTTTCTTCCATGCTAAGTATTCCCTGGGGATTTCTTGTCATAGAAACATAGAAAATAGGTGCAGGAGTAGGCCATTCATCCCTTCTAGCCTGCACTGCCATTCAGTGAGTTCATGGCTGAACATGCAACTTCAGTACCCCATTCCTGCTTTCTCGCCATACCCCTTGATCCCCCTAGTAGTAAGGACTTCATCTAACTCCCTTTTGAATATATTTAGTGAATTGGCCTCAACTACTTTCTGTGCTGGAGAATTCCACAGGTTCACCACTCTCTGGGTGAAGAAGTTTCTCCTCATCTCGGTCCTAAGTGGCTTACTCCTTATCCTAAGACTCTGACCCCTGGTTCTGGACTTCCCCAACATTGGGAACATTCTTCCTGCATCTAACCTGTCTAAACCCTTCAGAATTTTAAACATTTCTATGAGGTCCCCTCTCATTCTTCTGAACTCCAGTGAATACAAGCCCAGTTGATCCAGTCTTTCTTCATAGGTCAGTCCCACCATCCCGGGAATCCGTCTGGTGAATCTTCGCTGCACTCCCTCAATAGCAAGAATGTCCTTCCTCAAGTTAGGAGACCAAAACTGTACACAATACTCCAGGTGTGGCCTTACCAAGGTCCTGTATAACTGTAGCAACACCTCCCTGCCCCTGTTCTCAAATCCCCTCGCTATGAAGGCCAACATGCCATTTGCTTTCTTAACCGCCTGCTGTACCTGCATGCCAACCTTCAATGACTGATGTACCATGACACCCAGGTCTCGTTGCACCTCCCCTTTTCCTAATCTGTCACCATTCAGATAATAGTCTGTCTCTCTGTTTTTACCACCAAAGTGGATAACCTCACATTTATCCACATTATACTTCATCTGCCATGCATTTGCCCACTGACCTAACCTATCCAAGTCACTCTGCAGCCTCATAGCATCCTCCTCGCAGCTCACACTGCCACCCAACTGACATGGCTGTCTGACAAGCTAAATCAAAAGTCAAGTTAGAAGTTGTCAACAACTTTCGTCTGTTTGCTACATTTTTCACCCCAAAAGCAAAGCGGCCATGCAAAGCTCTGTCCTGAAAGTTTCGGAAATGATAGTGAATGCATAGCTCCTTTAATGCTACAACATACTCATTGATACTCTCGCTGGTTCACTGATCTCATATTACAAAATGATAACTTTGAGCAATTTCCAGGGGCTTAGGACTGTCATGCTGTTCTAACTTGCTTAAAATTACCATAAGTGATGTGTCCTTTGCCTTGACGGGAACAAACACATTTTTCAGAGTTTCATGCACCTCTGGGCATGCTTCAGTCAGGAAAATAGCCCGTTTATTTTCTAAAATCACCTGATTACTGTTTTCATCATCGGGGGCTTCGATGGTACTCTTTGCAGTGAAAAACATTTCGAGCCTCTCGGTCACGTTGAAACGGATTTTTAGCTGTTCTGCAACACAAATGACCTCTCTCGTCTCTCTGCTGTTTGGCTGGATTCATCCGCCAACAAAAATTTCAGTGAGGGTCGCCAATGCGGAATATTCTCTATGACATCACAAACACACAGAATTCAAGATAACTCTTAACACAGGAACTGATCTGATGCCTTTATTTATTTACAGCAATGGCTGCATTACCACAGTAGTCCACTAGGTGGATCAGTCGTCCACTAGGTGGAGTGATATATTACACTATCACCATAAATGATTAAAGTGGTTATCAGGAAGATTGGTGAAGATATGTGATCCTCGCACACATTTGGTCAAAATGCTTGATCATGGACAGGTTAGGTTTGTTCACATTGATCATATTTTACCTACAGATGTGGAAGGAGTTGAATGTTGGAATGATTCGATTATTTCTGACTCATCAAATTGTTTTGTTACAAGTAGAGTATCATTAGCTGTGCTTGTGATGGAGCAGAGAATATACCACAATTATATGACTGTGGTCTGCACAGTTAATGTCGTCATTACTATGGGAACAATGGAATTGAATGACATTTCATGATCATGTGTGGCTAAGCGTTTCAGAGGGATTATTCAAATGACATTCGAGGGGACACATGTCGATCTAACTGTTAATCTCTCTTTTACTCGGCACACTTTCAGAAATTAACATTTTTGCATATCTGTGGCCTGCTGAGCTGTATACAACTGACTGTATCACTTTCTTTGTGTATCTGAATGCTCTTCGATCTCACCTGCAGCATTGAGGTGCTTCATATAAATTAAATATAGCATAAATTAAAGAAGATAGAGAATATTCTTGATGTAACTAGGATCGAGAGAAAGCTATTCTATCATAATGATGTACATTTATTCTATCAAATGCCTTGCATTTAACTATAAATAAATAGCTTCAGCTTCAAGAGTCTTATACCATTGTTATGGAAAAGCAGATGTCGAAATAGTTTGTTTGGAACGTATGATGACATTAATATTCTTGACTCCTTCCTCTTTCAACGGAGAATAGCATTGCAAAATATCCCTGATGAGTAGGGGTGAATATGACTCGCCTTAATTTGTTTGTTCAAATGATAGTAACTAATGAGAATTATTGTGTAATGTCCATGTGTCAGTTGAGGTTTCTCTAAGATATAAATACGACCTGAATTTGAAAGCAGAAGTTTTTCAACACAAAATGGCAACTTCGTTTTTCTCACACAATGGAAAGGCCGATAATCATACAGATAGAAAACATTTACTATCCGATTCTTGCAATAGTTGGTCTTCCTGGTAAGTTTGTAAGCCTCTTACAATCAGTTAATGCTCATCTTTAACAGTGCTTCACTGTATCACTGTTCCTGCTGTCGTGTAATGATATTACCTGTTTGTTTTGATCTGTTTGATTTGCAGAAACTGATTATCGGCATCAGAGAAGTAAACCAAATGACTCCAAGATTCTGTCATATTTTTAATGTAACAACCTCAGTAGAAGCACAATTTACTCTGACTACTTAAATTCACAATTCAGTAGATATGTCTCGGACTTAAAGGACAGTCTTGTAGTTTTGTGTCTAAGACAGGTATTAGAATTACCAAACCAGCAATTGTTAAAGGGATTTCAGGAGGCTGCTCAAGAAAAGACAAAGGAAATTTTCTGTTGTATATTTGTGAACCCAGAAGAAACTGAAGGTATCCTTCCGTGCCCCACAAAACACTCCGGCGCGCTGCTGGCGTATTGTCACCTCCTTGGATTGCATCCCGCCCATTAGCAGATTAGCATCGGAGCCGAATGGTTCCCCGCACTTCCCAACCGGCAGCAGCTCCGGGCGCCTTTCCGCCGCATGCAGCTAGCCAGCAGCGGGTAAACAAGGTTGGAAACTGAACCTCAGGCGCTGAAATTGGTCTTCCTCAGCAGCGCGAGACGGACTCGGAGGGAATGCGCCGCTTATTTTACACCCGGTCTGATGTTGGTTTTCTTTGAGAGAAATCTGCGCATTGTGAAGCACACTGTCTATTCGCTGTGAGTTTATTTTGCGCTACTGGCGAAGAACAATTTCACCACTTACATCTGGCATGCCTTGCATGCAGAAATCTCTTAGGACGAAACTCGAAGTTGTTGGTGTATTTATAACATAACTATAGACTATGGTATACATTTTGGTCTAAACACCTTGTCATTTTGAGTCACATTTGTGAAGCGCGGACTGGTGCGGGGGGAAGTCAACCGAAATATAATTTGTGTCCATGGCCACTAATTTTCCGAGTTGGGACGGCAGCAATGAGTTTCTATTGCTGCTACTGGCCATAGAAACCCGTGGGTGCAATGGCCACTATATGTTTGTGTCAGGCGAAGTCATTGATTGCTGGCAACTATTCGGTAATAGAGCTTATGGAGAACCTGAAGCGCTTGATTCTGAAACTGTGATATATTGTGTTACTTTAAGCTGGAGTCAGTTCTGAGGCTGCAAAACAAAACGAGATAAGTGCTACTAAAGCGCGTCCAGCTGTTGCTGCATTGTTGTAATTCTAAATGCAAGTGGTGATTTCTCTGGTAACCATGGGATAGATTTTAGTCTTTACAGCCGGGGTGTTCTGCATCGTCTGGGCTAAGCACAAAATGCCAAATCCTCTGCGGAGGACATGTTTCCCTAAAAACAGCGGATTGTCCTCCATTACTATCAATGGACGGAATTCGGGCGATTTCTGATAATACTTGTGGCCACAGCTAACACATTTGACTTCTTATCTACAGGGGTAGAGTGTTGCTAGCAGAAGATAAGAAGATAATAATATAAGAAATAGGAGCAGGAGTAGGCTATTTGGCCCCTTGAGCCTGCTCCGCCATTCAATAAAGTCATGACTGATCATGGATTCAGCTCCACCTCCTGCCCGCTCCCCACAATCCATTACTCCCTTATCGCTCAAAAATCTGACTATCTCTGCCTTAAATATATTCAATGACCCAGCCTCCACAGCTCTCTGGGGCAGAGAATTCTATAGATTTACAACCCTCTGAGAGAAGAAATAACTCCTCATCTCGGTTTTAAATGGGTCGCCCCTTATTCTAAGAATATGTCTCCTAGTTTTAGTTTCCCCTATGAGTGCAAATATCCTTTCTGCATCCACCTTGTCGAGCCCCCTCATTATCTATCGTGTATGCCTCTCACACCCTTCGATATTCAGTTCCATTGACTTCAATAGAACTCAATATCAAGCGAGGGGTATAACAGGCGACCGATGCGATACCATCCTGTTGAACGCTACTGCCCAAAACCAATTTCTATCCCACAGAGCGGGCTGATGTTTAATGCCCAGGCGATGAAGACTACAACCTATCCCACGTTTCTGTGTATGGTAGAAATAGAGTGACTCCAATAGAATGTCCACTGGTCTGCTCTAAAGTCCCACCACAGCCTCGAAAAAATATCATTGTAATCCGGGAGAAACAGTGTAAAGGGTTAAGGTTATCAGAGGAGATCTGCCGATCCCTCCCCAGTAATTGTATTCAATAATGTTGCTGCACACACTACATCCCTGATGCCCTGGTCACTTCCACCTCCAACAATGCGATGAAGGTCACGTGGGGTTTACAATGGGCAAGGCGCCTGTTTTTTACATTATCATCCATGTGTTAAATGTGAGAAGTTCCCTCTTTGCTGCTTGTTCTTTCTCCCCGTTTGCTAACCTAAGAAATAAATAATTCAAAGCAATAATAAACATTAATTCATCTGTCGGTAGATTTTTTTTAAACATTGTTTGTTACTGAAGTTAGTTCATACATCAGGCGTAAAACAGGAAATAGATCTATTATGAGATGGTAATTATATGGGTTGTCCATATTGTCAGAGAGATTTCCTGCTCTATGTTTCTACAAGGTGCAGTTCCAAAAGCTTAAATATCCGCTCCTATTTGTGATTTGGGTCTGAGACAAGAGCTTTTGATTTTTACATTATTCGGCTAAGACTAGACGCTAAAGAACAGTTTATTTGCCGTAAATGGTGGACAATATTTACACTTTGATTGAAATACACAGCTCGAAATACATCTGGGAGTAATGTTGAGAAATTCTTTAAGGCGGTCATCTCGAGTAGCAGCAGGTATTTGGGGGTAGACATCCTTGGGCGGAATGGCCTATTATATACCCCTCCCAATATTCAGCTCCATTGGTCTAAGGAAATGGACATCGAGCGGGCAGATAATGGGCGGCCCCCGCATTACCCCCTCGGTGATCCTGCGTTTATTTGCACAGCATAGTTATTATTTCCGGAGCGCCATTTGTATTAATAACTCTTGTACAATATTAATAAACTAAATTACAAATGCGCTTTAAAGGTTTGCATCTGAGGCAAACCAGTGTCCACATTTCTAATAATATCGGATATATCATCAAATTCTCTCTGTCCATGCTCAGACTCACATATCGCTCGTTATTTAACTGGTTGCTTTGATGTAAGATATTCGGGTGACATATAGTTGGGACACAATCCATAATAAAATGTTTCTTATTATATTGTGCATATGAAGCAATGTGTCACTGAGAAAGCTTTATTTTCTGGTCATTTGCTGAGGAAAAGCACGGGAAGGACACCTGGTAGGAATTGGAACCTGCTCCCCAAAGATTGAACGATTGAATATTACAATCAGAATCGTGCTGTTGCCCTGAAACCTACATTGCATGATTATTGAGGATATTTGCAATAAGCAGATACTGGGGTAAATTTTCAATCTGAAGTTTCGCTTAAAACTGGCGATCAGGGTTTGGCCATCCGATATTGTCTGTCAGTGGCTCCACAACGCCGGTTTACACCAGGAAGGACAGATGAAAAGCTTCACCGTGATGTGTCTGGAGGGACAGGGATAAGCAAATCAGCCGCCCGTGTTGCACCTAGCTGGACATTCCTTTATGTTGAAGTGAAAGAAAATGAAACTCAGGTGGATTCAATTGTGGCCGCCAGTCGGAAAAGCCCATTGTTGGCCCGGTAGAAAGTTGAAAATCAAACCATTCACTGCAGCATTTTGTTCCTTTGAAGTAACTCAGAATATGTTAGCGACGTGTACGCCTGAATAAACGTATCTTCGAAGAATTGCTAGTATCATCTGATCGATTGGGAGAAATAAAGAGAGAGAGATTTGAGTGATAAGAAATCTTTCCATGAATTTTATACAAATTTTTCTCGACTGATCATCCTGTCAGGTTAGGGAGCGTTAGTAATTTGATTTCCTCTTTTTTGCAGCTAATTTGGTGACAATCGTCATTCTCTCCCATGGAAAGTGCGGTCTCTCCAAATGCATCAGCCGTTACCTGGTGGCCATGGCAGCGGCTGATCTAATGGTCCTGATATTTGAAGTGATTCTGCATGAGATTAAAGATTCTTATTTTCCATATTCATTCCTGAACTATACTTCGACTTGTAGTCTCAATCTCGCCTTACTTTTTGTTTCCATTGATTGCTCTGTCTGGCTAACGGTGGCTTTCACATTTGATCGATGTGTCGCTATTTGTTATCAAACGTTGCGAACAAAATATTGCACCAAAAAAACTGCGGCTGTGGTGATAGCAGTGGTGTGTTCATTAAACATATTAGAAAATATTCCAATCTACTTTGTATATGAACCACGGGAAATAATTGACAATGTACCATGGTCCTGCTATGTAAAATCAAGTTCCTACACCTTACCCATATGGGTAGCATTTTTGTGGTTGGAAACCATTTTAACCCCATTGGCTCCATTTGTGTTGATCATGCTGCTGAATGCCCTGACCATCAGGCACATTGTATTGGCCAATAGAGTGAGGACGGGACTCCGAGGAAACATCAAGGTTCAGAATCACAGTGATCCAGAGATAGAAAACCGAAGGAAATCGATCATTTTACTGCTCGCTATATCTGGCAGATTTATATTGTTATGGATGGTAATTTTTATAGTTTTCATATGTGTGCAATTTACAAGTACTCAATTTTTAGAAGTAGATTACAGCGACTCTTTCACCATTGCAGAACTATCTGGATACATGTTGAGGTGTTTGAGTTCTTGCACTAACATGTTTATTTATGCAGTGTCCCAGAGCAAATTCAGAGAGCAATTGAAGAATGTGATTAAGTGACCCTGGCTCTCATTGCTAATTTACTGAAATGAGTTAAATTGCTTCACAGAACTAAAATGCAATTACATCCATCGTAAACGAGGAGAAGTTGTTCAATTGATAGCAGCAAACAGGAATCTCCAAAAGCAAATGGGGCTATCATCGGGTCCCCATATGAGATGTCATATTGTCGGAGATCAAAGATGCTTGGGTATTATTAACTTTTGCGACATTGTAAGACATGCGATATCGGACCTGAACAAATACAAAACAATTTTTCAGATCCGAAATAATATCAATTCGACAAATATATTTGTTGCTTTCAATTGATCTAAACTCTACAGCGGTTTCGATATCCCTCAAGCTCCACTCCCGTCAGTAACACATGTAGTTATCTGTTGAAACAGCCAACTGTTCCCCACAACTGATTAATTCTGTAAATAATCCCCTGTGCATTTTATTCTTTCAGTGTTAAGGTCCTGACTGAACTGCCATTTTTTCCCCAAGCTATGAATATACAACGTTTGCTCATAATTTATATTAACGATTTAGACTTTGGAATCAAAAGCTCAATTTCTAAATTTGCGGACGACAACACATTCTGCGAGGAGATAGTAACTGCTGAGAGAGACTGCAACAAATTACAAGAACACATCATAAATGTGTAGCAGTCATTTAATTGCCAAATTAATTTTAACAGATAAGTGTGAGATTTCACATTTGGGTAAGAAAAATTAGGAGGTGAAATATTGCTTGGAAAATAAGAATCTAAATGGGGTAGTTGAACAAAGGAGTCTGGGAGTACAAATGCACAAATCACAAAAAGTTATGAGGCAGGACAATACTGCCATAATAAAAGCAAACCAAGCACTCTGGTTTATTTTTTAGCGGGATAGAATTGAAAACAAGGGGAAGTTATGCTAAACTTATATGGAACCTTGATTCGACAGCACTTGGAGTACTCTGCACATCTTTGGTCATCATATCTTAAAAAAGAATATAGCAGCACTGGAGAGTGTGCAAAAAAATACAAGGATAATACAAGAACTGCGAGGTTATTCAAATCAGGAAATGATGAACAGGCTGGGTCTCCTTCTACTTGTGTTTCCTAACAGAGGGCTTTGAAATTAGGAAATATTTTGATAGAGTGAGAGGCGAATAATATGGAGGCATTTAAGGGAAATCTAGATAAGCATACGAGGGAGAAAGGTATGGAGGGTTTTGCTGATTGACTTCGATCAGGAAGGATGAAAGCGGTTTTGACTGGAGCCGAAACGCCAGCATGGACTGATTCGACCGAATGGACGATTTCTGTGCTGTATATTTTATGTAATTCTATGTAAACCCGGAGTTCAGATCTCAAGTCAGCATTAAAGAGAAGGCAAAATTAAGAAGTTAAGTCACAATGGAAATTAATTTAAAGTCAACAAAACGAGATGTGGACTGACTCCATTGCTTGTGAGGCAATATATTGGTCTACATATCTGGGTTCCTTCCACTAAAGTTGCCTTCTTTGATCTACAACTAGAGAGATGAAATTAGTCGACTACATCGGGTCTGAGTCCATATCCATTCGCTTTAAAACTAGGCTGTTCTCTTCACTAAACATCATTTTTTCCAACTAAGGCATAAAAATGCAAAGAAATCCCATCAGAATTGATGTTTCTTCTTGCACAGACTATCAGGTCTGTACAGTAAATATCATCACTGGCGTGGCGATTTTTCATAATAGCAACAATAGAATTCTAGCAATGATGCAGTTTGGTTAATACATAATCATATTTTCCCTTCCTATTTGAAAACATGCAATGTAAAACTCAAAAAAAAATGTTGTTACAGCATCACAGCAAACAAATTCCATGAATCTTTCCCAACATGCACAAATTATCATCATCATAGGCAGTCCCTCAGAATCGAGGAAGACGTGCTTCCACTCTAAAAGTGAGTTCTTAGCTGGCTGAACAATCCAACAGGAGACATTGAGCGAAAGGGTGGGTGGGACTGGTTTGCGGCAAGCTCTTTCCGCTGCCTGCGCTTGGTTTCTGCATGCACTCTGTGATGAGTCTTGAGGTGCTCAGCCCCCTCCCAGCTGCACTTCCTCCACTTAGGGCAGTCTTTGGCCAGGGACTCCTAGGTGTCAGTGGGGATGTTGCACTTTTGCAGGGAGGCTTTGAGGGTGTCCTTGTAATGTTTCCTCTGCCCACTTTTGGCTCATTTGCCGTGAAGGTGTTCTGAGTAGAGCGTTTGCTTTGGAAGTCTCGTGTCTGGCCTGCCCAGCGGAGCTAATCAAGTGTCGTCAGTGCTTCAATGCTGGGGATGTTGGCCTGGTCGAGGACGCTAACGTTGCTGTGTCTGTCCTCCCAGGGGATTTGCAGAATCTTGCAGAGACATCGTTGGCGATACTTCTCCAGCGACTTGAGGTGTCTACTATACATGGTCCATGTCTCTGAGCCATACAGGTGGACGGTTATTACTACAGCCCTGTAGACCAGCTTGGTGGCAGATTTGAGGGCCTGGTCTTCGAACACTTTTTTCCTCAGTGGCCAAAGGCTGCACTGGCACACTGGAGGCGGTGTTGAATCTCGTTGTCAATGTCTGTACTTGCTGATAAGAGGCTCCGCAGGTATGGGAAATGGGCCATGTTGTCCAGCTCGGGCTGTAGATCTTGATGATTGGGGGGCAGTGCTGTGCGGCAAGGACAGGCTGGTGGAGGACCTGTGTATTACGGAGTTTTAGTGTAAGGCCCATCTTTCGTATGCCTCAGTAAATACGTTGACTATGACTTGGAGTTCAGCCTCTCTATGTGTGCAGACAGAGGTGCCGTCCACGTACTGTAGCTCAATGACAAAGTCTGGGGTGGACTTGGACCCGACCTGGAGACAGTGAAGGTTAAACATTGTTCCCACTGGTTCTGTAGTTTAGTTCCACTCCACCGGGGAGCTTGTTGACTGTGAGGTGGAGCATGGCAGCGAGGAAGATTGAGAAGAGGGTTGGGGTGATGACGCAGCCCTGTTTGACCCCGGTCCGGACGTAGATTGGGTCTGCGATGGATCCATTGGTAAGGATCACGGCCTGCATGTCATCGTGGAGCAGGCAGAGGATGGTGACAAAATGTTAGGGGCATCCGAAATGGAGGAGGACCTCCATAGACCCTCGCGGTTGACAATGTCAAAGACCTTTGTAAGGTCGAAGAAGGCCATGTATAAGGGCTGGCGCTGCTCGCTGCATTTGTTCTGCAGCTGTCGTACTGTAAAAATCTTTTTATGAGGGGCCGCTAATATCATTTCAAAGAGAGAAGCGGAGAAGATTTCCAAAAATAATGGAAGGGAGCTGAGACAATTGTAATGGCTGAAATCGCTGCCCTCACTGGGTTCAGCGATCTCACTTCCAGCTGGCATTGTTAATTTCGGGAACACGTTTGGAAAGTTTATTTAAATAGCATTCTAGTAACACAAAGTGGACAATCTAACTTTTCTTTTCAAAACTGTGAGCTCTTCCCGCCATCCACCAAACACCCCCTCGCAACCCCAGTGTCTGTTGCTGTGAGAATCGCAATCCCTTTGGAAAACAATCTGAATGTATATCATAATTTTAATATAAATCGCAGCAAAATTCATCGTTGACCAAATGGTGAAATATCCAAAAAGGTGATGAGCATTAGGGGCATGTTCCATATTTCTAAAATAAATCGGCTTTAGGCAGGGCTATGTGCCATTGATCCGATGGGTGTTACCGGGTCCCGCTCCAAATTCCGGCAACACAGCCGGCGGGAAGATTCGCTTTTGCCTTCCAAATCCTTAGAATTTGACGGCCATAATTTCCCATAGCCATTCCCAACGCCAACTGAGATGTTAGTACACATTTATTTTCCTCGCACTTGGTATATATCAGGCCAAACCCGGTTTCCATCCTCTCCTCCCAGCGCCTGTTGTTGCTGAAATCCAACATCTCAGCATATCCCCGGGGCTGCTCAGCTGTATACTACTGACTCGATCACTTCCTGTGTGTATCTGTGCCTTTAAGGAATCAAGGGATCTGGGAATTGGACGAGACAGTGGAGTTGAGGTTGAAAATCAGCGTCTGCCCTACTCGTGCTCCTAATACGTTTGTTCTTATGTTCTAATAGACTCAATGTTGTTGGAAACCAACAACCTCACGTTCTGCAGAAAGTCTGACACTATTCTGATGTGGACATATCTGACCATTCCAGAATTTCCTACTATACCCCAGTGTAGGCACACCATCACCATGGATTTCAGAGGTCCAAGAACCAGCACATTGAGGTAGTTCTAGAATTTGTGTGATGGAGGAAAGTGGGTGATAAGGAATGAGCCGTCTGCTTTACATCTCTCCTGGTTTTTATTTCTATTGACTTCAATTGAATTAAGAATTGGGAGAAATGCAAAACCTGCTGCCGATTCGCTATCACCCGTTTTACACCATCACAGCAAGTCAAAATCTGCAACAATATCCATTTCTGTTCCGATGTGTTCACGCAGTCAGTAATTACAATTATCGTTCCATTAAAGCCAATGAAAAGGGGGGATCGGACGGGGTGTATAATGGGAGGTGAGTTGGATATCCCCCGGTTTACAGCATTGCTCAAAGCTAATATTACACCCAGTCTGACTTCAGTATACATTACGTGGATTTTTGCTTTTAGTTATGAAAACAGACTGTAGCGTTCTTTTAAAACTCACTCGATTTTCGTTTACATTGAAATCAAAGGAAAATAAAGTCCAGGGCTGTGTAAACAGGCGGCTGATCACTAAAAGCCGGTTTCTGCCCGGCAGTAAAGCTGAAAATTCACTCCGAGTGAAGTCTATGAGAAGTACAATCGGCTGGGGTGCAACACTGGTCTGTTCACTTCCAACAATGCAAATTAATATTTACCCAAAGTCTCGTCTACAAAATGACGAGATACTCCATCGTGACCTGTGGCACCACCACTGTTCGGTATATTCCTACTCTGGGTGTCCACGAGGCTCGGTGGTCAAATTTGCAGTGACATTGTTTACCACCACAGTATCTAACCTCATGGTTCGGCATATCCCGCAATCCTCCATCACCATCCAGCCAGGAGGCCAACACGTGTTTAATGCTGAGTTTTGAGAAATGTGCGTCAGGAACACCATCCGCATTTGATGAAAGACAAATGTGTTACTTTGTTCCTGGGATGTGGGTGACGCTGGCAAGAACATTACCCAGTACTAGTTTCCCCAAAAAGCAGCTATGGGCAGTGATTTCAATCAGGGTTGTTTCAACTTTGGGCATTCACTAAAAAATGGGCAAAGTCGAATTGACCGCCCATTTTGCGCTCGCCCGATTCCCCGACCATTGACTCCAGTGGATGGACAATGGGCAACGGTGTATAAAGGATGGATAATTTGACAGCATCCATTTTACACAATGGCCCAAAGTTAAAATGAACCACAATGTGCTTGTTAATGCGAGCACTGATTATTACACTGTGAATCCTCACATGATTAGATTACAGAGCCTTATCAATCAGACTATTTGTAGTAAAGGCATCAAGTCTACGACAACGCGATAGAGTGAACAGTGGTGAAGACAGATTTATGAAATATCGGGAGAGCTGTATAACAGATCACGGATCGGCTTTGGCCTGTTTCACACTATCGGCACACTAACATTAACCACCTATGTGTGTTCTCTGAATCGGTGGTGACGATCTTTGCAACTGTGTGGATATAAACTGATGCAATCTGGAGAGAATCACTTCATGCCACCTCAGTTTATTGTTTCCTTGAATTAATTGCCATCATAAATTAGACAGTGTGTCCCCATACTGCAATCGCGTTGCCAGGATTTTCCCGTTTAAACACTGTGAAAAAAGCAAGGATTGAGCGACAGCAACGGAAATAGACAAATCGGTGTGATTTTACACACGCTTCTCATCCCAGTCTTACATCCACAGTCAGTCACTTTCACTTCTTTTCTCTTGCAGCTAATTTATTGCCGATTGTGATTCTCTCATGGGGAAAGTTAGGTCGCTCCAAATTCATCACTCGCTATTTGATCGCCATGGCAATCGCGGATCTCCTGGTCATGATATTTGACGTGATACTGTATGCGATCAACTATATTTATTTCCCATATTCATTCCTGAACTATACTTCCATCTGCTGAATCAATCTCTCTCTGATTGATTGTGTCATTGACTGTTCTGTCTGGTTCACAGTGACTTTCAACTTTGATCGCTTTGTAGCCATTTGTTGCCGGAATTTGAGAATTAAATATTGTACCGAAATAACCGCAGCTATCGTTGTAATGACAGTTTGTGGACTGAGCTTTTTAGAAAATATTCCCATTTATTTTACATATGAACCCCGGGAAATAATTCACAATACCTGGTGGTTCTGTACTGTTCAGTTCAGCTTCGATACCTCTCCTGCCTGGATGGCCTATCACCGGTTGGACAGCATTTTAACCCCATTTGCTCCATTTGTTTTGGTTTTTCTCCTCAATATTTTGAACATCAGACATATTTTAGCAGCTGTTATTCTGCTCAGGATAATGCAAGACAGCAACGGTGAGAATCACAATGTTCCGGAGATGAGGAATCGAAGGAAGTCGATCATCGATCTCTCAGAGCAGTTGAAGGCATTCAAGGAGGAGATCCGGAGGGTTCAGGCCAAATATGTGCCCTTAAAGAAAAAGGGTGGGACTAATACTAGAGCCCTCTGGATGTCTACGATCATACAGGGTAACATAAAGAAAAAAAAGGGAAGCTTACGACAGATAGTAGAGGCCTTGAACATCATTTACCAGTCCTATTTGCATATGAGCATGGTGCCAGAGGATTGGAGGACTGCTAACGTGGTACCCTTGATAAGAAGGGAGCAAGGGATATGCCGAGTAATTACAGTCCTGTCAGCCTAACTTCAGTGGTGGGAAAAGTATTGGAAAAAATCGTGAAAGACAGGATAAGTCTACATTTGGAAAGGTAAGGATTAATTAGGGACAGTTTGCACGGATTTGTTAAAGGAAGATCGTGTTTGACTAATCTGATTGAATTTTTTGAGGAGGTAACCAGGAGAGTCGATGACGGTCGTGCATATAATGTCGTGTACATGGACTTTAGCAAAGCTTTTGATAAGGTCCTGCATGGTAGACTAGTCACAAAGGGATCCAGGGCAAAGTGGATAGTTGGTTCCAAAATTGGCTTAGAGGTAGGAAGCAAATTGTAATGGTCGATGGATGTTTTTATGAATGCAAGAATATTTCCAATTGGGTTCCGCAGTGCTCAGTACTGGGTCCCTTGCTTTTTGTGGTACATATCAATTATCTTAATTTGAATATAGGGAGTATGATTAAGAAATTTGCAGATGACACTGAAATTGGCTGTGGTTGATAATGAAGAGGAAAGTCCTGGACTTCAGGAGGATAGCAATCTACTGGTGAGGTGGGCAGAGTAATGGCAAATGGAATTTAATTTGGAGAAGTTTGAGGTAATGCACTCTGGGAGGGCGAACAAGGAAAGGGTATACACATTAAACAGTAGGGCATTTGGAAGGATAGATGAATAGAGGGACCTTGGAGTGCTTGTCCACAGAACTTTTTTGGCAGTAACGAAAACAGTAAATCGTGGCCCCCTGATCTGGGGGACGCACCAAACATTTACAAGGCCCTTTTTTTTTTTTGCATTTTTTTTGTTTGTTTGATTTTTTTTAAAGTTTTTTTTTTGGGCACTAAAATCATATATATTTTTCCCTACAAGTGCTCCCTACAAAAGGGGAGGGGGACACTAAAAACACCGGCAATTAAAACAAATTAAACTTTAAAACATAAAATCAAATTAAAATTTGGTTGCCGGGCGTGATGATGCACTCCAGTCCCTCTGGTGCCCACCTCTCGCGGAAGGCCGCGAGCGTACCGGTGGACACCGCCTGCTCCATCTCCAAGGACACCATGGCGCAGATGTACGCGCGGAAGAGAGGCAGGCAGTCAGGTTGAATGACCCCCTCGACCGCCCGCTGCCTGGACCGGCTGATGGCACCCTTGGCCGTGCCCAGGAGCAGTCCTACGAGGAGGCCCTTGGACCTACCCGCTCCCCTCCGCACAGGGTGCCCAAAGATCAGGAGTGTGGGACTGAAGTGCAGCCAGAATTTCAGGAGCAGCCCCTTTAAATAATAAAACAGGCGCTGCAACCTCGTGCATTCAATAAAAACATGGAACACGGACTCTTCCAGACCTCAGAAATTGCAGGCGGCCTGGGAGCCCGTGAACCGGCTTAAAAATTTATTGCACGGCACTGCTCCGTGCACCACCCTCCAGGCCAAGTCCCCGATAAATACTGGGAGGACTCCCACATAGCGTGCCCTCCATCGGGGACCCCCGCCTCCTCCAGATGGCAAGATGGTACGCCATGGCGTGTCCGGACGGCAGGCGAGGATGGCAAAGTTGAGAGTGTGCAGGAGCAGCCCGTACAGGAAACCACTCCGCGCGGAACTGAAAGGCACGGAGGGGATTTCCTCGAGACGGCTCAAGTTGTGAGGCACCGGCTCCCGAGGGAGGTTCCGGGGTTTGGCGCCGATGAGGAATTCCGTCCGGACAGGGGTCAGTTCGGATGGGATCTCCCCACGTGCTTGAGCCTCCTCGATGCACCAAACGGAGTCAGGGCCCAGAGCTGTTTTTAGCGACTCGATGACATCGGCTGCGCGGCGGACGTTGGCGGAATTTAGGCACTGTGCCAGCGTGTCTGGCGCCATCCAGCCCGCTCCTCCGCCATTGAGCAGGTCCCTGACCCTGGTCACCTCACCAGCCACAGCCCTCTCGTCCGACCGCCACCTAAAACCTCGATCGTGGAGGTACGGATTTCCGAGCAGCGGCTCCTGCAGGACAGCCGCCACTCCAGCCGGTGGAGAGCTGCGCTTGGTGGAGAGTTTGTTCCAGACCCTGGTGAGTTCCTTGTAAAAGACAGGCAGCTCCCGGAGGGTGGTCCTGACTCCCCCCAAGTTCACAAACAGGAGCTGCGTGTCGTAGTTGAGGCCGTGCTGCTGACGGAAGAAATACGTCGCCAGAGCACGCCACCTAGGAGGGTGCTCGACATAAATGTATCTCTGCAGGGTCTGAAGACAGAAAGTCGTGAGCTGGGTGCTGACGCACACCAACGACTGACCGCCCTCCCCAAGCGGGAGACTCAAGACCACGGCAGAGACCCAGTGCTTCCTGTTGTTCCAGAAGATGTCCACCAGCTTCTTCTGTATCTTGGTGACAAACGCAGGGGGAGGGGTCAAAGTGACCAGCCGGTACCACAACATGGCGGCCACCAGCTGGTTTATGACTAGCGCTCGACCCCTGTCGGACAGCACTCGGAGCAGTCCTGTCCAGCGCCCTAGGCGACCGGCGACCTTGGCCTCCAGCTCTTGCCAGTTCGCCGGCCAGGCTTCCTCGTCGGGGCTAAGGTAGACTCCCAGATAGAGGAGATGGGTCGTGCTCCAGGCAAAAGGCCTGAGCTCCTCCGGCAGGGAGTCCACCCGCCACTGACCTAACAGGAGTCCGGAACATTTCTCCCAGTTGATCCCGGCGGAGGACGCGGCCGAGTAAATCTCCTGGCACTCACGCATCCTCCGCAGGTCAGCGGGATCCTCTACCACGAGGAGCACGTCATCGGCGTAAGCCGAGAGGACGACCTCCATGCCCGGCCCTTGCAGAGCCAGTCCCGTCAACCTCGTCCGCAGGAGGCGCAGGAAAGGCTCCACGCAGATGGCATATAACTGGCCGGACATGGGGCATCCCTGGCGCACCCCTCTCCCAAAGCGAAGGGGCGCCGTCAATGACCCGTTAACCTTTATCAGACACTCCGCGGCGGCGTACAAAAGTCGGATCCGAGCGACAAAATGCATCCCGAACCCGAAAGCGCGCAGAGTTCCGAACAGATAATCGTGATCCACCCTGTCGAACGCCTTCTCTTGGTCGAGAGATAGGAAGGCGACCGACAGACCAGCCTCCTGGGAATGATGGATGAGGTCCCGCCCAGGTGGAAGTTTTCGTGGATTGTCCGGCCCGGGACCGTGTAGGACTGGTCGGGGTGGATGATGTGGTCCAGCACGGCGCCAAGGTGAGCAGACATCACCCTGGCGAAGATTTTGTAGTCCGTGCTGAGGAGGGAGACCGGGCGCCAGTTCTTAAGGAGGCGGAAATCATCCTTCTTCGGCAGCAGGACAATGACTGCCCTGCGCCAAAAGAGGGGCATCTCTCCGGTCGCCAGACTTTCCCCCAGGACCCGCATGTAGTCGCCCCCCAGGACGTCCCAGAACGCCCTGTGGAACATGGTCAGCCCGTCCAGCCCCGGGGCTTTTCCCCTCGAAAGCCAGGCGAGGGCACTGGTCAGCTCCGCCAGGCTTAGTGGAGCTTCCAGATTTTCGGCGCCTTCCGCGCTGACCTTCGGAAGGTCCTCCCACAAAACTCTACGTGCTTCCTCGCTGGACGGCTCCAGAGAGAACAGAGCCCCGTAATATTCACAGGCCCTGTTGTTGACGCCCTCCGGATCCAAGATGAGAGAGCCGTCGTCAGCCAACAGCATCAAGAGCTGCTTACGGACACTCTGTCTTTTTTCCAGCGAGTAGAAGAAGGGGGAGCCGCGGTCCAGATCCCGCAGGAACCGGATCCGCGACCTCATGAACGCGCCTCGGGACCCGACGAGCTGCAGGTCCGTCAGCGCGGCCTTCTTCGCTTCGTACACCGTCCGCAGGGCCGGGTCCTGGACGACTTGACCGAGACGGGACTCCAGTTCGAGCACCTCTTTTTCTAGGTGCTCGACCCTGGCCGCCCGCCTCTTGGTCGACCCCCTCGCATACTCTTGACAGAAGACGCGGATGTGAGCCTTGCCCACGTCCCACCATAGCCTCAAGGAGGGGAAGCCCCCCTGCTTCCTTCTCCAGTCGGCCCAGAAACGATGGAACGAGTCCTGGAACCGCACGTCCTCCAGCAGCTGGTTGTTAAAATGCCAGTACGCGGACCCCGTCCTCGCGCGGAGCAAAGCGAGCTCCGCCCACACCAGGTGGTGGTCCGAACACGGCACCGGCCGCATGGAGGCCGCCGGGACACAGGCCTCACCCAAGTATAGGCGCTGGAGTCGGGGTGGAGATTTTGCCAGATGTCCACCAAGTCGAAGGACCCGACCAGGTCCCTCAACTTCTCCATCGCCGTCATGCTCTGCGGGGCACTGGAGCGGTCCCTCGCCTCGAGGATGCAGTTAAAATCCCCCCCGAGGACAATGCAGTCGCCGACGTCGATGGAGCCAAGAAGAGCGGACACCTCTTCGAAGAAGCGCGTTTGCTGCGGTCCGGGCTGAGGGGCGTACACGTTCACGAGATGGAGCGGCACGTCCCCCAGGTGAACCGTGACGTGCAGCAAGCGGCCTGGCATGGACTCCTGCACCCCCAAGATCTCTGGCTGAAAATGTGGGACCAACAAGATGGCCACCCCACAAGAAGTGGTAGTGAAGTGGCTCATGCGGACCTCTCCTTGCCATTCCAGGAGCCACATGGCTTCGTCTCCCGGAACGGAGTGGGTTTCTTGCAGGAAGCACATCGCATATTTCCCCTCCCGCAGGAGCGAAAAATTGTTAAATCTACGGTGTGCCTCTCTGCCGCCTTTGATGTTGAGGCTGGCTATGGTTATCTTCATGACAAAAGCATAGTGCAACCTCTACCTAACCTATTGTGGGGGGTGGAGTGGAGTCATTTGTTGACCTCCACTCCTTCAGCAGCTCAGCGAGGAACTTTTTGAGCCGGCGCAGCTCAAGGCCTTGCGCCTTTGATAAGGGCCCGCCCGCGGCCATGGTTTTAGCGGCGACGTGGACGGAAGCGATGAGCAGCCCCAGCTCGGACCATCTTTCCAGGGCCAGATGGGTTCGGTTGCGGCGAACCTGGCTCTGGACCAAAAAGTCCCGGTGTTCCTCTATGGGAATGAGGGGGTCTCAGCGGCGGGCATGAGGAGATCCACTGCCTCACTGGCGATGGACTCGAGATCTTCACCCGCGTACTCCACCGAGTCCCCGTCCCCCTCCGGGAGGTGCGCCCATCGACCGCACGAGGTACGGCAAACGGCTCGGCCGCTCCATCCGGCCCTGGCTCTGCCCCTATCCCACACCCAGGATCGTCGACAGAGGAGTCCCCACTGGGCTCTTTTAAAAGCGGTGCTTGGTCAGGAAGTGACAGCGGAAGGGGTTCCTCCTCCACCCCAGGAACCGGGGAACACGGAGAGACCTGGCCAAAGTAATGTTCCAGGTCCTCCAAGTACTCCAGCTCCAAAGTAGGGGGCGAGGGTTGGTGTTCTTCTCCCTCCCCGCCACCACCTCCCGGCCCAGCGTGTGCAGATTCATTAAAATTGTTAATACTGTTTATTTCTGCTGAGTCGAGCAAGTCCCGGGGGAAGTTGAATATTGGCTGGGCGGACTCAGGTTCAGCCTTTTCAGCCCCGCCCTCCTCAGTCCCCGGGACGCTCAACCCGGCAGCATCGTATTCCTCCGCTGGCCCCACACCCACCACGACAGACAGATCCTCCACGCCATCCCCGGGAGGCAGAGGCTGGGCAGCCTCGACTGCCCCTCCCTCCCCGGGGACAGATTCCTCCCGTCTACGGCGCAGTTTGGGGGCGCTGGTGGGGGACGCGGGACACGCGGCGGGTACCGACTCCTCCGCGGAGGGATGTTGTTCCCCCTCCGCCTCATTGGAGCGGCGCCTCCTTTTGTTCCTGGGGGTGCGCGGAGGCAGGGAGACCTCCATGTCTGCCGAGGCCTCTCGCTCCACCCCCCCATTTTTCTTATATTGCACGCGCCCGAGCCCCTCTGCGGTATTGGTCAAGGGCTCGGGCACGGGCTCAGGGCACCCCGCGCTCGCCGATGACTGGGTTGGGCTGACCGCGGTGGTCAAACTTTCTGGCGCACTGAGGGGACCCGCCTCGAGATGCTTTGCCTTCCTCCGCGCCTTCCTTCCGATCGGACGCTCGCCCTCCCCCCGCCAGAGGCTGTGAAAACAAAGGCCCCCGACGATGCCCGCGCACCTACGGCTCCCGGCACGCGGATGCTACTAAGAGGAGGGATGGCGGCGGCGCCAGCCTTGGCCGCCTTCGGTGGTTTGGCGGCCTTGGAGGCGGGGCAGTTCTTGTGAACGTGCCCCACCTCTCTGCAGGCATGGCACCGCACGCCGTCCGACGTCCAGAAGACGTGGTAGGCAGTCCCCTCGTGCACCACATTAAATGATCCCTCTGTTGTCTCCTCCCGCGCCAGCCGGAGAAAGAGCTGGCGGCGGAAGGAGAACACGTGGCGCAGGCTGCTCTCCCTGAGGCCGAGCGGTATGGGGTTGATCCCCGACCTTACCTCCCCCAGTTGGTGCAGGTGAGGGAGGAGTGCTCAGCGGGAACAAAGGGCGGGACGTTTGAAATGATGACCTTCTGCGCGGTGGCCTCGAGAGGGTCCACCGGCAGGAACGTCCCACCCACCGTGAGCCCCTTTTCGATGGCCAGGGACATCGCCCACTCCGACCCCAGGAAGAATACAGCCTTCCCAGACATCTTGGAGGCTGTGACAATGGCCGAGGGGCCGACTACCCCAGCCATCGCCCGCATGCACTTCTCGATGCTCATTGTGGGGTGAGTGTAGCTCTTGACCCCGTGTTTCTTAGTAATTAGTCTGAATGGTGGCAGGGCAGCAGGAGGCACAGGAGGCGCCGTGGATGCAGACACCACCTGCGCATAAGTCTTCGCTGGCCCTGCCACCGGCGTGGATGGAGTCGCCATCACGAGGTCCCTTTAAGGGCTACACCCATCCCAGAGTCACAGGCCTTAATGGTCTTAAATTGGCCTTGTTTGAATTTATGAGCAGAGGAGCTCTCAATGAGGCACACCTCTCCCCTAGTTGACAATTGGGGAGGGGCCTTGCTCCCTCTGCTCAGTTGTCTTAATTGTTTTCCAATTAAGGAGGAAAGGAGCTCTCAGAGAGAGAGGGGAGAGACAGAGAGAGTGATTGAGAGAGAGAGTGGGGGGTGGGAAAGAGGGAAGCTGTGAGGGCAGGTCTCCCCTCACAGCGATGGGTGGGTGTTTTTCTGGGGCGCACTCCCTAGATGATGGAAAACAAAAGCAAGGCACAGTCTTATGGGATGGTCTTCGGGTGGGAGGAGAAGATGTCTTCACCTGGGACAGCTGGAGCCACCCAGGCACACACTCCCAACGACGTTTAATAGGGTGATTAGTAAATCTTCAGCCAGGTAGCTCCAGCTATCCCAGGCTAGGCAATGGGGGAGGGGTGCTTCAGTGGTGTGTGGGGCCTAGCTGTAAGCAAGACCCCCACACACTTCCACACACACACCCCCCGCGATGTTCCAGGCCTCGAAGAAAATCTTCTTTTCTCCCCCCACCAATAAAACAATGTCTTTCGGGGAATGCACCAACACCCACCTGTAGAATGTTGTAGAATCTCCCTCCTTCCACACAGGTTGTTGCTCTTTTCCCTCTCTCTCCAACTCTTTGTAGCAGTAATAAAGTTGATACATTTTTCATCTCTCCTCCTTTCCCTCTGGATGATGAGTTGTAGTAAGCCAGCCCTCTCCTCCTCTTCCTGGGGTGGTCTCAGGGCTCATTCCAGGCCTTCCAGACAGGAGCTTCAGCAGGGAGTTCCTTCTCTCAAGACAGCAGAGCTCCAACTGAATAGGCCACACCTCCAAAGCTCCACCATTGGTCCACAGATCCCTGAAAGTAGCAGGCCAGGTGAATGAGGTAGTTAAGAAGGCACATGGAATGCTTGCCATTATTGGCTGAGGCAAATAATACAAGAGCAGGAGGTTATGTTTAAATTGTATAATATTCTGGTTAGGCCACAACTGGTGTACTGTGTGAAGTTCTGGTCGCCGTATTATAGGAAGGACATGATTGCACAAGAGAGGGTGCAGAGTAGATTTACTAGAATGCTGGCCGGAATGGAGAATCTTAGCTATGAGGAGAGATTGGATAGTCTGGGTTTCTTCTCATTGGAACAGAGGAGGTTGAGAGCAGACCTCATTGAGGTGTACAAAATTTTAAGGGGCCTGGATATAGTGGAAAGCCACGGCCTATTTCCTTTGGTGCAGGGGTCAATTACAAGCGTGCATAGTTTAAGGTGATTGATGGTGGGTTCACAGGAGATTTGAGGGAAGGCTTCTTCAAGCAGAGGGTTGTGAAGGTCTGGAACTCACTACCTGAGAGGGTGGTGGATGCAGAAAGCCTCACCACAATTAAAAGCTGCTTGGATGGGCACTTAAAGTGCCGTAACTTGCAGGGGTATGGACCTCGAGCTGGTAAGTGGGACTGGACTGGATAACCTCTTGTTGGCTGGCACAGATACGATGGTAAGTACTGCATGGAATCGAATATGGTCAAGGTGATTTCCTGGACTAGTTTTCATCGCCTGGATGGGGCAGAGAGGAATTTTCCCAGATTTCTTTTCCGCAATTGCCGTGGTTTTAATCTTTTTTGCCTCTCTCAGGTGATCACATGGCTCCGGTTGGGGTGGAGTGTTGAATGCTTTGGTGCAAGCGGTGTTGTAGTTGTGTGGGGCTAACTGGTTGGGCTGGGTGCGTTGTACCTGTCCGACATTGTTCATTGTTCATTGGTTTATATGTAACCTTCAGTTCTGCTTACCGAGGGCCAAGTGGCTTTTTGTCAGGCGGCATGGACATGATGGGCCGAAATGTCCTCCTTCTGCGCTGTAGATTTCTACGTTTCTATACCGAGGGCTTTATATAGCAGAATCTCTATAGGACTTATCACTTTCCAGGGATGAAATTAAAATTGATGTTGGGGTTAAGCAAAGAGAGATCATGAACAATTCTTGGCAAGTAAACTCAAGGAAAACCCAAAGATGTTTTATAAATACATTACGAGCAAGAGGATAACTAAAGAAAGGTTGGGATCTATTAGAGACGATGAGTGTAATCTGTGTGTGGAGGAAAAAGATGTGTGTATGGTTCTTAATGAATACTTTGTGTATGTTTTCACAAAAGAGAGGGGTGATACAGGCACTGCTATCGAGGTGGAGTGTGAAATATTAAATGAAATAAACAAAGTTTGAGACGAGATATTAAGGGGTTAGGCAGCTTTGAATGTGGATAACCCAGGCCTAGATGAAATGTATCCTCGGCTGTTAAGCGAAGCAAAATATGAAATAGCAGAGGTTTTGGCAATCATTTTACAATGCTCTTTGGATTCAGGTGTGGTGGGAAAATTAATGGAAAAAGTCCTAAAGATAGGATAGGATGAATATTCATAAAGACACGGATTAATCAGCAAGGATTTGTTCAGGGAAGTTCGTGTCTGACTAACTTGATTGAATTTTTTGAGAAGCTAAACAGGAGGGTCGATAGGCAGTGCATATGATGTAGTGTATATGGATTTCAACAAAGCTTTGGATAAGTTCCCACATGGCAGACACGTCACGAAAGTATAAGCCCATGGGATCCAGGGCAAAGTGGTAAGTTGGATCCAATATTGGATCAGAGGCAGGAAGCAAAGAGTAATGGTTGATGGGTGTTTTTGTGACTGGAAGGCCGTTTCCAGTGGGGTTCCGCAAGGCTCAGTACTAGGTCCCTTGCTTTTTTTGGTAAACATCAATGATCTAGATGAATATAGGGGCTATATTAAGAAGTTTGCGGATGATACTAAAATCGGCTGTGCAATTGATAATGAAGAAAGATGACTCCGACCGCAATTTCCAGGTCAAGATGGTGACGAAGGTGTATGGAATGCTTGCCTTTATTAGCCGAGGCATAGAATATAAAAGCATGGGGGCTATGCTTGAACTGTATAAAACACTGGTTACGCCACAGCTGGGGAACTGCATGCAGTTCTAGTCACCGCATTGCAGGAAGGACGTGATTGCACTGGAGAGGGTACAGACGAGATTTACAATAGATGTTAACAAATATGATGTGGTTGGGATTACAGAGACGTGGCTCCAGGATGATCAGGACTGGGAACTCAACATCCAGGGGTATTTAACATCCAGGAAGGATAGAATAAAAAGAAAAGGAGGTGGGGTAGCATTGCTGGTTAAGGAGGAGATTAATGCAACAGTTCGGAAGGACATTAGCTTGGATGATGTGGAATCTATATGGGTCGAGCTGCAGAACACCAAAGGGCAAAAATCGTTAGTGGGAGTTGTGTACAGACCTCCAAACAGTAGTAGTGATGTTGAGGAGGGCATCAAACAGGAAATTAGGGGTGCATGCAATAAAGGTGCAGCAGTTATAATGGGTGACTTTAATATGCACATAGATTGGGCTAACCAAACTGGAAGCAATACGGTGGAGGAGGATTTCCCGGAGTGCATAAGGATGGTTTTCTAGACCAATATGTCCAGGAACCAACTAGGGGGGAGGCCATCTTAGACTGGGTGTTGTGTAATGAGAGAGGATTAATTAGCAATCTCGTTGTGCGAGGCCCCTTGGGGAAGAGTGACCATAATATGGTGGAAATTTGCATTAGGATGGAGACTGAAACAGTTAATTCAGAGACCATGGTCCAGAACCTAAAGAAGGGTAACTTTGAAGGTATGTGGCGTGAACTGACTAGGATAGATTGGCGAATGATACTTAAGGGGTTGACTGTGGATGGGCAATGGCAGACATTTAGAGACCACATGGATAAACTACAACAATTGTACATTCCTGTCTGGCGTAAAAATAAAAAAGTGAAGGTGGCTCAACCGTGGCTATCAAGGGAATTCAGGGATAGTATTAAAGCCAAGGAATTGGGAGAAATTTAGAACTCAGCAGAGGAGGACAAAGGGTTTGATTAGGGCAGGGAAAATGAAGTATGAGAAGAAGCTTGCAGGGAACATTAAGACGGATTGCAAAAGTTTCCATAGATATGCAAAGAGAAAAAGGTTAGTAAAGTCAAAAGTAGGTCCCCTGCAGTCAGAATCAGGGGAAGTCATAACGGGGAACAAAGAAATGGCAGACCAATTGAACAAGTACTTTGGTTCGTTATTCACGAAGGAGGACACAAACAACCTTCCGGATATAAAAGGGGTCAGAGGGTCTAGTAAGGAGGAGAAACTGAGGGAAATCCTTATTAGTCGGGAAATTGTGTTGGGGAAATTGATGGAATTGAAGGCCGATAAATCCCAAGGGCCTGATGGACTGCATCCCAGAGTACTTAAGGAGGTGGCCTTGGAAATAGCGGATGCATTGACAGTCATTTTACAACATTCCATTGACTCTGGATCAGTTCCAATCGAGTGGAGGATAGCCAATGTAACCCCACTTTTTAAAAAAGGAGGGAGAGAGAAAACAGGGAATTATAGACCGGTCAGCCTGACCTCAGTAGTGGGTAAAATGATGGAATCAATTATTAAGGATGTCATAGCAGCGCATTTGGAAAGAGATGACATGATAGGTCCAAGTCAGCATGGATTTGTGAAAGGGAAATCATGGTTGACAAATCTTCTGGAATTTTTTGAGGATGTTTCCAGTAGAGTGGACAAGGGAGAATCAGTTGATGTGGTATATTTAGACTTTCAGAAGGCTTTCGACAAGGTCCCACTCAAGAGATTAATGTGCAAAGTTAAAGCACATGGGATTGGGGGTAGTGTGCTGACATAGATTGAGAACTGGTTTTCAGACAGGAAGCAAAGAGTAGGAGTAAATGGGTACTTTTCAGAATGGCAGGCAGTGACTAGTGGGGTACCGCAAGGTTCTGTGCTGGGGCCCCAGCTGTTTACACTGTACATTAATGATTTAGACAAGGGGATTAAATGTAGTATCTCCAAATTTGCGGATGACACTAAGTTGGGTGGCAGTGTGAGCTGCGAGGAGGATGCTATGAGGCTGCAGAATGACTTGGATAGGTTAGGTGAGTGAGCAAATGCATGGCAGATGAAGTATAATGTGGATAAATGTGAGGTTATCCACTTTGGTGGTAAAAACAGAGAGACAGACTATTATCTGAATGGTGACAGATTAGGAAAAGGGAAGGTGCAACGAGACCTGGGTGTCATGGTACATCAGTCATTGAAGGTTGGCATACAGGTACAGCAGGCGGTTAAGAAAGCAAATGGCATGTTGGCCTTCTTAGCGAGGGGATTTGAGTACAGGGGCAGGGAGGTGTTACTACAGTTGTACAAGGCCTTCGTGAGGCCATACCTGGAATATTGTGTACAGTTTTGGTCTCCTAACCTGAGGAAGGACATTCTTGCTATTGAAGGAGTGCAGCGAAGGTTCACCAGACTGATTCCCGGGATGGTGGGATGACCTTTCAAGAAAGACTGGATCAACTGGGCTTGTATTCACTGGAGTTCAGATGAATGAGAGGGGACCTCATAGAAACGTTTAAAATCCTGATGGGTTTAGACAGGTTAGATGCAGGAAGAATGTTCCCAATGTTGGGAAGTCCAGAACCAGGGGTCAATGTCTAAGGATAAGGGGTAAGCCATTTGGGATCGAGATGAGGAGGAACTTCTTCACCCAGAGAGTGGTGAACCTGTGGAATTCTCTACCCCAGAGAAAGTTGTTGAGGCCAATTCACTAAATATATTCAAAAAGGAGTTAGATGAAGTCCTTACTACGAGGGGGATCAAGGGGTATGACGAGAAAGCAGCAATGGGGTACGGGAAATTGCATGTTCAGCCATGAACTCATTGAATGGCAGTGCAGGCTAGAAGGGCCGAATGGCCGACTCCTGCAACTATTTTCTATGTTTCTATGTTACAAGGATGTTGTCGAGACTGGAGAATCTTAGCTATGAGGGCAGATTGAATAGGCTGTGTTTGTTTTCCTTGGATCAGAGGAGGCTGAGGGGAGACCTCATTGAGGTGTATCAAATTATGAGGGGCCTAGATATAGTGGATAGATGGAACCTATTTCCTTCACAGAGGGGTCAACAACAAGGGGTCATAAATTTAAAATAATTGGTTGAAGTTTGGTGCGGGGGGCGACGGTTAAGAGGAAATTTCTTCATGCATAAGATTGTTGGGGTCTGGAACTCACTGCCTGAAAGTGTCGTAGAGGCAGAAACCCTCACCACATTTAAAAATTACATGGATGGGCACTTGAAATACTTTAACCTGCAGGGCTATTGACCTACAGTTGGACTGTAGGACTAGGCTGGATAGCTTCTTGTTCGCCAGCATGGACACGATAAGCAGAAATGGCCTGCTTCCATGCTGTGAACTTCAATGATTGTATGAACTAACTGATCATCACTCTGGTACTTTTGTAATGTTGTGGACCCTAGCTCTTATATATTACATCTGTGTACAAATGACAGTCTCGGATTTTTTGCAGATGGATTACACAGATCCTTTCACCATTATGGAAAAAACATGATATCTGCTTCAGCGGATCAGAACCTGCACCAACACCTTTATTTATGCAGTGCCCCAGACTAAATACAAAGAGGAGTTCATGAACTCGGTTAAAAGTCCCTTCACTCTAATTGTTAACTTCATGAAATATTGATGTGAGAGGGTACAGAGGAGATTTACGAGGGTGTTGCCGGGAGTGGAGAATCTTAGCTATGAGGACTGATTGGATAGACTGGATTTGTTTTCCTTGCAACAGAGGTTGAGGGGATACCTCATTGAGGTGTATAAAATTATGAGGGGCCTGGATACAGTGAATAGTTTCATGGCTGACTAGAACCCACATTGGTTCACAATCTTATCTTCACAAAACGGAGCAAATTGCACAATAACGGGTAGATTTTTAATTGAAAAGAAACCCCGTTCGATACTGGGCGAGTGATCAGCTCCAACACACATCAGCCCCCCGGTGGAAGTGTAAATCTACCCCGAGGATTCACAATGTCGACTCAGAATGTGGTGCTTCTCAGAAGGGGCGATAAACAATCTGTATGTCTTTCGCACCATGCCAGATTTCACGGAAATTGGTCGCCTGTTTCACCTGTCATTCACTACCGCCCGTTTCGAGTTATTGGCAAAGTTCAATCTCTTCCCCAAGTTTGTGTTCGCAAAATATTCCACGACACAAAACTTTATCGGCGGTGTAAATCTCTTCATAGTATCAATTTCCTCTCATTGAACACGTCAGAAACAATTGAGGAACAGGAGTGACACAGTGCGGGGTTTGCACTCCGTGCGTTGCCCGACGAAGCTGGGTTGGGACGGACGCTTTTGCAAACGCGGGGCAATTTTAATGTGCCTCGCCTGGTGGGTAGTTCACGGAATCGGTGGAATATCGGGTTTACAACCCGCTAGGTATTACTCTCAGTTTACTTTAGTTAGGTTGCTCTCTGTTTACTTTAGAGAGGTTTGTTTTTAAATGAGGCGTGAAACCTACATTGCGCCCAATTAGAGCAGTTTCCCAATGGGCGTGTCAGGGTGAAGCCCAGACTCAGAGGGGCACTCCCAATTTCGCATCAGGGACTCGCATCGACCCCAAAGATCCATAATAAATGAATTCCCTTTCCTGTAGGCCCTTAAAAACAAAGGCATTTCGCCGCATTCTTATTTTTTGTTTCTTTCAGGTGAAGATTTATTCAGTAAATTGTTATTTCCTGAACCAGCAATGAAAATGTAATGGTCGCTCTGAGAACACCTTCTCTGGGATAGTTCAGCTGATGTCAAGATTTCTTTCCACTTCACCTCATCTTGGAGTAAAAGTATTTTTGATTCAGGCGAATGAGTAATCCTCGTCTCAATATTAAATTGAGACAAGCCTTTAGCAGCAGTATGTGTCCCGCAGGACAGAAATGCAAGGCGAATAATTTTCACTGTTGACAATAATGTAAAACTGATGATATTAGACAGCCCATTATAAACCTCGTCCGATTGTCATGTTGACTGTCTTCCATGGAACGGAAAAGCGGGATGGTGAATGATGTGCTGCCGATCCGGTATCGCCTATTTAATACTATTGCGAACAGTTAAAAATTCCACAAATTAGTGAAGAAAATAAAAAGCATGTGGTAAAAATTGGAGCTCTTGTCCGTTTTACAAGCACAAGCTAGGCCAATTTCAAAGAGACATGTCCTGCGTCCAATCAGCACCAGAGTTAGCGGCACTGCCGTATTTTCATAGTCGGCTGCTCAGGTGCCCAATGCGCCAGCCTAATACAGACGGTAGGCTCGGTACATATGTAGATGCAGGCCGAACGTCTGTTTCAGGACCCCTGCACTAAATTAGACACAATGCAAGGAGCAGGCTCTGGACTTTCTCTGCGGGTGATCCTTCATCGGTCGCAGCGACCTAGGCGTCAACAACAACAACAACTTACAATTCTAAAGCGAGTTTAAATCAGTAAAACATCCCAAGGCACTACACAGGAGCGACTGTCAGACAACATTTGACACCAAGCCAGGCAACAAAATATTGGGACAGGGCACCAAAAGCATGGTCAAACAGGTAGGTTTTAAGGGGCGTCATAAAGGAGGAGAGGCAGAGGTGTAACGTAGAAATGTAGAAACATAGAAAATAGGTGCAGGAGCAGGCCATTCGGCCCTTCGAGCCTGCACCACCATTCAATATGATCATGGCTGATCATGCAACTTCAGTACCCCATTCCTGCCTTCTCTCCATACCCCCTGACCCCTTTAGCTGTAAGGGCCACACCTAACTCCCTTTTGAAGATATCCAACGAACTGGACACAACAACTTTCTGTGGTAGAGAATTCCATAGGTTCACAATTCTCAGAGAAAACTTTCTCCTCATCTCGGTCCTATATTTCTTAGCCCTAATCCTTAGACCGTGTCCCTTGGTTCTGGACTTCCCCAACATCGGGAACATTCTTCCTGCATCTCACCTGTCCAATCCCATCAGAATTGTCTATGCTTCCATGAGATCCCCTCTCATTCTTCTAAATTCCAGTGATTATAAACCTAGTCGATCCAGTCTTTCTTCATATTTCAGTCCTGCCATCCCAGGAATCAGTCTGGTGAACCTGCGCTGCGCTCCCTCAATAGCAAGAATGTCCTTCCTCAGAATAGGAGACCAAAATTGCACACAATACTCAAGGTGTGGTCTCACCAATGCCTTGTACAACTGCAGCAAAACCTCCCTGCTCCTGTACTCAAATCCTCATGCTCGGAAGGCCAACATGCCATTTGCTTTCTTTACTACCTGCTGTACCTGCCTGCCTAATTTCAATGACTGATGCACCATGACACCCAGGTTTTGTTGCCCTTCCCTTTTTACTAATCTGTCACCATTCAGATAATCAGCTGCCAAACAAAGTGGATAATCTCACATCTATTCACATTATACTGTATCTGCCATGCATTTGCCCACTGACCTATCCTGTGCAACTCTCCTGCAGTCTCTTAGTATCCTCCTCACAGCTCACACTCCCACCCAGCTTTGTGTCATCTGCAAACTTGGAGATATTAACCTAAATTCCTTCGTCTAAATCATTAATATATATTGTAAATAGCTGGGGTCCCAGCACTGCACCTTGCAGTACCCCACTAGTCACTGCCTGCTATTCTGAAAAGGAGATCATGGCGGAGATGCGGTGAATGGGGCTTCGGGGCACGGAATAGCCTAGGGCCCAGGGGCAGCACGGGCCTGCCCACACTGAAATGTGTGTGCGCATTAGGTCCATGCAGCAGAGCAGGTCTCCAGTCATCCTCGTTAACCCTTGTCACTGGATAAAGTCCTAGCTCTGTCAAGCCCGTATGGTGGTTGACATGCAACAGTCACCACACGTTAAAAAAAATCCACGCACAGGCATCTTTCACCCGCTCAACTGGAGTTCAGGACTGGAACATTGCCTCTTTCATTGAATCATCTGTGAACTCATGTGGAAGCAAGTCATCCTACTTCGAGGGACCTATGATCTATGAGAAACATAGAAACATAGAAAATAGGTGCAGGAGTAGGCCATTCGGCCCTTCTAGCCTGCACCACCATTCAATGAGTTCATGGCTGAACATGCAACTTCAGTACCCCATTCCTGCTATGGTGGAGTAAGGAAAGTAAAAATAAGGAGGGAAAAGATATAGTGGTTCATTGTCACGTCCACCTGAAAATGAGTAAGATCGGAGCCACACGGGTGAAGGACAAAGAGGAGATAGTGGGACAGTTAGCTACACGGGAGAAGGATAAAGAGGAGATAGTGGGACAGTTAGTTACACGGGAGAAGGATCAAGAGGAGATAGTGGGACAGTTAGTTACACGGGAGAAGGATAAAGCGGAGATAGTGGGAGAGTTAGCGACACGGGAGAACGATAAAGAGGAGATAGTGGGAGAGTTAGTTACATGGGAGAAGGATAAAGAGGAGATAGTGGGACAGTTAGTTACACGGGAGAACGATAAAGAGGAGATAGTGGGACAGTTAGTTACACGGGAGAAGGATAAAGAGGAGATAGTGGAACAGTTAGTTACACGGGAGAAGGATAAAGAGGAGATAGTGGGACAGTTAGTTACATGGGAGAAGGATAAAGAGGAGATAGTTGGACAGTTAGTTACACGGGAGAAGGATAAAGAGGAGATAGCGGGACAGTTAGCTGCATGGGAGAAGAATAAAGAGGAGACAGTGAAATAGTTAAAAAGGGTAAAGAAGGTAGGCGCCAATTGCACCGCTGTAATGAAGACAAGGTCAGTACAAAGTGGAAACAATGATAGAGATGAGGTTGATTGAAATGATTTAGAGCGGCAGGCAGCAAAATTGGAACACCATGACGACGTACCGCTGGTTTATGAGGCAAAAAGTGAAGGTCTGTATCCATCATTAGATGAATTTATCATGACAACAGAAAGGGTTAAGGCTGCCCCAATTGAAACCAGGCGCAGTCAGGTCCAAGACTCAAATGGGCAAAACCCACGGGTGCGTACAACAATCATTCATAGATCCTTTACACCAGGGGAAAAGCAATTAATTTTAGCAAATCTCCAGGTTCTTAGAGTGGCCCATGGCAACCCTGAATTTTGGCGGAGATTGGAGGAAATTATCGGCATATACCAAATGCATCCAAAGGACATGCATGTCCTAGGGAAGGCGAAGTGCCCAAGGAATGTTTGGGAGACTTGTATCCCGAATGTTTGGGGTGGAACTTGGACAGAATCACAGGACCAAATTAACAAACAAAAATATCAAGTTTCTAAGAGAGAATTACAGGCACGTTTAGGGGTGGGCCAGAGTAATTGGGGGAACTTCATGGGTGTTATGCAGAAGATTGATGAGACCGTTACAGAATAGGCAGAATGGAAGTTTAAGGCGTATGAGGAATTTTCGGGATTGTCAAATCCCGGGAGGGACGATGTGGTATTCTTAAAAATGTTAAAGAAGGGATTGAGCCCTGCACATTAAGACATTTTAGAAATTGGAATTCCCTTCGGGGATATGTATACTGTGGTGGTTTGGTGGGCCAGCGAGGTAGATAGAAAGACAGAGAAAACGCCCTCAAGGAAACCAGGCATTATAACGGCCGCTACTGGAGGAGGAAAAGTCGATTGTTTTTTAAGGTCCTGACCCTGCAGTACAGACTCACAGGAGGCACATGCTGAAGTCAAGGTCACTCAGGACCTGCACCTTTATTTCACAGCTTTCGAATGACACACTTGCCTGAGACCAGTCTTTATATACCTGTGTGGAACATATATGCAGTGTCTCCTGCAAGTGCACCCCTGGTGGTAAGGTATGCTTGTGGTTACAGGTCATGATTAGCTAGTCATGTATAGCATGGTAAGATACAGTTATGTACAGTAATGTTAGATACATGACATCACCCTCCCCCAAGGTCTTATTGTCTTTATAGATTCAGTCTCTCAGGTGGTCTACACTCTCGAGTGGAGCGTCTTAGTTGTGGTTCAGTTGTTTGCCTTGGTGCCTGTTTTTCTTTCGGTGTGATTGTTGGTATCTCGCCTGTGTTGTCTGTTTTGTTCTGTATGATTGTTGGTATCTCGCCTCGGCTGTCTGTTGAGATAGCCCTTTCCTCAGGTTGATCCCTCTGTCTGTCCACTAGGTGTGGTGTGAGTTGCACATTGTAGTCTGCCTCTGGTTCTGCAGTGTTGTTGGTTAATCTACTTTTTACTTGTTCCACATGTCTCCGGCAGGTTTAGCCATTGTCCATTTGTACCACCAGTAACTTGCTTCCTTCCTTACCTGTTACTGTCCCTGCAAGCCATTTGGGACCTCTGCCATAGTTTAGCACAAACACTTTGTCCCCTATCTCATTTCACCTCCCCCCTCGAATTTCGGTCATGGTACTCAGTTAGCTTACGGCGCTTTGCCTCAACGATTTCATGCATGTCTGGGAGAATTAACGAGAGCCTTGTCTTTAAGGTCCATTTCATCAATAGTTGTGTGGGGGGAAACCCCAGAAAATGAAGCGGACGAGATCTGCATGCCAGCAGCAGTCACGGCAGGCGGCCCTGCAGCGTGGGACCTTGGATTTTAAGCATGCCTTGTTTAATGATTTGCACTGCTCTCTCCACCTGGCCATTGGAGGCCGGCTTGAACTGTGCCGTCTTAACGTGATTTATGCCGTGGTCAACCGTGGAATTCTGTGCTGGTGAAGCACGGACCATTATCACTGACCAATATGTCAGGAATTCTATACATTGCAAACATAGTTTCGAGGCTCTCCACAGTGGTGGAGGTGGTGCTCAAGTTTAAAATGGTGCCTTCGATCCTTTTGAAAATGCATCTACGACTACGAGGAACATTTTGCCCATGAATGGGCCCGCATAGTCTACGTGCACCCGCGACCACGGTTTGGTGGGTCAGGGCCACTGGCTCAGGGGGGCCTCCTTGGGTGCATTACTGAGTTGGGCACAAATGGTGCACCGTCAGATGCAGAGCTCCAAGTCCGCGTCAATGCCAGGCCACCAGATGTGGGATCTGGCTATGGCCTTCATGAGCTCGTGGTGGAGCTCCCGAACAAATGCCTCTCTGCCTCGCAGAGGCATAACTACTCAGCGGCCCCACATCAGGCAGTCTGCCTGTAGTGATAGTTCATGCATACGCCTATGGAAAGGTTTGATCTCCTCGGGGCAGGCATCGCGAGCCTCTGCCCAGTCACCGGTTAAGAGACATCGTTTGACTAATGATAATGTGGGGTCGCTGGTCGTCCAGCCTCTAATTTGGCAAGCCGTCATGGGTGAACCTGTGGACTCAAAGGCATTGATTGCCATGAATATCTCACAGTCCTGTTCGTCAGACCCTTCTGTGGTTGCCAAGGGTTGCCTGCTAAGCGCTTTGGCACAGTTGTCTGTGCCTGGTCTATGCCTTATTGTGTAGCCGTAAGTTGCCAGCATGGGTGCCCACCGTTGAATGCGCACCGAGGAGTTGGCATTTATTGTATTGCTCTCAGATATCAGGGACGTGAGGGGCTTCTGGTCGGTTTCTAATGCGAACCTGGCACGGAAAAGGTATTGGTGCATCTTTTTGACACCATACATGCATGCAAGCGCCTCCTTCTCCACCATACCGTACCCGCGCTCCACCCGCAAAAGTGACCTGGAGACATAAGCTATGGGTTGTAATTTACCTGCACCATTGACATGCTGTGAAACACACCAGACCCCATACGCTGATGCATCACATGTAAGAACTAGCTTTTTACCTGAATCAAAAAAAGCCAAAACACTGTTGGAACATAGAAGGTTGCGTGCCTTATTGAAGGCGCGTTCCTGGGCGTCCCCACAAAACCAATCGCTCCCCTTTCGGAGTAGCACGTGGAGAGGCTCCAGCAGCATGCTCAAGTTCTGCATAAAGTTACCAAAGTAATTGAGTAGCCCGAGAAAGGCGCGCAGTTCCGAGACATTCAGGGGCCTGGGTGCCAGACGAATTGCTTCGGTTTTGGATTCTGTTGGGCGGATTCCATCAGCGGTATCCTTCTGCCCAAAAATTCAACCTCGGGCACGAGAAACAGACACTTGGATTTCTTAACTCTTAGGCCTACCCGATCCAACCGCTTTAGTACTTCCTCCAAATTGCGGAAATGGGAGTCGGTGTCCCTGCCCGTGATAACTATGTTGTGTTGAAACACAACCGTCCCCGGGATGGACTTGAGCAGACTCTCCATGTTGCGCTGGAATATAGCAGCTGGTGACCTGATGCCGAAGGGGCATCGATTGTACATGAAAATGTGTGTTGATGGAGGTGAGTAGCTTAGACTTTTCGGTCAGTTCTTGCGTCATGTACTCAGATGTAAGGTCTAGTTTCGAGAAAAATTATCCTCCAGCCAATGTGGCAAATAGGTCCTCCACCCTGGGCAGCGGATATTGGTCCTGTAGGGAGACTCTATTTATAGTAGATTCGTAATCCCGACAGATTCGTTACGGATCCATCAGGCTTCATGACTGGGATGATGGGACATGCAGAGTCGCTAAATTCCACGGTGAGATAATGCCTTCCCGCAGAAGCCTGTCCAGTTGATGTTCAATCTTTTCCCTCATCACATAGGGCACAGCTCTAGCCTTATGATGGACCGGCCTAGCATTCTGTGTGATGTAGATTTTTACTTTAGCCCCTTTGAAGGTGCCCACACCTGGCTGAAAGAGATGTTCAAATCGATTTAGGGGTGTTGAGCAGGAGATCCGTTCCTCTGACAACATGACGTGAACATCATCCCATTTCCAATTTAGTTTTGCCAGCCAGCTTCTCCCCAGCAGTGCTGGGAGATCAACGTGAATGATCCACAGGGGAAGTCTGTTCACTGCCCCTTTGTATGTGACTGAGAGCATGGCTCTGCTAAGGACTGGGACGATTTCTTTGGTATAGGTTCTTAGTTTGGTGTCGACCCTTGTGATTTTTGGTCTGTCGCTTTTGTGCGGCCACAGCTGTTCAAATTGATGAGCGCTCATGAGAGATTGACTCGCTCCCGTATCCAAATCCATGTTGACGGGTATCACGTTGAGTAGGACCCTCATCATTATTGGAGGCGTCTTGTTGTAAGAACACTGTCCATTGATCATGTTGACCCGCTGTACCTTGGTGTCCCGGGCACTGTCCCCACCGTCATTTGGTCCGCTTTCCGACCCTTCCGATTCGTATACCAGTCGAGCCGCTGTTTTTCTGCACCTGTGGGCCAGATGCCCTCTATAGTTGCAGTTTCTGCAAACGGCATGCTGAAATCGACACCCCCTTGATGAGTGCCTTCCCCCACATCTCCAGCACAGACCACTTCCATTGTTTCCAAAAGATGAGCTGCGTCTGGCTGATCTTTCTTGAGCCCTTCTCAGTTTGTAGTTGATTGCTCGCATTGTGGGTTGATGAGGTGTGAACGGCCGTTCATGTGGCCCTTGATGGCTTCTGGCGCCACTGCCTGCTGTTGAGGGCCTGCTCTCCTGCCTTTGTCTGTGTGTGGGGGTAGTGGCTTGTCTCACGGTGTGAACCCCTTGTTCCGATGTTTCGTTAGTTGTCGTATCCGCAGTGTAGATCAACCTCGTTTCTTCCTCTCCTGCCAAGAATGTCTGTGCAACCAGTGCTGCTGCCTCTAGGGTCAAGTTCTTGGTCTCTATGAGCTTTCAGAATTTGCCTGCGTGGCCTATTCCTTCAATAAAAAAGTCTCTCAGTACTTCTCTCTTTAGTTCATCGGAGAATTCACATAAACTAGCCAGCCTCCGAAGTTCCGCCACAAAGTCAGGTATGCTCTGGCCCACACAGCGTCTGTAGTTGTAGAACCTGTGTCTGACCATGTGTAGGCTGCTCGCTGGCTTTAGGTGGTCTCTTACCAGTGTGCTCAACACTTCAAACGACTTGCTTGCTGGTTTCTCGGGTGCCAGTAGGTCCTTCATTAAGGTGTATGTTTTCGAGCTACAGCTGGTCAAGAGATGGGCTCTTCTCTTGTCTGCCTTATTGTTGCCTAACCAGTCTTTGTTTACAAAGCTTTGCTGGAGCCTTTCTCTGAAGTCCTCCCAATTATCTCCAGCATTGTATTTTTCATCTGAGCCGTTGGTCGCCATTCTGTGGATTCTGTGATCCCGTAACTCGTCGCCACTGTAAGCTCCTGACCCTGCAGTACAGACTCACACGAGGCACATGCTGAAGTCAAGGTCACTCAGGACCTGCACCTTTATTTCACAACTCTCGAATGCCACACTTGCCTGAGACCTGTCTTTATATACCTGTGTGGAACAGGTATGCAGTGTCTCCTGCAAGTGCACCCCTGGTGGTAAGGTATGCTTGTGGTTACAGGTCATGATTAGTTACAGTCAGGTATAGCATGGTATGATACAGTTATGTACAGTAATGTGAGATACATGACAGTTTTAACTGTGAGAAGCCGGGCCACATGGCACGGGAATGTCCGCATGGAAGAGGTAAAACAGAGTGGAGTCAGGGAAGGTCCACGGTGGAATGTGATAACTGCGGGAAAGTGGATCACACTAAACAACATTGTTACGTGAAGGTCGAGGGAAGCCACTGATAGGTCCCCCTGGCATCAGACAGGGACAGCATCATCTGTATCTTCAATAATTATCCTCACACCAGATCAGATCTTGGAGAGAATTAACCTGCCCTCTAAGGTCGATAAATAGGTCGCCTCGGTCCCCACAGGCGGCTCAGGCGGCCCCCGTATCTACACCACAGCATTTATGGTTGGCCAGCAGTATGAGATATTGGTGCATACAGCTGTGGCTGTTTTGATAACCGATGAACCTTTACCAACTACTAATAAGACAATGTACATAATTGGGGTAGGAGGCAAATCAGTTAAGGCAAGAAGGAGTGAGTTATAATTGTTGGAATTGGAAGAAATGCTAATACCCATCCACTTCTGCGTATGTCCGACAAACGAGGGAACAATCTCGGGGATTGACCTATTTAGAGAAGCGGGAGCTATAATTGACCCAAGGTGGGGAGAGGTTGTGTGGCGGACTGGCCGAGAACCAGAAAGCACAGTCACAGACCGAGACCTGTAGCCGAACATAGCGCCTGCGTGGCTTCCACCACCCCTATGACCCAGTACTGGACAGCTCAGGTGTCTTTGGGCTTGTGTGTTACCAATTTCCAGAGGTATGAGGCTCGGCACAAATAGGATTGGGGGAGGGTCAATATGACACCTGTCGTGGTCGAGGGGAAAACCCACAAACTACTTAAACAATATCCTATTAAACCAGAAGCAAGATCAGCTGTGCAGGCAATAGTTCAGTAATTACTGAAGGAAGGTATATTAAAAAAGACCACTTCAACAACAAACTCCCCAGTATGGCCGGTTAGGAAACCAGATGACTCTTGGCACCTTACGATAGATTATACAGCGCTAAATAAATGCATCCGACACTGCACCCAATTGTAGCGAGCCAGGCCACAATTTTCAATGGTTTAACCCCAGAACATAACATTTATACGGTATTGGATGTCGCCAATAGATTTTGGAACCTGCCTTTGGCTCCGGAGTCACAAAGTAAGTTTGTGTTTACTGTGGCAGAGCAGCAGTATACTTGGACTCGGCTGCTACAGTGATTACAAATAGTCCCGCGATAATCCAGTAAGCAATGCCGAAGCCTTGGCCGGCGTGAACTTCACCCCGTATGGGAGTACAGTGCTTCAGTCCATAAGAGCAAAATAATTTTGAGCAGCAGTAGGTCATTTGACCCCTTGAGCCTGCTGAGCCATGGCTGATCTGATCTTGGGCTCTGTTCCAATTTCCTGCCTGCTCCGCATAACCTTTTAGTCCCTTGTCACTCTAATATTTGTCCATCTCCATATTAAATATGTTTAATGACCCAACCTCCACAGCTCGCTGAGGCAGAGAATTCCACAGATTTACAACTCTCTGAGAGGGGAAATTCCACCTCATCACAGTTACCCCTTATTCTTAGACTATACTCAGTTTAAGTTCTTAATGATGATACCACAAGAATGGGACGTATCCAGGGGGATATAAATTTGAATCTCTGGGAGTGGTCAGAGACAAGTTGGTTTACCGAGTAGGGACACATGGGTATACTGTACCAGGCAGCATTAATAGCCTCCTTATGACCACGGGCGAGTGGTGGTAACAGTCGAGCATCTGGAAGGTGTTCCAGGGCAGTACAACCATCTCCGATCCAGTGGTGTCTTCTGTCTGACAAAAATAACTACCTCCACAGAGGATTGATATGTGTGAATAATTATACTTTCTGTCTCCAAATCTCAGACTCCTTCACCTTGGGAGACTTCCAACTGGCAGGTAGAGCCCTCACAGGCCCCGTCTTTAGCCCATGGTGGGATAATGAGCTGGATGTGGATGACACACCAGAGAAGGTCACTCGGGCAGCAGTAGAGAAGGCCCTAATCACAACAATGAGATACATCTGTCAAAGTCGGTAGCTCATCGCTAGGGGACAGATTCAGGGACAGTTGGCCAAAGGAATGGTCAAGGCAGTGGAGGACTCCACCACCAACAGGTCTAAATTGAACCACCAATCAGGCCAAATGCAGTATAATTGGTGGGAATTTATGGAGAATGGCAGCCGCCATCGCCTCTGTGCTCATCCTGGTTATCAGTCTGTGCATCTGTAGCTATCAAAGACTGAGAGTGTCACGAGTGGTGCAGACATAATGATTTCAAACAAAAGGTACGCCCAGTGTCCCAGGGCCTCAAATACTCCTTCCAGGTGAAACAGTGATTTACTTGTAATTTATTCAATTTAGTATACTGTATTCGCTGCTCACGATGCGGTCTTTACATTGGGGAGACCAAATGTAGATTGGTGAGCGCATGTATATCACCTCCGTTCAGTCTGCAAGTGTGACCCTGAGCTTCCGGTCACCTGTCACTTTAATTCTCCACTCCACTCCCACTCTGACCTCTCTGTACTCGGTCTCCTTCACTGTTCGAACAAAGCTCAACGCAAGCTCGAGGAACAGCATCTCAGCTTTCGTTTCGGCATTTTACAGCCTTCTGGACTCAACATCGAGTTCAAAAATGGCAGAGCTTAACTGCTGACAATCTTTGCCTCCCTTGCATCCCCACCCCCCTCCCTCACCTCAGAGCCTGTTTCTTTTTTTCTCCTCGTCTCTAATGGCAGCTGGTCATTACCCGCTATTCACATCCGATCTTGACTAAAGTTTTTCGAACTCCTGGCATTACCAATTGGATTTGGGCCATCATCCATTTAACCTCTCTAATCTCTCCTGTCTTCCAACCTATCACAGACCTACCATTTTGTACATTCTTCGCCCCACCACCTCCCCCTCCCGCCCTTTCAGTGCTTGTTCAGAATATGTTCTTTCTGAACACTCACCAGGTCTGACGAAGGGTCATTGACCCGAAATGTTAACTCAGCTTCCTCTCCACAGAGGCTGAGATATCCAGCATTCTCTGTTTTTACCCCAGTGCCCATAGTCACGAACGACACCCAGAGAAGAAGGTACCAATGAATCCGTATGTCATGTAGCTCTGTCCTATATATGGTTTCAGGCCGAGTAAATGTCACCAGGGCATTGGTGAAGTTGTAAGAAAAACTGGAAAGTTATAAATTCGATACCCGCGGGAGTCCAGTTGGATCCCTGGACAATCTCACGGGTCGTGTTTTGGGGCGACGTGTGTCCTACCTGAATCAGACAAGGTCTGATTGCGGGGGCTGGGTGCGGGGTAACAAGAGGGGTTAACGTGGCGACTTCAAGGGTGTGGAGCTGGCTTAAGGGGCTAATAGGATAGTAGCGTTGCTTAATTTGCTGATGTGATGAGAACCACTGATTATTCCAGCACGTGTAAATAAGAATGATATTTTAATGGATGCTGTAGCTATGTTCATAACAAGCCATTGTAATCTCAAGGCATGATGGGAAGCTTGGCTATTTGTAGCTAAGAAATGTTCTCACATCAAATCCTACCCATATCTCCGGGTGGTTTCTTTCCAAACACTTGTGAAGCTCTGAAGAATATTGTATGTTTCAATGAGATCACCTCTCATTCTTCTAATCTCTGGAAAATGCAGGCCTAGTATACTCAATCTCTCCTCATAAGACAATGCCCTCATCCCCATAATCAGTATTGTGAACCACCTTTGTACTCCTCTATGGTAAGTATATCCTTAAATAGGTAAGGGTATCAAAACAGTACATAATACTTCAGGTGCGGTCTCATCATGCTAGTTTATTACCCCCAATCCGATGAGCCCTAATTTTGTTTAATAATCTCTTGAGTGGCATCATATTGAATGGAGCTGGAGTGGAACTAAACTGCAGAACCAGTGGGAACCTGTTCAACCTTCGGTGTCTCCAGGCCAGATCCAAGACCGTCCCAACCTCTGTTGTCGAGCTACAGTACGCAGATGACGCTTGCGTCTGACATATTCAGGGACTGAACTCCAAATCATAGTCAACAGCTTCACTGAACTATACGAAAGCCTGGTCCTTACACTAAAGATCTGTAAGACAAAGGTCCTCCACCAACCTGATCCTGCCACACAGCACTGACCTCCAGTCATCAAGATAAATGTGTTGGTCAAGGTGGACCACTTTCTGTACCTTGGGAGCATATTATCAGCAAGGGCCAACATCAACGACGAGGTTCATCACCATCTACAGTGCACCAGCGCAGCTTTCGGCTGCCTGAGGAAGAGAATGTTCGAAATCATGCCCTCAAATCTGGTACCAAGGTCATGGTCTACAGGGCTATAGTGATATCCGCCCTCCTGTATGACTCAGAGACATGGACCATATACAGGAGACACCTCAAGTCGCTGGAGAAACACCACGAACGATGTCTCCGCAAGATCCTGCAAATCAGGACAGATATGCCAACGTTAGCATTCTCAATCAGGCCAACATCTCCAGCATCGAAGGACTGACCACACTCGACCAGCTCCTTTGTGTGGGCCACATTGTTTTGCATGCCTGACACAAGATTCCTTAAGCAAGCGCTCTACTCGGAGCTCCTACATGGCAAGCGAGCCCCAGGTGGGCAGCGGAAACATTTCAAGGACACCCTCAAATATCCTCCTTGATAAAATACAATATCCCCACCGACACCTGGGAGTCCTTGGCCAAAGACTGCCCTAAGTGGAGGAGGAGCAACCGGGAGGGCACTAAGCACCTCGAGTCTCGTCACTGAGAGCATGCGGAAATCGAACGCAGGCAGCGGAAGGAGCATGCGGCAATCCAGTCTTCCCACCCACCCTTTCCTTCAACGACTGTCTGTCCACCTGTGACAGAGCCTGTAATTCCCGTATTGAACTGTTCAGTTACCCAGGAACTCACTTTTCGAGCGGAAGCAATACTTCCTCGATTTCGAGGGACTGCCTATAATGATGATATAATTGCAATAATATGTCTTCACTTATGACACTGAAATCCTCTTGTAATAAAGGCTAACATACCATTTGCTTTCTGAATTGCTTGCTGTTCCTGCATGTTCACTTTCAGTGATTCTTGTACAAGGACACGCAGATCCCGCAGAACAACAACATTTCCCAATCTCTCAACATTTAAAAAAGACTCTGCTTTTCTATTTCTCCTCCAAAGCCGATTACTTCACATTTCTCGACATTATATTCCATTTGCCATGTTCGTGGCCATTCACTGAACCTGTCTATATCGACTTGAAGCCTCTTTGCATCCTCCTTACAACTTATTTCCGACCGAGCGTTGTACCATCAGCAAACTCGAGTATATTACATTTGGTCCCCTCATCCAAATCATTGATACAGATTGTGAATAGCTGGGGCCCAAGCAGCGATGCTTGCGGTTCCCCACTAGTTACAGCATGTCATCCTTAAAATTACCCGTTATTTCTACTCTCTGTTTTCTGTCCATTAACCAATCCTCAAACTATGCTCGTATATTACCCCCAATCCCACGAGCCCTAATTATGTTTAATAACCTCTTGTCTGGCACATTATTGAATGCCTTCTGAAAATCCAAATACACCACGTCCACTGGTTCCACCGTATCTATTCTACTAGTTACAACCAACATATTTGACAAACATGATTTCCCTTTCATAAATTCATGTTAACTTTGCCCAATGCTATTATTGTAATCTAAGTGCCCTGTTACCGTGTCCTTAATAATAGATTCCAGCAGTTTCCCGACGACTGATGTCAATCTAACTGGTCTTTAATTCCACGTTTTCTCTCCCCCTTCTTAAATAGCGGGGTAACATTAGATAACTTCTAATCTACGGGAACCGGTCTAGAACGTATTGCATTTTGGAAGATGACAACCACTGCATCCCCTATCTGTATCGCCACCTATTTCAAATCCTGAGGATGTAGGCCTTCAGATCCAGGGGATTTATCATCTTTCAGTCACATTTATTTCTCTAGTACTATTTTTTGACAAATTCTAATTTCTTTCTGTTCCTTATTCTCGCTAGACCCTTGCTTCTCGACTATTCCTGGAAGGTTGTTCATGTCTTCTCTTGTGAAGACAGACACAAAGTATTTGTTTAATTTCCCTGCCATTTCCTCATTCCTCATTTTAATTTCTCCTGTCTGAGCCTGTAAGGGACCTACATTTACTTTCATTGATCTTTTCATTTTTTTTTGCATACCTCTAGAAGCCTTTACCATCTGTTTTTATGTCTCTCGCAAGTTTACTCTCATATTCTCTTTTTCCTTCCTTGATCAATTTCTTGGTCCTGCTTTGCTGAATTCTAACATCCTCCGAATCCTCAGGCTTACTGCTCAGTTTGGCAACTTTATAAGCCTCTCCCTTTGATATAATACTATCTTTAACTAATCTTGTTAGCCACCCCTGTTCCTGTGCGGTTTTTGGTGCCTTAAAAGAATGTATGTTTTTTGTAAATTATATATTAATTCTTTAAATACTAGCCATTGCTTGTATCCCTTTTAATGTAGTTCCCAATCTACTGTAGCCTACTCCCCCCTCATAACTATGTAGTTTGCTTTCTTTAGACTTAAGACTTCAGTTTCGGATTTAACTAAATCACTTTCAAACTCAATAAAAAATTCGATCATATTATGGTCGTTCATCCCTAAATGCCGCTTTACTACAATAACCTTTTGTCATTGCACAATATGAAATCTGAAATAGCCTGTTCCCTCGTTGGTTGCTCAACATACTGATCTGGAAACCATCGTGTATACATTCCATGAATTCGTCCTCTACACTATTATTGCATATTTGGTTTGCCCAGTCTATATGTAGACTAAATCATGTATCTGAAGAAATTGGGAATTATTAACGAAATAATGTATTTATAAAAGAAGTATTTTGCCAGCTCAGCAGACACAGAGAGCGACGTTCTGTTCGAGGTCAGAACACAAACAACGGGCTTTGCAGCAGACATGACTAGACTGATAACGGAGGTAGCAAGAAGCTGTAGGATATGCAAACTGTCTATAGATGAACAACAAGACATTTAGAACAGAGATAAGGAAATGTTGACTTCTTGAGGATGGGAGGGAACTTTCAGAGGTAGTCACTCCCCTGTAATTGGACCATGGAATGGGTAAAAATGATTGATGCACGACATCAACGGACCCTCTGAAACAAATTATAAAAACTGTCAACCGAGAGCAAGAAACAGGCAGACTGAGGAAACAGTTTCCTCAAGGTGGACCTCTTGTTGGCTTCGAACTAACCACCACCAGCTCCGGATCTGTTCCGAAACCACTGCTCTGCTGCAACATCTGCCCGTTCTGTGCCGGGTACATAGATCATTCTCGTCTGTCATGGGTTGTGGCCGAGAAGCTCCTCCCAGAGTCACTGAGGATTTCCCCTGTGGCCGAGGAGCTCCTCCCATATTCACAGTGCAGATTTTGTCCCCTACGGAGCACAACGGAAATTATTTTTGCAGCGTGAGAGCTCCAGGAAAAATGCAGGGAACATGGCCTTCATCGACCTTACAAAGACCTTTGGCACTGTCAACTGCGAGGGTCAATGGAGTCTCCTCCTCCGTTTCAGATGCGCCCAAATGTTCAACATCCTCTGCCTGCTCCACGATGACATGCAGGCCGTGATCCTTACCAACGGATCCATTGCAGACCCAATCCACGTCTGGACCGGGGTCAAACAGGGCTGCATCATCACCCCAACCCTCTTCTCAATCTTCCTCGCTGCCATGCTCCAGCTCACAGTCAACAATCTCCCCGCTGGATTGGAACTAAAGTACAGAATCAGTGGGAGCTGTTCAACCTTCGCCGACTCCAGGCCAGGTCCAAGACCACTCCAACCTCTGTCGTTGAACTACATTACGCGGATGACACCTGCGTCTGCGCACATAAAATGGCTGAACTCCAGGACATAGTTGATGTATTTACAGAGGCGTACGAAAGTATGGGCCTTAGGCTAAACATCCGTAAGACAAAGGTCCTCCACCAGCCTGTCCTTGCCACACAGCACTGCCCCTCAACCATCAAGATCCATGGTGCGGCCCTGGACAATGTGGACCATTTACCATACCTGGGGAGCTTCTTATCAACAAGAGCAGACATTGATGACGAGATTCAACACCGCCTCCAGTGCACCAGTGCAGCCTTCGGCCGCCTGAGGGAAAGACTGTTTGAAGACCAGGCCCTCAAATCTGCCACCAAGCTCATGGTCCACAGGACTGTAATAATACCCGCCCTCATGTATGGTCCAGAGACATGGACCATGTACACTAGACACCTCAATTCGCTGGAGAGAAATACCACCACCGATGTCTTCGCAAGATCCTGCAAATCACCTGGGAGGACAGATGCACCAACATTAGTGTCCTCGACCAGGCCAATATCCCCAGCATTGAAGCACTGATCACCCTTGATCAGCTCCGCTGGGCAGGCCACATTGGCCACATGCCAGACACGAGACTCCCAAAGCAAGCGCTCCACTTGGAAAGCCTTCACGGCAAACGAGCCAAAGATTTGCAGAGGACACATGACAAGGACACCCTCAAAGCCTACCTGATAAAGTGCAACATCTCCACTGACTCCTGGGAGTCCCTGGCCAAAGACCAACCTAAGTGGAGGAAGTGCATCCGGGTGGGCACTGATCTCCTCGAGTCTCGTCGCTGAGAGAATGCAGAAATCAAGTGCAGGCAGTGGAAAGAGCATGCAGCAAATCTGTCCCACCCTCCCTTATCCTCAATGACTATCTGTCCCACCTGTGACAGGGACAGTGGCTCTCATATCGGACTGTTCAGCAACCTAAAGACTCATTTTAAGAGTGGAAGTCAGCCTTCCTTGATCTGATGGACTGCCTCAGATGAAGTTGTCTACTATATCTATCTTCATCGCATGTTGTATCTGATTTTGATCATAACTGCCGCTCCCTAATAAAACGCCTTACAACTTCTAAGACCCTTGTATATTCTGTGTGGGACCTGTGATCCAAATCTTACAGTGCTGTCAGAAGTGGGGTCACAGAGTTGGGAGTTGTCAGCTTCTGGTTCGAGGACTGGGGAGACTTGGTCACATGCACGTGATCATCGCTAAGCCTGGGTAGGGGTCTCTCTGAAAGAAGACAAAGAGAGCGTGATAAATAGGTAAAACCAGAAACACAATGGCGTTGGCCTATCACTGGGAACATTAATATGCAGTCTGACAGAACAATCTGATGCGTCTGCAGCAAAGGACCATCTAAAAATCCGAGAATATAGTCAGGGGAATTATGATTACATTCTTCAAAGAGTCTCTGAGGTTATTCAGGAAAGCAAACTTAAGCTGAAAGAAGGCCGAGACATGTTAGCTTATGGAGCACAATTGTGCGATGCCCAATTAAATAAGAAAACAATGATTTAAAAGATGAGATGGACAAGCTGCAAAAAAGGTAGCAACGATTGGCACAAAATCATTTCTGTCCTTCACAATCAGATACGCTGGGAAAGAAAGGCCCATTGCGAAAATAACTAAACCAAGTACTGGAACAAAATTTTGGAACTACAGGCAGATTATACCAGGTTGGGTGAGGTTAGAAGATGTAAGGGGCACGTTAAGGGAATTATACCTTCGCCTCCCCAAAAGCAGACCAGTCTCTGTGCTTAGCAAAAATCGAACAGCTTCAGGCACAAATCAGCCAACAGGGGGCAGTGGTGGCTGCTGTCTCCCAAATCAAATGGAAATATTTCAGCCCTTTCTGGGACAATATAGCTGAGAACCCTGCTCCCTCTTCTCCCCCTGCTCCACCTCCACCACACAAGGAAGGTAAGGCAGATGAGGTGGTACCAGTGTACGTATGGTCACCCGAGCTAAGGCAGCGAGTGAGTCCAAGAGCCAGGCTGACCGAGACCTGGTCGGGGAACAAACCTCGAACACGAGTAACGAGGTATAAACCACTACCATAACCATGGTTGAGGTCGGTGCGCCGCAAGCTAAACTGGACAATGCATCAGCCTCAGGCAGTGGTGGGGGATTTAGAAGCTCACACATCCGGAACTAGAAGGGGAAGATCTCAAGCCTATACTCCTGCATGTGTGTTCCTCAATTAAAACAGAAATGCATTTGGACATTCTGGTGGATGGCGCAATAGAGGATATTGAGGTAGAACTATGTCAAACACTATGGGAGGTGGAAATCAACGTTCACCAGCTCCTACATAACATCAACCAGGGTCCTACCAACAGCCCGAATGCCTTCATACATAAACTCCATGACATCTGCCAGCTCAGCAACGGTGGTGGAGGGAACTATTTCACTTACGTTCAAAGTCTCTTTTTGAATGGCCTCCAACCATTGATCCATAATGCATTGGGCGTTTACATCTCAAAAGACAACCCCTGGGGACAAGTACGGATCCATGCCAGAACTGCTTGGGACCAGACCCGTAACAATATTCCCGAGAACACCCACTAAAGTTAAAGTAGCAGCCGCTGAAGGCCCGCTGTGTACCCAAAACCCCCGGGCCAGACAAAGGTGCCCCGTTGTGCTGCTATGTCTTTAATCACCTAGGCCGCTATGCCCGTCAATGCCCCAACCCCTCAGGACGACCAAACCACAACTCGGTCGAACAGCGGCTAGAGAGAATGGAGGCAGCTTTAGGGGCTATGCAAATCGGCCTGGGGATATGACCGGTTGCTGCGGTGCATCAGCAACCCAAGCCGACGGCTCTGCTTCCACTTCTCCTGTAACTCCTGCAGGCCTTTCAGGGGGAGATAACTTCTCCTCTGCAATCCTGTGATGGTGGTGGTCTGCACTGTTGATCCTGGAAGCCGCCAACAATTATTGTTGGTCAACTCCTGCTCCTTCGTCACCATCATTCCTGAATCTGACCCCGACCCTACAAAGGGCATGCCCCACCTTTTATTGTGATTTGACATTTCAATGAAGATAACTATGCAAGGATCCCTTCCCTTGGAGCTGAAACAGGGTATTGGTCGCAAAGGCAAATTTACCACGAACTCCCCAGTTTCGATGGTTAGAAAATTGGATCACTACCGGATGGCTATTGACTATTGCAAACTATATTCACTTACCTCCGCATGTGCCCCGTTGGTCGTGAGACCCCCACCCTACTCTCTCAGATTCCCAGTGGCAGTAATCTGTAAAAAAGTGGGATTCAGCAGAAAACATCAGAAATTGAAAATTGGGTTATGGGGAAAGCAGGAAATAATTACGATGAAATAAAGGAGGAAAGGAAATACTATGTCTCTTTTCTGCCATTCTACAGTTTTTTTGTTTTCCGTATGAATGTTAATGTATTTTTACAAAGCATGTATGAATGTTTAAAAAGTTACAGCATTCCTTTTGTCTGAATGTCTCTCTTTAAAAAAATGTGTCTGACATGTTTGTTTCAGCTTCCCCCAGTTCTCCGTGCACAGAGCTAAAAGCCATTTAACACTTTGTAATCTTGTCTTGGTTTGGAGGTTCTGAGAATATGTGTAAATATTTAAGTTAAGCTGGTGGAAAAAGTGAAAAAAACAAGAGAGTAAATTTCAATCTAAGATTTAACCTTTGCGTTGCAGTTGCTATAGCAATTTCCAAAGCAGTTTGTCTTGATTTGTTTAAATGTGTAAACTAATTTTTCTCCATTTTACTCAATATTTTTTTAGTCATTTCAAAGGCATCTGAAGAAAGAACAAAGAGGAATATAATGTAATTGAGTGGATTTTTGTATTCTAAAACTATTATCTTCCCCGATGAGAATGTTTTATTTAAAGTTCTTAATGATGGTGCAGCAAGTGATCCAGCAGTTTTAAGAATTTAAGAACTTAACAGCAGTCATTGGCTGACATATCTTGATCAAGCGGGAAATTTTGATCTATGTTTTCTGTCTTAAATATTGTATCAGACAATAAAGTTCCTGAATGAGGTGGAATGGTAATTAATGGGATGCCCCACCTACAATGCAAATAGATACTGGAAAATTATATTCACAAATGGAATTGTCCTAGCTTTCTAGTGAAAGTCAGAAAAGTCTCGTTATGGATAGTAAATGGATAGTTTTTTATTGGAGACATTTGTGTGCTTGCCTATGTACCTTCCAATAAAACTTAATTGACAGTCTGAACACGACCCAAGGCATTGATACATGCACTGGGAGATCTCCAGATGACTGCAATCTTTTGATGATAACCTGAAAGCCCAAGAATAGTTAGAATTGGGTGACACGTGGTGCATGATAATCAGGTTATGTGTATAATTGTGATTTGTTACATATGAGCAAATACCATCCGGAAATGCATGGTAAATTTGCACTGAAGAAAGTTTAATTTTATTCGTTCATAGGGTGTGGGCGTCGCTGTCAAGGCCATCATTTATTGCCCATCCCTAATTGCCTTTGAGAAGGTAGTGGTGAGCCGCCGTCTTGAACCGCTGCAGTCCGTGTGGTGATGGTACTCCCATAGTGCTGTGCTGTAAGTGAGGGAGTTCTAGGATATTGAGTCAACGTCGAAGAAGGAATGGCGACATACTTCCAAGTCAGGATTGTGTGTCACTTGCAGGGGAAATTGGAGGTAATTAAATGGAACCAAACCATCCCCACCGCCGTTAACCTCTCCCACGCTGCCCGTTCCCCTTGGTACGGCCCTCATCTCCGCTCACTTAAGTCCAAGTGACGCAAACCTGAATAGATTTAGCAGAATATTGGCTTAGCAATTCGCCACCAGATCTGGCTGATAAAGCATTATCGGGTCCTGCCCTCGACTGCCAAATCTGCTCACTATTCCATCACCATTCTGGAATGGAAAGATAACCCTGGCTTCTATGTTCTACTGCTAACGGTCTTCTTCAACCCCTCTCCACTGTCTCCGCCACCCTCGCCTCCAACAACAAATGCGTAGAGATCATGGACTTCTTTGTCTCCAAGACTGAGACCATCCAATCAGCTGACTCAACTACTTCCCTTCCTTCCTCTATCCCACAGTGTCAAACCTCCTCTAAGGATCTCCCTTGCCCTAGCCCTGAATTTACATTTGTCTCTGGTTTCTCTCCGATCTCCCCTCATGATCTCGCTGAACTCATCTTGTCCATGAGAGCTTTTTCCTGCTTTCTCAACCCTATTCAAATGAAACTGATGACCACCCAACATAATTTTCTGGCTCCCATGCTAGCTGACATTGTTATTTGTTCTCTCTCCTCAGGTACTGTCCCCCTCACCTTCAAATCTGCTCTCATCACGCCTCTCCTCAGAAAACAACCCGTGACCCCGCTGTGCCTGCAAGCTACCGTCCCTTCTCCAACTTCCCTTTCCTCTTCAAAGTCGTTGACGATGTTGTCACCTCAAAAGTCCGTGCCCATCTTTCTTGGAACTCCATGATTGAATCCCTCCAATCATTTTACCACCCCAACCCCCCTCAAAGTGGCTGTGATAAAGGTAACGTATACCTCCTCATCCTTCTTGACTTGTCTGCAACCTTTGACTTGGTTGACCACCCCATCATCCTCCAACGCCTCTCTCCACCATCGTCCATCTGGGTGCCACTGCACTCGCCTGATTCCATGCTTATCTGTCTAATCATAGCCAGTGAATTTCCTGCAAGGGCGTCTCTTCCCGCTCCCTCATTGTTACTTCTGGAGTCCCCCAATGATCTATCCTTGGGCCCCTCCTATTTATAATCTACATGCTGCCCCTTGGCATCATTTTCCACATGTAAGCTGACGACACCCGGCTCTACCTCAGCCCCACCTCTCTCGACCCCTGCACATTCTCTCAATTGTCAGACTGGTTGTCCGAGATCCAGTACTGGATGAGCAGGAATTACCTCCAGCTAAATACTGGTAAGACCGAAGACGTTGTTTTTGGTCCCTGCTGGAAACTGCGTTCCTGAGTCACTGACATCATCGCTCTCCCTGACAGCAGTCTGAGGCTGAACCACAGTGTACATTAGAAGGCTATATCATGCCAGATAACATGCACACTGATAATATTATATCTACATTTAAATAGAACAAGTCCAGGGATCAATAGACCAGATATCTTGACATCGATGCTAAGACACATAATTGGAAAGATGTAATAGCCTTATTGAATTATTTGAAGCAGTCACAGAATGTTGAACAAAGATATTGTTGTACATGTAATATATTTGGATTTTAAAATGGCCTTCGATAAGATACTGCATACTGGACTCACCATTAAGATCAGAGCTTGTGGAGTCAAGGGACAAGGAGCAGAATGGATGTCAAGCTGGCTACTGTCCAGAAAACAAAATAAGGGTTCAGGGTGATTGCTCACTGGCAAAAGGCGGTAAGTGATGTTCCGTTCCTCAAGGATTGATTGTGGGACCACTGTTGTTCACAATTTACTTAAAGGATTTTGGAGTCGGGAATCAGAAGTATAATTAAAACTTCCGGACGCCACCAAATCGGCGGCTATCATTAATATTGTAGATTTCTACCACGAACTGCAAGAGGACATCAATAATCCCACAGAATGGATGTAAAATTGGAAAATGAAATTGAATATAGATATGTGTCAGGTGTTACATTTTGGTAAGAGGAATAAGAAGGCCAAATACTGATTGAAAAAATAGTCTCAATGGGGAAAAGGTGCAAAGCTACCTCGGGGTACAGATACACAAATCACTAAAAAGAGCGACAAGTGTGGGTAAGGCCATAAAAACATAAACCAAACATTGGGTTTTATTTGAAGAGGAATGAAATGCTGAAACAGAGAATATATGTTAAAATCCATCGAAACTTGGTTAGACCACACTTAGATTACTGCATACATGTTGTGGTCTCCATATTAAAGTGGTCATTTGCTAACTTGCTGTTAAAGTTGAAAACGTTTTTTATTTTCGCAATACATATGATAAATCGCTAAACTGCAAAGAGACAACAGGTGTAGAATTGTATCTGGTTAGGCAATAGAGCTTAGTTTGTGTATGACGGTACAGCGAGGCAGGGAATGGCAGCGCAGGTCAGGTCCAGAATGTCAGCCACTTAAGGTCATGGAAAGCACCTGCGAACAGCAGTGTGGGTCATGTGGGACACGATTACGGTCTCCCGGCCTCTGATAAAGAAAAGCACCAACACTCAGGTCAGGTGTATCGGCGGGATAAGGGCGAATCTGGAAGTGACGACATGTCAGAAATTCCAGCATGTAAGCTTTGGAGCAGAGGTCACACACAGATTACCCAAAGGGTCTTACAAGTTGTAAGGCGTTTTATTAAGCAGTAGCAGTTATAAGTAAGTTCAGATACATCATGCGATGAAGATAGATAGACATACAACCCGTGACAGATGAGAATGTTCTCCGGCCCAGGAATGGAACGGACGGACGATGAGTATGAACGGTGGTTTCGGAGCAGATCCCGAGCTGGTGGAGGTGTTACTCCGAAGCCAGCATGCGGTCTATCTTGTGGAAACCTCTCCTCAGTCTGCCTGTTTCTCTCTCTCGGTTGCTAGTTTTTATACCTTGTTTCGGTGGGGTGGTGGAATACCGTGCAACAATCATTTTTACACATTCCATTTTCCAATTACAGGGGACTTAGTATCTCTGACAGCTCTCTCCCATCCTCATGAGGTTAATTTTTTTCCTTATCTCTGTTTCTAAATATCTTGTTGTTCTTCTGTAGAAAGAGTATTAATCCCACAGCTTCTTGCAATCTCCGTTATCAGTTTAATCATGTCTGCTGGAAGGCTGGTAATTCGTGGCCTGACCTCGTATCAACCTTGGCTCTCTGCTTCTGCTGAGCAGGCATCATTACTTCATTTATATAATCATTATTTTATTTATATTTCACAATTTCTTCAGAATCATGATTTCTTACAGGCAGTATACTATTCTCTCCCTGCTGAATCCTGCCAGCTGAATGTGTTTACACCGCAAACCCATCGTCAGTTGCAGGCCGTTTCTGATTCGCACTGACACAGAGTGATGGTGTAAATCTAAACTGATAATGGACCTTTCACCTACAATGACACAGTCAGATTTACTGGAGGGAGTTGTCTCACCCTGATAACGTTAGATACTCTACCAAATGTAAACCAGAATAGTATGAAATCTGTTTTTAAGCTTCAGTGGTGATCACTTGCATGCTTTGAACCTCCCAAACCACAATCCGAACTCCAGCTCCTGAATTAAGACTGCACTCACTGCTCTGCAACATGCACACGTATTTTGCAAGGCATTGGACTATAATTTGTTTTTTGCATGTTTCGGGGCGCAGACAGCAGACAGACGCGTGGCCCAAAACCAACGAGCTGCCGGCACATGTCAAGTGTGTTGGTGCCCTCATGTTCGTCCTGCGAGGGCGGGTCAGGATACAACTGAACCAGCGCAGTTATAAGTTGGCAGGTGCTGTGCAGCCGGGAAGAGCATTCCTTTTCCTCCTGGATCCACAGGAAATGTTTAAAAGGCACATTTGTACCGAGGCCCTGAGCTCTGAAATTCGCACTCTAAACCTCACTACCTCTCCACCTCTCGCTCGCCCCTTTCAAGAGGCTCCTCAAAACCTCTCTCTTTAAACATGCTTTTGGCCACCTGTGCTAATATTTCGTTATCTGGCTTGGTGTGAAATATTGTTGATAATTGCTCCTGTGCAGCGCCTTGGGATGTTTTACTACGTTTAAAGCGCTGTAGAAATGCAAGTTGTTGTTGTTGACGGTATCTGCGTAGGTCGCGGCGGCCGATGAATGAACATTAGCAGAGAAAGCCCAGAGTCTGCTCCTCACATTGCTACCGATTTTGTGCAAGGGTCCTGAAACAGACGTTAGGCCTGCATTTATATATGTACCGGGCCTAACGCCTGTTTTAGGCCGGCGCACTGGGCGCCTGAGCAGCTGACTATGCAATTACAGCAGTGCCTCTAATTCTGGCGCATATAGGACGCAGGACGTGGCTCTCTGAAATTGACCTTCCTTACACATGGAAACGGTCACGAGGACCAATTTCTAGCTCTTGTTATTTTCTCAACTAATTTGGAGAATGTTTAACTGTTGGCAACAATATTAAACAGGCGATATCGGATCGGCTGCATACCATTCACTCGCCCGATTTTCCATACCATGGAAGTAAATCGACAGGAAACTCGGGCGAGGTGTATAAGTGGGTGTACGATATCACCAGTTGTACATTATTGTCAAAAGGGTAAATTATCCCCCTTGCTTTTCTGTCCTGTTGTTATGGGAGCAGGACATATACCGCTCCTAAAGGCTTGCGTAAATGTAGTATTGATACCAGGATTAGTTATCGATCTGAATGAAAACTACTTTTCCTCCCCGACGAGTTGAAGTGGAAACAAATCTTGACATGAGCTGAAATATCCCAGTGAAGATGTTCTAAGAGCGACCATGAAACTTTCATTGCTGCTTAAAGAAATAACAATTTTCTGTATAAATCTTAGCTGGAATAAACGAAAAATACCACTGCGCAGAAATGCGTTTGTTTTTAAAGTTCTACGGGTAAGGACATTTCTAAAGTAACATTTATATTGGACCTTTGGTGTAGATGCGAGACACTGATGCGAAGCTGGCATTGCCCCTCTGAGTCTGGGCTCAACTGTAATTTTAACCTGACCCGCCCGTCAGGAAACTGACCGAATCGGGTGCAAGGCTGGTCTTCAACATTCATATTTAGAAACACTCAGCAATAAAGTCAGCTGAGAGTAATCTCCAGTGGGATGTAAACCCGGTGTTCCACCCGATGCCGTGGACTATCCGCCAACGAGGAATATTAAAATTCAGCCGTCTCTGCAAAAGCCTTCGTCCCAACCCAGTTCCATTGGACAAGGCACGGAGCGCAAATCCCGCACTGTCACTTCTGCTCCTCGAGAGTTTCTGACGTGTTGAACGAGAGGGAATGGATACTATGAAGAGATTTACACCGCAATAAAGTTCTGTGTCGAGGAATATTTTGCGAACACAACCTTTGGGGGAGAGATTGGACTTTGCCAGTAAACGGAAACGGCCGATAGTGAATGGCAGGTGATCCAGGCACCCAATTTCCCTGAAAAGGAAAATCTGGCACAATATAAAAGAGGTGCAGATTCTTTATCTTCTCTTCTGAGAAGAGCAACATTCTGAGCCTACAGTGTAACTGCTCGCGGTATATTTACACTTGCACGGTGTGAGTGATGAGTGACGGAGCTGATAAACCGCCCAGTATTGAACCTGACTTCCTTTCGATTGAAAATCTAGCCTTATTTTGCAATTTGCTGTTTTGCAAAGGTACAATTGTGAACCATTGTGGGTTCCAATCAGCTATCTAACTAACTTCTTCGCATCAATGTTTCATTAAATTAATTATTAGAGTGAAGGGACTTTTAACCGTGTCCATTAACTCCTCTCTGTATTTCGTCTGGGCCACTGCATAAATAAAGGTGTTGGTGCAGGAACTGAGCCGTTGAAGCAAATAGCTTGTTTTTTCCATGATGGTGAAAGGGTCGGTGTAATCTGACTGCAAAATCTCTGAATCTGTCATTTGTATACAAATGTTAAATATAAGAGTTAACATCCACAGCAATACAAAATTACCAGATATGGCGAGCAGTAAGATGATCGACTTCCTTCGATTCCTCATCTCGGGATCATTGTGATTCTCACCATTGATGCCTTTCATTCTCCTGCGGATAATATTAGCTGCTAAAATATGTCTGATGGTCAAAGCATTGAGGAGGAAAATCAAAACAAATGGAGCAAATGGGGTTAAAATGCTGTCCAACCAGAGATAGGCCACCCAGGCGGGAGAGGTATAGAAGCTGGACTGAACAGCACAGAACCACCAGGTATTGTCAATTATTTCCCGGGGTTCATATATAAAATACATTGGAACATTTTCTAAAAAGCTCAGTCCACAAACTGTCAGTATAACGGTAGCTGCGGTTCTTTCGGCACAATATTTAGTTCTCAAATTCCGGCAACAAATGGCTACAAAGCGATCAAAGGTGAAAGTCACTGTGAACCAGACTGAGCAATCAATGACACAATAAATCAGAGAGAGATTGATTCTGCAGACGGAAGTATAGTTCAGGAATGAATATGGGAAATAAATATCGTTGATCGCATACAGTATCACGTCAAATATCATGACCAGGAGATCCGCGATTGCCATGGCGATCAGATATCGAGTGATGCATTTTGAGAGACCGCACTTTCCCCGGGAGAGAATCACAATCGTCAATAAATTAGCTGCAAGAGAAAAGAAGTGAAAGTGACTGACTGTAGGTGTAAGCCTGGGATGATCAGCGTGTGTAAAATCACACCGATTTGTCTATTTCTGTTGCTATCGCTCAATCATTGCTTTTTTCCCCACAGTGTTTAAACGGGCAAATCCTGGCAACCAGATTACAGTAATTTATGTCTAATTTATTCTGGGAATTAGTTCAAGGAAACAATAAACTGTGGTATGAAGTGATTGTCTCCAAATTGCATCACTTTATATCGACACAGTTGCAAAGATCATCACCACCGATTGAGAGAACACACGTTGGGGGATAATGTTAACTGTGGCGATAGTGTGAAGCAGGCAGAAGCGGATCCGTGCTCCGTTATCGAACTCGACGATATTTTATTTCACTGACTTCACGAGTGTTTACTCGATCGCATTGTCGTGGACCAGTTTCCTTTATTACAAATAATCTGATTGATACTGCTCTGTAATCTAATGCTGTGAGGATTAAAAGTGTAATAATCAGTCTGCTCGCATTAACAAACACATTGGGGTTCATTTTACCATTGGGCCATTATGTAAAATTGATGATATGAAGTTATCCACCCTTCATACACCGCTTCCCATTGTTCATCCATTGGAGTCAATGGAAGGGGAATCCGGCGACACACAATGGGCGGTCAATTGCATATTGCTCATTTTGTTGCTAATGCCCAAAGTTGACATAACCCTCATTGAAACTACTTCCAGCATACTACTCAATAGGCGCTTTCCTGGAAACTCGGACTAGGTATTACATGTAGCCTTGCCAGCGTCACCCACATCCCAGCAACAAAGTAAACAAACGTGAAACTCATTTGATGTTAATGACGTATCTGACGCACATTTTTCAACACTCAGCATTAAACCCGGGATGGTCTCCTGGCTGGATGATGATGGAGGAGTGAGACTTTGGTGGTAAACACTTTCACTGGCAATCTGACCACAGTGCCTCATGGACACCAGTGTTGGGGACTTACTTTTGTACCGGGACTGTTCCATACACGGATAGTGCCACAGTTCACGAACTAGTGTTTCCTTATTTTGTGGATGAGGCTTTGGGTTAATAGAAACATAGAAACATAGAAAATAGGTGCAGGAGTAGGCCATTCGGCCCTTCTAGCCTGCACCACCATTCAATGAGTTCATGGCTGAACATTCAACTTCAGTACCCCATTCCTGCTTTCTCGCCATACCCCTTGATCCCCCTAGTAGTAAGGACCTCATCTAACTCCTTTTTGAATATATTTCGTGAATTGGCCTCAACAACTTTCTGTGGTAGAGAATTCCACAGGTTCACCACTCTCTGGGTGAAGAAGTTCCTCCGCATCTCGGTCCTAAATGGCTTACCCCTTATCCTTAGACTGTGACCTCTGGTTCTGGACTTCCCCAACATTGGGAACATTCTTCCTGCATCTAACCTGTCTAACCCCGTCAGAATTTTAAACGTTTCTATGAGGTCCCCTCTCATTCTTCTGAACTCCAGTGAATACAAGCCCAGTTGATCCAGTCTTAATTTAATTTGCCGAGTGGGAAACTGAACCGACCAGTTTTGCACCTCACCCTATTGTGCTCCCATAAACATCACTGCAGCTGAATTTTCACTTTTGCTGCGCGGCAGAAACCGGTTTGTGACAATCAGCCACGTGTTTTACACGGCATTGGACTTTCATTTTCAATTAATTCAATGTAAGCAAAGGTCGAGAGAATTGTAAAATCTGCCGCTAATAATCTACTTACTGATTTCCGTTCATAACTAAAAGCAGAAATCCATCCAATGGAAATTGAAATCAGACAGGGTGTAATATTAACTTTGAACAATGGTGTAACCCGGGGGGTGTCAAATTCACCTCCCATTATACACCTCGTCCGATTCCCAATTCCATTTACTTTAATGGAACGATAACTGCAATTACTAACTGCGAACACATTGGACAGAAATAGATATTGAGGCAGATTTTGACTTCGTGCGATGATGTAAAACGGGTGATGATGAATCGGCAGCGTGATTTGCATCGCTCCCGATTATTTATTCAACTGAAGTCAGTGGAAATAAATTCCAGGAGAGATGTGAAGCAGATGGCTCATTCCCTATCACCCACTTTACACCATAGCACAAAGTCATGATCTACCCTAATGTTGCTGGACAACAAGAGAATTAATACAGTTAACCATCAGTAAGGAAATAACAACTGATCAGAAAGACTTACCAGGAACACCAATCGCTGCAAGAATCGGGTAGAAAATAGCTTCTATCTGCACAATTATTGGCCATCCCATTTTCAAGGACCGGTGATCTTGCTGGCTCGTCTAATTAAGAAGTAGATGCAATGGCTTCACAGCAACCACTGTTTTATACCTGACTGAGAGTCCACGGGGTAATCAGGTTACCCAATTACTGACATTAGTCACAGTCATTGAACAAACAGGTTAGGAAGCGGCCCCTCCTCAAATCACCAGAGAGGGGACACTGTTTCACATTCCTCAGCAGCATAGCAACAATTTTAAAGTCGAAAATGTAACATTGATTTATTTAGAAAGTAAAATATTTTAGGACGTGTCTTTCTGCAGTAATGGTGTGGATCTTTCCTGCACATGACTCAGTTGTCAGACTGGTTGTCCGCGATCCAGTACTGGTTGAGCAGGAATTACCTCCAGCTATATATTGGGAAAACCGACGGCATTGTTCACGGTCCCTGCTGCAAACTGCGTTCCCGAGTCACTGACTCCATCGCACTCCCCGGCAATTGTCTGAGGCTGAACCACATTGTACAATAGAAAAGTATTTTTTCCAATTTGTTCCACAGTGTTTAAGCACCATGAGGTACATCGGGGATAATTTTACCAACAGTTCTCACTCAGAATTAAAGAGTAGAGCTGTCTGTTGGGAATGCCTAGTGTAAAATCGTGCATGAACTATGCCTGATTTTATCTCCATTAAAATGAATGTATAGAATATTGCGGCAACGTGCCAGAATTATCAGGAGCGCTGCCTGCGAACGAAATACCCGTGATCTGGAGACAAGTCTATTACACTGACTGGGGTGCAATACTTTTTGAGCGGTCGGGCAATACAGTTGCTAGCAATTCAGCAGCGCAATTTACACTTCACCTGATTTTATTTTCCATTCATTTCGATGGGAATTAAAATGGAGCCGAGTGTAAAACGGGCTGGCGATTCATGGTCACCAGTGTTGTATATTGCCTCCTACAAATGCTAGCGCCCGTGTTCCACTTCTGCCTGGAAACGGCGAGTGTTAAAGATGGATAGTTTAATGCATTAGAAGAACAGTTGGATGATTTATTGCTGTCCATGCAGTCCATACAACTGAGTGAGCTGTTCTTATACATATCTATAGCATTGAATGGAGGGAGGCCCCAATATTACTGCAGCAAGCTACAGAGACCTCTTGGCAGCTGCATCCTGCCCTGAAACATCATTCGCTGCACAGTTTGCTCAGTACATATAAAGCCCGGTGCTAGGAACTTGGAACTAGGGACTTGACAGACTATCACTCGCTCTGGAACGCATAAAGGTGCTATGCCGCTCTAATTTCGACAGTTCCAATGTATTCTTATCGAAGGGTGCTTAGTAACGCTAGTTAAAAGTCTGAAGTGTTTGCGGGCGAAATTGTCACTTTTTATAGCACAAGACACTTTTCCCCTGGGGGTGGGGGCACTACCGGCAACTGAGAAATTGCCTGGGAGCTGACGGAGGTGCTGCCATGGCACAGCCACGCCCCGCGGTTTGCACCCGGGTGGCCGTAGAAGCAGCAAAGGAATCATCACCATGGGCGGCGAGGCAGGCGATAGCGAAGCTGGCCCATTTCCTCTCTCAGGACGATAGTTAAAGAGACGGCGGCAGTGCCCTTTTCTGTAGGCCGTCTCTCGGGCCAGCTCAACGATGGTAGCATTAATGTGATTTGGGCCGTCAACGTGCAGCCCGGAACGCTGTTTTGGGTGTAGGGCTTCAGGCCCGTTCGCACATTGCCCTGTTGTCCTACTGGAGGCCAGCAGAGGTCTTGCAGAGTGCCCAGCGGCCCTCCCCTCTAATCTAAGAGGATGGGCTTTGAAACACGTCATCACTCCGCGGAGCATCCATGTACCACTTCCTACAACGACCTTGGAGCACCCCGGTTACCAGCCCCAAAGGAATTGGAGCGCGAGATTGCGCTCCGCTTGTTTGCATGCAATTGAGGACATTTCCGCGGTGGGGGCGAGACATCTGCGCCAGGCACTTAAAGTCTCGGCCCCATAAAGTTACCACCCCCGATCGGGGCACAGGCAATTTCGCCCCCTTAGAGAGATAGGCGCTCCAGATCATCATTTTTCAGTTCTTGACATGTGAGCAATATGGGTAAAGCTGCAAATAATGATCAGCTCTGGGGTTATTGATAATGTGCTAATTCTTGGACCTCTGAAATCCACGGTGATGGTGTGCCTACACTGGGATGTAGTCGCGAGATTTGGAATGATCAGATATGTCCATATCAGTATAGTGTCTGGCTTGGAGCGGAACATGAGGTTGATGGGTTTCAACAACATTGAATCTATTAGAACAGAACAACATATATATTAGGAGCAGGAGCAGGAGTAGGACACACGACCCTTCAAACCGGCTCCACCATGCAATAAGATCATCACTGATGTTCAACCTGAACTCCACTTCCTACTCCAATCCCAAGATTCCTTGCTTCGCCTAGAGTTAAAAATATATCTATCTGAGCCGTGAATATACCCAACTAATCACCAGACAGCTGTGGAATACCAAAGGGCAAAAAACGCTAGAGGGAGTTGTGTACAGACCACCAAAAGGTAGTAGTGAGGTTGGGGATGGCATCGAACAAGAAATTAGGGATGCGTGCAATAAACGTACAGCAGTTATCATGGGCGACTTCAATCTACATATAGATTGGGCTAACCAAGCTGGTAGCAATGAGGTGGCGGAGGATTTCCTTGTGTGTATTCGGGATGGCTTTCTAGACCAATATATTGAGGCACCAATGCGAGAGCTGGCCATCCTAGAATGGCTGTTGTGTAATGAGAGAGGACTAATTAGCAATCTTGTTGCACAAGACCCGCTGGGGAAGAGTGACCATAATATGGTAGAATTCTTTATTAAGATGGAGAGTGACAGTGTTAATTCAGAGACTAGGGTCGTGAACTTAAGGAAAGGTAACTTCAATGGTATGAGACGTGAATTGGCTAGGATAGACTGTCAAATGATTCTTAAAGGGCTGACAGTAGATAGGCAATGGCAGATATTTATAAATTATATGGGTGAACTTCAACAATTGTATATCACTGTCTGGAGTAAAAATAAAAAAGGAAAGGTATCTCAACCGTGGCTAACAAGGGAAATTAAGGATAGTGTTAAATGCAAGGAAGAGGCATATAAATTGGCCAGAAAATGCAGCAAAATGAGGACTGGGAGAAATTTCCAATTCAGCATAGGAGGACAAAGGATCTAATTAGGAGGGGGAAAATAAAGTATGAGCGGAAGTTTGCAGGGAACATAAAAACTGACTGCAAAAACTTCTATAGATATGTGAAGAGAAAAAGATTATTGAAGACCAACGTAGGTCCTTTGCAGTCAGAATCAGGTGAATTTATAATGGGGAACAAAGAAATGGCAGACCAATTGAACAAGTATTTTGGATCTGTCTTCAATAAGGAAGACACAAATAACCTTCCGAAAATACTAGCGTTTCGAGGGTCTAGCGAAAAGGAGGAACTGAAGGAAATCCTTATTAATCAAGAAATTGTGTTCGGGAAATTGATGGGATTGAAGGCCAATACATCCCCAGGGCCTGATAGGCTGCATCCCAGAGTACTTAAGGAAGTGGCCCTAGAAATAGTGAATGCATTGGTGATCATTTTCCAATATTCTATTGACTCTGGATCAGTTCCTATGTAACACCACTTTTTTAAAAAGTAGGGAGAAGAGAAAACAGGGAATTATAGACTGGTTAGCCTGACATCGGTGGTGGGGAAAATGTTGGAATCAATTATTTAAGATGAAATAGCAGTGCATTTGGAAAGCAGTGACAGGATCGGTCCAAGTCAGCATGAATTTATGAAAGGGAAATCATGCTTGACAAATCCTCCAGAATTTTTTGATTTTGTAACTAGTAGAGTGGACAAGGGAGAACCAGTGGAGGTGGTGTATTTGGACTTTCAAAAGGCTTTTCACAAGGTCCCACACAAGAGATTAGTGTGCAAAATTAAAGCACATCGTATTGGGGGTAATGTATTGACGTGGATAGAGAACTGGTTGACAGACAGGAATCAGAGAATCGGAATAAACGGGTCTTTTTCAGAATGGCAGGCAGTGACCAGTAGGGAGCCGCTGGGTTCAGTGCTGGGACTCCAGCTATTTACAATATACATCAATGAATTAGATGAATGAATTGAATGTAATATCTCCAAGTTTGCAGATAACTCGAAGCTGGGTGGAGGTGTGAGCTGTGACGAGGATGCTAAGAGGCTGCAGAGTGAATTGCACAGGTTAGGTGAGTGGGCAAATGCATGGCAGATGCAGTATAATGTGGATAAATGTGGGGTTATCCCCTTTGGTGGCAAAAACAGGAAGACAGAATATTACCTGAATGGTGACAGATTCGGAAAAGGGGAGGTGCAACGAGATCTGGGTGTCATGGTACATCAGTCATTGAAGTTTGGCACGCAGGTACAGTAGGCGGTGAAGAATGCAAATGACATGTTGGCCTTCATAGCTAGATGATTTGAATATAGGAGCAGGGAAGTCCTTCTGCAGTTGTACAGAGCCTTGGTGAGGCCATACCTGGAATATTGCATTCAGTTTTGGTCTCCTAATCTGAGGAAGGACGTTCTTGCTATTGAGGGAGTACAGTGAACGTTCACCAGATTAATTTCCAGGATGGCAGAACTGACATATGAGGAGATCAACTGGGCTTGTATCCACTAGAATTTAGAAGAATAAGAGGGGATCTCATAGAAACATATAAAATTCTGACGCGATTGGACAACCTAGAGGCAGGAAGAATGTTCCCGTTGCTGGGGAGTTCCAGAACCAGGGGTCACAGATTAAGAATAAGGGGTAAGCCATTTAGCCCCGAGATGAGGAGAAACTCAGAGAGTAGTTAACCTGTGGAATTCTCTCCCGCAGAAAGTTGTTGAGGCCAGTTCGTTAGATATATTCAAAAGGGAGTTAGATATGGCCCTTATGGCCAAAGGAATCAAGGGGTATGGAGAGAAAGCAGGAAATCGGTACTGAGGTTGAATGATCAGACATGATATTGAATGGTGGTGCAGGCTCGAAGGGCCGTATGGCCTGCTCCTGCATCTAATTTCTATGTTTCTATGTTTCTATATACAGTAAATTGGGGCAGAGAATTCGAAACAATCACAACCCTCTTAGTGAAGCAATTCTTCATCTCAGTCTTAAATGGCCGACCCCTCATCCTGAGCATGTGCCATGACTTTAACGCTGTCAATCCCAATCAGAATTGTATATGTTTCAATGGATTCACCTCTCATTCTTCTAAACTCCAGAGAGTATATGCCCAATCTACTCAATCTCTCATTATAGGACAACCACCTCATTCCAGCAGTCAATCTAATGAACCTTTATTTCACTACGATAAGGCACATGTATCCTTCCTCAGATAAGGCGACCAAAACTGTGCACGATACTCCAGGTGTGGCCTTACCAAACCCCTGTACTGTTGGAGCAAGACATTCTTGCTCTTTTACTCCAGCCACCTTGCAAGAAAGGTCAACATTCCATTTGCCTTCCTGTATCTGCATGCTAACTTTATGTATTTACATAGAAACATAGAAACATAGATAATAGGTGCAGAAGAAGGCCATTCCACCCTTCGAGCCTGCACCACCATTCAATAAGATCATGGCTGATCATTCCCTCAGTACCCCTTTCCTGCTTTCTCTCAATACCCCTTGATACCTTTAGCTGTAAGGGCCATATCTAACTCCGTCTTGAATATATCCAATGAACTGTCATCAACAACTCTCTGCGGTAGGGAATTCCACAGGTTGTCAACCCTCTGAATGAAGAAGTTTCTCTCCATCGCAGTTCTAAATGGCCTACCCCTTATCCAAGACTGTGTCCCCTGGTTCTGGACTTCCCCAACATCGGGAACCTTCTTCCTGCATCTAACCTGTCCAATCCTGTCAGAATCTTATATGGTTCTATGAGATCCCCTCTCATCCTTCTAAACTCCAATGTATAAAGGCCCATTTGATCCAGTCTCTCCTCATATGTCAGTCCAGCCATCCCGGGAATCAGTCTGCTGAACCATCGCTGCACTCCCTCAATAGCAAGAACGTCCTGACTCAGATTAGCTCGAAGACCCCTAAATTTCACTGAACACCAACGTTTACTAGTTTCTCACCATTTAAAAATTACTCTGTTTTACTGTTCTTCCTACCAAAGTAAATAGTCTCACATTTCCCCACATTTTACTTCATCTGTCACCTTATTGCCCATTTAATTCATCTGTCTAAATCTCTTTAATTGCTCCTCGCACCTCACTTCCCCACCGAGCTTTGTATTGTGGACATGGGCGCTGTGAAGGTCGGTTCGGCCAAGGGATATTGTACTTGGCTCAATGTCCAACCGAAACCTTATGTAGACCTCTTGACCCAGGGATTCATATTCAATAGCAGTGCAGTCTAAACTTCCCAAATATTAAAGCAAAATATTGTGGATGCTGGAATCTGGAATAAAAACAGGAAATGCTGGAAATCTCAGCGGGTCAGGCAGCATCTGGCGAGAGAAGTACAGTTAGTATTTAGGGTTACCCCGAAACATTAACTCTGCTTTCTCTCCATAGATGCTGCCTGACCCGCTGAGATTTACAGCATTTTCTGTTTTTATTCCCAAATATTACCTTGCTTTGGAAATTCAACCATCTTCGATATCTCGGTCTCATCAATGTCTCTGGTAACTTAAGATACTACTCCAAATCGGGTTGCATTGAGCGATATTGGAAGCACGGGGCAATGCTGTGACTTCCACTTTCCTTCAGATAATACGAACAAACGAACAATGACGGGCAGGTGAAATCCTCTGGTACTTTTAGACTTTTCCATACGACTGTGGTACTTCTTGCAAAAAAATAGATACACAAAACAAACCATGTGATCTCCTGCATCAGGCAAAAGAACAGACTGAGAACCCAGGCCAATTTGCGAGAAATAACTTGGGCAATTCCTCTGCGACCCATTTACGTGATCGGAACTAGGCCCGGAGATTTCTCTGATCCTGAATTTCCTGCAGTACCTGCCTTTTTTAAGAGGTGATATATGCTTCAACTAGAAACAGCCACTGTTCATTGCAGTCCTTATTCTCATTCACAACTGGACAAAGTGAGTTCAGGTAATATTATTATTAGACTGTAAAAATATACATCAGCAAACTTGTTGATTTCAGTGTTAGTTTGCTAATATTGAGAATTATATTTCAGTATTCAATCCATAACCATAATAAATGATAGTTAAAGCTCCCGTGTAACTAAATTGTTTTAGCTTGTATCATTAGAGCCCGGTAGCCCAGATTTTAACCTACCCGGTGTGGCAGAAATCGGATGGGCCGCCCGATTTGCACCCCGCCCGATGTAATTTTCCAATGCCTCAGACAGCCTGCAGCCCATGCCCTGGAATGGCCTCCCTCAATCCCTTCATTCTTTCGAAATAATTAAGCTTGCATATTTACAATCAACATTTTGCTTAGTTGCAATACTGAATATAAAGACAACATACTTTATTGAATGTTTTGTATTTTCAGGACTTAAGCTGACTGCCTCAGGCGTTTTTAATGCTAGATTTACTTGTTTTCGGCAGATATCAGACGAATAGCATCAAAAATCACAGTCTTTTGAGAATGTAGAGCAAGTATTGATCTATCAAAGGCACGGAATAACCAATTCAGTTTCCTATCTCAGCTTCCAAGACGGGAGGCATGAGATATACCTTCAAATAGAACTGCGCGTATCCCTGTCTCTGTTGTAATTCCACCAAGCCTGGGCATCATTTGTTAAAAAAGCAAAATGGAATGACATGTATTGCTGTCAAGCAACCAGAATGATACAATTATACGTTATAGGATTCCCATTTAAGGATGGAATAATCACATTTTTGTACAACAAAAGAGTCCAGTCTAGGTAGTTCTTGTACTGCGTCGTGCATGAAGCAAGCTTGGAACAGAGGAAGCATTATTTTCCATGCCACATGAGCTTTGAGCGTGTGCACACTATTTATACTGCAGCACCTATGTTCAGCTTGGATGGATATAATTTATTTAATTCGATGAAGTCATTACCTCTTTAATTAGCTTAATAATTGCAACCAAGGATAATTAATCATAGTCTTCAATGCGTCTCTGAATTTCCACTGAGACACTGATAAACAAACCTGTCTGTGCAGGAACTCTAATTCAAATCGTAATATCCCGTTTTTTCCATAATGGTGAGAGGATCAGAATAATTGTTATCTTAATATAAATTGCACATTTATGTAATATAGGAAAATGTCCCTCCATAAATGTGGACAGAAGTAAATGGATAGATTTTCTTCAGTTCTCCATCTCTGTATCAATGTGATTCTCACCATTGTTGTTCCCTCGGAAACTCCTTCTCATTCTATTGTCCAGTGCAACGTGTCTAATGGTCAGAATATTGAGCAATAAAATCAAAACAAATGGAACCAACAGGGATAAAATGGTGTCCAACAACAAAAATGCTTCCAATGTGGGAATGCCACAGAAGATTGATTTTGCATGGCAGTACCACCTAACTCATAATAATGGTCTGCTAGTAATCTTTGGCACTTTAAAGGGATTGTTACAAAGATTATCGTAGGTTTTTCCTTACTGAACCCTTGAAATTACGTTCACAGGAATTAGCTCCTATAAGGAATTACTTCTCATCTTGACCTAGGAGGCAGGTGAGGCATTTTAGTTTCCGGATATCTTTCAGTTCACCAATTGTGCTAAACACAGGAAAAACAAAGCCAATGTGTTCTTATTCAGGCAACACTGGTTACAGTTCAAACAGATACTCTGGTTATTTAGGAGATAAGCAAGAAATGAAATGGAGAATTAAACCTCCAACAAATGGTCAATTGGGTGAATTACCATTTACGGGCAGAAACAGGACCCTTTTAGACCCACAGACATTAGTTTTCATTGAAGTCAAGGAACAGGAAATGGGGCAGAATATAAATCGGGTAGCCAATTATCTTTTGTCTCTTTCACTTCCATCGAAGAGAAATTTACCCAATCAAGACCTTGGGGTAATTTTAACTTCTGGTGACAGAGTAAAATGGGGGATATCGAATTAATCGCCCATTGCACACAACACCCGATTTTGAATTTATTTCAAGTGGATGGAATACAAATCAGTTGTAATGTCTAATGGGATGTCAATTCAATACCGTCCATTTTACACTGACACTAATGTTAACATAGCTCTTCGGGATAAGCCCGTGTGTCAGCAACTGTGGCATTGTATTCCCACATTCTCGCATTATAGTAGAAATTATAAAATCATTATAACGACCAATTGAGTGATTGCACCAGCTGTGCCTTTGGTCCAATTCAGATTTGATATTTCATTCTTTAATAAGTTTTAACCCAACACGCCCAATGGTGGAGTGACGGGGTGGGATCGGCCGCCCCATTATACTCCATTATACTCAGGTGGGGCAGGAAACAGGTGGTCAGTCAATCCGTCAGTTGCCAGCCAGGCGGCTCAGTTTAAAATCTTTTGAAGTGTATTTAACCCTGTGTATAACTAATTCATTTATTTCACATTACTTTGAAATGAACTCAATTGGAAACATTTTTGAAGTTAATTGATCAGGAAGATATTTTCAGCTTATTCTTTTCGTTAAATATGATAGCGGGCTCAGGGAATACTCCATGTCTAAAGCACTCGCGTCTTCTTTGCTTACATTGTTCAGTTTATTATTGTTACATGATGATTGTCTGTACAGTTCTTAAAACATTATCTAATGCTAATAAAGGGTTTCGATTGATACTTTGAAATCAAATGAGACGTTGAGCGATGATGTATTTGTCCAATATTTGTCTGTTTAAGCAGTTATTTGTTGTTAAAGTCATAACAACTCGTCATTTTCAAAGAAGCAATGATACGGTATGGCTCGAAGGGCCGAATGGCCTACTCCTGCACCTATTTTCTATGTTTTCTATCTTTCTAATCGCTGACTTCAGAATCGACAGAGAGATTTCCGAGTCAGTTCATTTCACATCATGGCCAACAACCGAAGTGGCCAGATTATGGGGTCCTCCCACTCCCACCCATGGGCTCAGACACTTCCTCCTCCTCCCCCCGCCAGAAATCACATTCCAGTCCCGATTACTACCAGACTGTATGTTCTGCCTCCGCAGTGCTGCCAAAGGAAAGGCTTCACCAGGGGCTGATTCTCGCAATACCCAATTCCCAGTGCGGCCGAAACCGAATCTCCCAACCTCCCATCACTCAGTGTTAATTCACCTCAGACCCGCTGCTGCAGCGCCGCAGAACCCGCGGCAAGTACTTTGTGCTTCAGAATCTCAGCACACCTACTGCACAACTGCTGCCATTTAATCCTGGACCCGAGATCCGATTCACTATACCTAAACATATTGTCCCGGCATTACTGAACGTCAGAACGCTGCCATCATTGGCCAGTGTCCAAGCTCACCCATTGCCCTACGGATCTGAATAGCAGGGGAGGCCCAGAATGTCATGTAATAAAAAATAACTTACTCACTCATCTTAAATCAGGAGCCGTGCCAGTATTGAATTAGTTCTTATTGAGACTACCCCATTTGTAGCTCCAAATAGCACGGCCGGGGATTTCAATGTGAGCGATCCCGACTTCTCTTCGCCATTTATTCAATTTAATTGAAGAGGAAACCAGCCTGGCGAATTCGGAAAAACGAATCTCCGGCTTCCACTGAGTGTGAGCAATTCGACGGGCGATTCCTGTGTGCACATATCATTTCTATTGAAGTACATCTCTTATAGTCGAGGGATGGAATTGATTAATTTTAACTTTGGGTGATTGTGTAAAATGAACGATGCCGAATTCGCTCCCTTTGTGTACCGCGCCTGATTGCTCTTGCCATTGAAGTCAATGGAAGGGAAAATTGGGCGGGACGTATAATGGACGAGTAATTCCATAAGGCACCTTTTGTACTATTTCCCAAAGTTAATGTACCATTGTGCTTTTTTAAAATTCGGCGAATCCTTTATGCCAGGCGTCGATTATTCGGAATTCTTCAACTCATCCCTGAACTTACTAAATTATATTAACCAACCAGAACCAAGCTGCGATGCTAATATTTGGCTCTGAAATAAAATTACAAGACTATCGACAAATGCATCGAAATCCCCACTAAACCGTTTCATTTAAAGTTTCAGAATAAATTGTGCTACCTGACCGGTTATTACATTAGGAATATGTCGGAAACTTTTAGTTTTCTAATTGTTATTTATTTGCTGCTGGTAATTAATGTCTGCACATCAATCACATCAAAACAAGCATTACACCGACAGCAGGGGTAGTAAGGCAGTCAATACTGCCTAAGATGTACATTAACTGAATATAAGCGGCTTATTCGGAACTCCAACTTTTGCAAGAACAGGACAGTATATGTCTTCTATCTGTTATTACTGGCTGTTCTATTTTTGGAGCAAAGCAACACTGTGTTTCAGTTTTAGGGACACAAGATATTCTGCTTTCAAAATGAGGTCCTATTAAGATCTGAGAAAAAGCTCAAGCACAGTACCAGTTAAAGTCATTTGAACAAACAGATTAAGACGAGCGATATTTGCTCCTACTAATTATGGAGTAGGACATTTCACGTTCAAAAATCAAACTTAAGATATATCATTATGATGAAATTTTTAAATAAAATATTTTGAAATCTGCACTCCTAAAAGAAGCTCAGTTCATTCCATTATAGGTTCACAGATTGCCTTAGAAATAACTGCATATTAGCCGTAGATAAGAACAACCTCTATTTTAGGTTCATCATATTTTTGTTTGTTAATTTATATTTTTTATAATATCAATATAAGGAGGCTCCGTGGTGCACATTAGATCGAAGAGCGTTCACAGATACACACAGAAAGTTGTATAAAACTGAGCTGCCCCGCTGTTATGGTGAGATGTTGGATTTCAGATCAACAGGCTGTGGGCGGAGGGGAAGGAGACAGGCTCTGGCCTGATATATACCGGGTGCGGGGAAGATAAATGTGGATAACCATCTCAGTAGCCGTTCGGAAGGGCTATGTGAGTTCATGTTCATCACATTTTAAGGAGTTGGAGGGCAAACAATAGACTTCACGCCGATTGCGTAGCTGTAATTTGGAGCAGGACCCTGTAACACCCCTCCGGTCAATGGGAAGTAGCGCTGCCTGAAGCCAAGTTGTTTTAGAAATTGGGCACAGTCCCCTAATGACCATCACATTTTTGGATATTTCACCATTTGTTCAACGGTGAATTTTGGTGTGGCTTATATTAAAATGATGATGTACTTTCAGATTGTTCCCAAAGGATTTACGATTCTCACAGCAGCTTTTTCTGCGATTGGGAGAGGGTGTTGGTCGGATGGCGGGAAGAGCTGCTAAATTTGAATATGAAAGTTAGATTGTCCACTTTGTGCAACTTGAATGCTATTTTCATAAACATTACAAATTCCTTTCCAAACTTGTTCCCGAAATCTACACCCTCAGATGGAACCGAGGTTGCTGATCCCAGTCAGGGCGGCAATTTCAGGCATTACATTCTGTCTCAGCTTCCTTCGATTATTTTGGGAAATGTTCTCTGCATCCCTCTCCGAATTGATATTAGCGACCATTCCTAAAATGTGTATGTTGGGAACGTTTGATGGGATTTGTTTGCTGTGATTCAGTCACAAAACGAGATTTTTTTGTGTTATAATTTGCATGATTTGAAATAGGAAGGGAAAATATGACTCTGGTTTGACATAGAATCACATAGAATACTCAGCACAGAAATAGGCCATTCGGTGCAACCAATCCACGCCGGCATTAATGCTCCACTCACACCTCCTCTCATCCTTCCTCATCTAAGTCTATCAGCAGAATCCGCTGTGATCATCTGAAAAAATCTTATTTGTTTGTTCATATGTGGCATCACTTGTCTTAAACTATCGGCAAAAGTTAATAATATCCCAAGCATATTTTATCACCTACAATATGACATGTAATATTGGGAACAGGTGGCAGCTTCCATTTCCTTTCGAGATTCCTGTTTGTAGATGTTAGTTGAACAATTTCTTCCCGTTTCCAATGGATGTAGTTCCACTTTCGTTCGTGGATCATTTAACTTTTTTGATTTAATTAGTAATGAAAGCCAGGGGATGCCTGATCACGTTCTTCAATTCCTCTCTGAACTTGCTGTTGGACACTGCATAAATAAACGTGTTTGTGCAAGAACTCAAACACCTCAGCATATACCCAGATTGTTCCGCAATGGTGAAAGGGTCTTTATAATTTGCTTTCATAAATTGAGTATCTGTAAATTGCACACATATAAACACTATAAAACTTACCATCCATAATAGTATAAAATTGTAAGATAACGTGAGCAGTAAAATGATGGATTTCCTTCGGTTCTCCATCTCTGGATCAGTGTGATTCTGAAGATTGTTGTTTGCTTGGAGACCCCTCCTCACTCTATTGGCCAGTACAATGTGCCTGATGGTCAGGGCATTGAGCAGCACGATCAACACAAATGGGGCAAATGGGGTTAAAATTGACTCCAACCACAAATATGTTACCCATAAGGGTGAGGTGTAGAAGCTTGATTTTACACAGCAGAACCATGGCACATTGTTAATTATTTTCCGAGGTTCAAATACAAAGTAGATTGGAACATTTTCTAAAACACTGAAGAAACACACCACTGCTATCACCACAGCTGCAGTTTTTTCGGTGCAATATTTTGTTCGCATCGTTTGGTTACAAATAGCGATAAATCGATCAAAGGTGAAAGCCACCGTTAGCCAGACAGAGCAATCAATGAAAGAATAACACAGGGTGAGATTGAGACTACAAATCGGAGTATAGCTCAGAAATGAATTTGGGAAATAAGCATAGTTAATCTCATACAGAATCACTTCATTAACCAGGACCATTAGATCAGCCGCTGCCATGGCCACCAGGTAACGGGTGACGCATTTGGAGAGACCGCACTTTCCACGGGAGAGAATTACGACTGTCACCAAATTAGCTGCAAAAAAGTGAACATTAAATTACCAGCTCTCTCGTTACTCTGAGAGGATGATCAGTCAATAATTATTGGAATAAAAATAATGGAAAGTTTTTTTATTACTCAAATCTCTCTTTCTCTATTTTTCTCAAACTGACGGAGAAGCCTAATAATTCAGAAAACTTGCATTTCTTTATGGATACATATCGCTAACTTATTTGTAGTTACTTCAGAAGAAAAGAATGCTGCAGTGACCGACATGATTGGATTTTTAACTTTCCAGCGGACCAAAAATCGGCTTTTCCGTTTGGTGGCCGCAATTGAATCCGCCTGATTTTCATTTCCTCGTGTGTCCTCATTCCTAATATTCCCAATTATGATGCATTGTAGGACTCAGTATTCTGCTTGATATATTCTGTCGCTTAATCTTCTGGAGGCAGGTGAGAATTACAACATGGTGTCCTTGCCGTGTTTGTCTTCAGCAAATGACCAATCAAGGTAGATTGATCAGTGATACATTGTTTCATGTGGACAATATAATGACAAACAATGCTTTTTGCATTGTGCCACAACCATGTACCGCCAGAATTGTTGACTTCAAAGTAGCCGCATAATGATGATGGAGCGTGGGGCCTGAGCATGGGCAGAGGGAATTTTGGAGATATATCCGTTATTATTGAAAATGTGGACGCCGGTTGGCGTCAGATGCAAACATTTAAAGCGCATGTCAAATTTAGTTGAATAATAACGTGCAATGGTTATGTACATCAAACGGGGAGCGGGGCTCTGGAAGGAATGACTGTGCTTTTCTCACATGAACAGGATTGTCGTGGGTGGGAATGCCCGTTGCCTGCCCACTCGATGTCAAGTTACTTAGACCAATGGAGCTGACTGTCGGGAGGGGCGTATAACAGGCAGCCCCTGCCATTCCGCCTAAGAATATCCACCCCCCAGATAGCTGCTGCTGCATGAGTAACCCTTCTTAAATATTCTCTCAACAATTATCCTGAATATATTTTATGTGTATTGGAATCCAAGTGAAATTATTGTCAGAAGCAAAATACTCTGGATGTAGAAAATCTGAAATAATTGCAGAATATGGTTGAAATACTCAGCAGGCCAGGCAGGTTCTGGGGAGAGAGAAACAGAATTAATGGTTCAGGTCGACGACGCTTCGAGAGAATAATTATTGTTTCCCATTTAACGATATAAAACGGTTCTTTCGCGTCCAGCCTGAGATGAATATTGTAAAAAGCAATGGCTTTTGTCTCAGGTCCCAATCTCTGCCAAGATTGGAAACGTAAGCTTTGGGCACTGCAGCTTGTACAAACAGCATTGGAAATCCCTGTGACGGTCCAGACATCCTGGTTCATGATCATATCCCAGTTTATCTACCGTCAATCTGTCCTTGATGTGTGACACGTTCTTCACTTTGCCCCCGTTTTCGTAAATAATTAACGTTTAAATAAACTCCCAACAGAGGATAAAAGTGTATTATTGATTGAAGTATTTAACTCTTGTTTTATCGGACGGGCCGATAGGACCAGCAACGAAATTAATTTTCAAGAGCAAAATACGGCAGATGCTGGAATCTGAAATAAAAACAGATAATTCTGGGAATAATCAGCAGGTCAGGCAGCATCTGTGGGCAGATAAACAGAGCTAACAATTCAGGTCTTTGTCACAACTGGAAAAATTGGAGATGTAACAGATTTTAAGCAAGTGTAGGGGCCGGGAAAGGGGGCGTCGAGGAATGAACAAAAGGAAAAGTCTGTGATACTGTGCAAGGCAAGGGAGATTAAATGACAAAAGGTATGCAATACAAAGCAAAATGATATGCTAATGGATCAAGTAATGAAACAAAAGATGAGTCTAGAAAAGGTAAACACATTAACAGCTCCCTTGTGAAAAAGTAGGGGGAGAGGCTGTAGTCTGAAGTTGTTGAGCTCGATGTTGTGAGCGCGGGAGAATCTCTTTTATTTCTCCTGGATTCACAATAGATAACAATACATTCCTTTCCCTTTTTTTGAACAACCTCCGGGAATCCATTTAAGAATTGTTGTTTTGGCTACTCCATTCGATACAAATAATTGACCCAGCAACAGAACTACAAGAATGTCTATCACAGCCAAGGCATCTCCACTAAATAGCTGAACTTAAATAGTCAGAGTAAGTGGAGCTTCCTCTCAGGTTGTTACATTAACAATATGACAGAACCTTGGAGCCATTTTGAGTTGTTTCTTTGATGCCGGTAGTTATAGTCTGTAAATAAAACACATCAACACAAACAGATCATATCATTATAGCGCCAGCAGGAGCAGTGACACAGGGAAGCACAGTAAAGGTGAGCATTAACTGAGTATAAGCTGCTTACCAGGAAGACCAACTATTGCAAGAATCGGATAGTAAATGTTTTCTATCTGTATGATTACCGGCTGTCCCATATTCGGAGAGAAGCGACGTTGCCAGTTAGTGCTGTGGACAGGCAGAAACTCTGCTTTCAAAATAAGCTTGTATTTATACCTGAGGGAAACCTGGTGACACATGAGCATTGCACAATAATTGCGATTGTTTACAGTCACTTGAACAAACAGATTAAAACGAGTCTTATTCACTCATACTGATCATGGATATTTTGAAATGGTATTGTGCATTGAAAGATTAAGGACTCTAGAACATTACTTTTATCATATGGTCAAAACAAAATATTGCGACATCTCCATTCCTACAGTTATGGTTCAAGACTCCTGAAGCTGAAGATATTTATTTATAGATTCATGCGAGGCATTTGATGGAACAATTGTGCATAATTGTGAAGGAATAGCTTTCTTTAGATCTTAGTTACATCAATAATGTTCTCTATCTTCTTTAATCTAAACTATATCATCATAAGCAGTACCTCGGAGTCAAGGATGACTTGCATCCACACCAAAAATGAGTTCTCAAGTGCCTCAAGAATCCAATGTGGGACCTCCAGTCTCTGTCACAGGTGGGGCAGATGGTGGTTGAAGGAACGGGTGGGTCGGGTGCCTGGGTTGCTGTGCACTCTTTCCGTTTTCGATGCTTTGTTCAGCTTACTCTCGGTGAAGAGACTCGTGGTGTTCAGCGCCTTTGTGGATGCTTTTTCACCACTTTGGACTGTCTTGGGCCAGGGATTCCCAAGTGTCGGTCGGGATGTTACATTTTTTTAGGGAGGCTTTGAGGGTGTCCTTGAAGCATTTCTGCTGCCCACCTGGCGCTCGCTTGTCATGGAGCTCCGAGTAGAGCACTTGTTTTGGGAGTCTCTTGTCAGGCATGGAGACTATGTGGCCTGTCCAATGAGCTGATCGAACGTAATCAGTGCTATGATGCCAATGGATTTGCAGGATCTTGCGGAGGCAGCATTGGTGGTACTTCTCCAGAGTTTTGAGGTGCCTGCTGTACATAGTCCATGTGTCTGAGCCATATAGGAGGGCAGGTTACACCACTGCTCTGTAGACGATACACTTGGTGCCGGGTTTGAGGACCTGGTCTTCAAACATTCTCTTCCTCAGGCGATGAAGGCCCAACTGGCACACAGTCGTTGATGTCTGCCCTTATTGACAGTAGGCTCTCAAGATATGGGAAATGGTCCTCGTTGTCCAAGGCCTCTTCGTGGATTTTTATAACGGGGGGTGGGGAGTGCAGTGCTATGTGGTGGGGACAGGTTGGTAGAGGACCTTTGTCTTATGGATGTTTAATGTAAGGCCCATACTCTCATACACCTCAGTGACGTTGTTGATGATGGCATGGAATTTGGCCTCCAAGCGTCGTGTGCATATTCTAATTTGATGATGGTCGATGGGATGACTTTGGATCTGACCTGGAGGTGGTGGAGGCTGAACAGATTCCTGTTTGTCCTGTAATTTAGCTCCACTCGAGCGGGGAGCTTGCTGAGCGTGAGATGGAGCATTGCAGCAAGGAAGATCGAGAAAAGCGTTGGTGCGATGGCACAACCCTGCTTGACCGCAGTCCAAATATGAAATGGGTCTGTGATGGATCCAATGGTCAGGATCACGCCGTGTATGTCATCGTGGAGCAGGTGGAGTATGGTGACAAACTTTTGAGGGCAGCTGAATCCGATTAGGACACTCCATAATCCCTCACAGTTGAGTGTCGAAAACTTTTGTGAGGTCAAAGAAGGCCATGAGCAAGGGTTGGTGCTGTTCCCTGCATTTCTCTTGTATCTGCCGCTTGGTGCAGATCATGTCCATTGTGCCCCTTAGTGGGCAGAATCCGCATTGTGACTCTGGGAAGAGCTCTTCAGCCACAGGAACAACGCGATTCAGGAGGATTATTGCTATGACTTTCCCGGTGGTCGACAGCAGGGAGATTCCTCTGTAGTTACCGTAGTCGGACTTGTCACCTTTCTTGAAGATGGGCACGATTACAGCGCCTCTGATATCTCCTGGCATAATCTCCTCCTTCCAGATAAGAGAGATGAGGCCATCGATCCACACCAGTAGTGCTTCTCTGCCATTTTTCAGTGCTTCGGCAGGGATTCCATCGGCTCCTGATGACGAGATGCTTTTCAGTTGTCGGATGGCCTTTTCAACCTCGTGGTTGAGCTGAGATGGTGGCAGGTAGCATGCTGTGGATTAGAATCGAGGACACTCACATCGAAGGCAGAGTCTCGGTTGAGGAGATCCTCGAAGTGCTCATTCCAGCACTGACTAACTCTCAGTCCTTCATGAGCATTTCTCCATTCTTTTCCAGTAGTGGGGTAGGGCTTTGGGTGCTTGGGCCGTAGGTCGTCTTGACTGCGCTGACGAATCCTGACATGTCATGGTTGTCAGCTAGCTGCTGGATTTCTTGAGCTTTTCCATCCACCATCTGTTCTTTAGGTTGTGGATTTTCTGTTGGACCTCGGTCTTCAGACATCTGTAGAGCTGCTTTCTTGCCCTCGTGTTGTGTTGCTGCTTCCAGTCCAACAATGCCTTGTGCTTGCGGCATGTTAAATCCTGGATCTCCTGGTTGTTCTCGTCAAACCAGTCTTGGTGTTTTCTGGTCGACTGACTGAGTGTCACTTCATAGGTGCTAATTCTGGAAGCCTTGACGTTAGACCAGGTGCTGTAGATACACTCCATCTCTGGGTCACTGGGAGTCATCAGATTGGTAGTGAGGCACTGGCAGAATATGTCTTTCTTAGCAGGATCTGTGAGTGCTCCGTCATTGATGTTCCTGCAGCATTTTCCTGTGGTATTGTTTCATTGCAGTTGATGTTTTGGGGCAATGTTGATGGTAACAACAGAGTGAATTAGGTGGTGGTCTGTCCAGCAGTCGTCAGCTCCTGTTATGGCGCATGTGATGTGCACATCTTTGTGATCCCTCGCACGGATGATGATGTAATCTGACAGATGCCAGTGCTTAGAGCGAGGGTGTTGCCATAATGCTTTATATTTGTCCTTCTGATGGAACAGGGTTTTGATTATGACGAGACCATGTTATAGGCATTTCGTCAGGAGGAGGTTGCCATTGGAGTTGGCTTTCCCTACCCCCTCTCTGCCGATCATTCCTCCACAGAGGTTAGTGTCCTTTCCAACTCTGGCTTAGAAGTCACCAAGGAGGATCAGCTTCTCGCACATTGGGACTTGGGACAGGGATTGTTCGAGGCTGGAGTAGAATTCCTTTTTCGTCTCATCTGTTGCTTCTAGTGTTGTGGCATATGTGCTGAGGACTGTCGTGCACTGGTTCCAGGCTAGGGTGAGCTGAGGAGTCATGAGGCATTCTGGGAGTCTCTGAGATGGCCTACTAGCTCGATTTTTACAGTGAAGCTAACCCCATGGAGGCAGCGCTCTGCTTATGGTTTGCCTTTCCAGACGAAGATGTAGCCATCACCTTGTTCTTTGAGCTGTTCTTCCCCTGCTCACCGGGTCCCATTAAGGGCAGCGATGTTAATGTCGAATCACCCAAGTTCACAGGCAATGATAGCAGTGCAGCATTCCGGTCTTTTGCTGTTAGGATTGCCCATGAGGGTCCTGACGTTCTAGATCTTGAACTTCATTTTAATGTGTGGAAGATGCCTGTGCATGAATTATTTTAGCATGCGGTGGCCGTTGCACGCCAGCTACCACACGCACTGGACTGAGCACGGTCTTGTTTCAGTGGCAATATGATCCAACGTGACTGGAGACATTGCACTGCTGTACAGGCCTAGTTCATACACACATGCATACTCCTACTGTCAGCTGAGCCGCTCCTGGGTGACGACCCCGCTGCTGGTCTACACTGCGCCATTCCTGGGCCACGACCCTATTGCTCACCGGTTCCGAGCTCCTGGCCTCCAACCTCCAGGCCACCCCCTGCCCTCCAATCTCTGGGCTTTCGCTGTTCTCCGACCTCCTGCTGCCTCCGACCTCGCTTTCCTCCGACCTCCCGCTGTCCTCCCACCTCTGGGCTCCCACTGTCTTCTGACCTCCCGCTGCCCTCCGACCTCCCGCTGCCCTCCGATCTCTGTGCTCTCGCTAGCCTTCAACCTCCTGCTGTCCTCTGACCTCCCCCTGTTCTCCGACCACCCGCTGTCCGCCGACCTCCCACTGTCCTCCATCCTCCGGGCTCCCCCTGTCCTCCGACCTCCCGCTGTCTTCCGACCACCTGCTGTCCTCCGATCTCCTGCTGTCCTCCGACCTCTCACTGTCCTCCGACCTCCCATTGCCCTCCGACCTCTCATTGTCCTCCGACCTCCCAATATCCTCCGACCTCCCACTGTCCTCCGACCTCCCACTGTCCTCCGACCTCCCGCTGTCCTCCATCCTCCGGGCTTCCCCTGTCCTCCGACCTCTCACTGTCCTCCGACCACCTGCTGTCCTCCGATCTCTTGCTGTCCTCTGACCTGCCACTCTCCTCCGACCTCTCACTGTCCTCCGACCTCCCGTTGCCCTCCGACACCTCACTGTCCTCCTACCACCCGTTGTCCTAAGACCTCCCACTGTCCTCTGACCTCCCGCTGTCCTCCATCCTCCGGGCTCCCCCTGTCCTCTGACCTCCCGCTATCCTCCGACCTCCCACTGTCCTCCGACCTCCCGCTGTTGGTGCGCTGGAGCTCTCCTCCTTTATAGCTCCCGCTCAGCTCCTGCTCTGCTGCTGTTTCCCCTCAGGTCGGCTCCTGCCGATGGCGCGCTGGGTCCTGGGGCTCTCCTTCTTTATAGCTCCCGCTCCGCTGCTGTTTGCACCGGTCAGCTCCTGTAATTGTATAACTATATATAACATATTAAGGGCCTCAGTGCAACAGGTGAGAGCGAAGAGCATTCAGATACACACAGAAAGTGATACAGTGAGTTGTATACAGCTGATCAGCCCCACAGAAAATCAGCAAGTTAAGATTTCTGGAAGTATTAACAGACCTTGTGCAGAGCTGAAAGAGGGATTAACAGTTAGATGGATATTTGTCCCCTCGAATGAATAAACCCTCTACAATGCTTAGCCGCATATGATCATGACATTTCTTTTAAATTCTATTATTCCATAGTAGTAATGACGTTAACTTTGCAGATCATAAGAACATAAGAACATAAGAAATAGGAGCAGGAGCAGGCCATTTGGCCCCTCGAGCCTGCTCCGTCATTCAATAAGATCATGGCTGATCTCGTCATGGATTCAGCTGCACTTCCCTGTCCGTCATCAGTAAGTATAAAAATATGCATCATGTAATATTTAAAGGGAATTCTATGTATTTGTGCGTGCCTTTGTTTGAAAATTAATTGAGCAGAAAAGTAACCATTTGTGTGTTGAGGAGCAGAGTCTGGTTGGAATGTGAATACACATGAATTGACATTCGGTGATATTAATCTGCCTGTTTGGTGAACAGTTAAAGCAACTCTTATTGAAAGGGGCAACTATTTAAAGACATCAAAACAATGCCTCATAAATTCCGAAATCTGCCAACATTCCATTTTGTTGAATTCAAGGGATTCACTGTTTGCTGAAGATATTCGACTGCACACATCACATCTCAGGTTTTTCATGGCTTTCGTTCTGACTGTAGATCTGAAATGCTGGATACAAACGGAAGAGAAAGAAATGGTTGGGCCAGTGCAGAAGCAGAAAATATCATCTCTTGTAGACTCTGTTTTAAATCCAGGGAGGGAAAGTGAGTGGCATGCGTGTCTAGGAGCGTCAGTAGGCAGTTTTCGCAAATTTTATGGTATGGTAGCATCGTGGTTATTTTATTGGAATAGTAATTCAGATCCCTGGTCTAATGATCGAGGGATGTGAGGTCAAAACCCACCATGGCAGCTGGGGAATTTAAATGCAGTTAATTAAATAAATCTGGAATAAAAGCTTGTATCAGTAATGGCGACCATGAAAGCATCTTATAGTCACAAAAACACATCTGGTTCAATAATGTCCTTTCGGGAATAAAATCAGCTCACATTACCTGTTATGGCCTATATATGTCTCCAGACCCACAACAATGTGGTTTTTGCTTAGCTGTACTCTGAAATAGTCTAGAAAGCGACCACTTCCTGGTGATGTCCTGTCGCACCGACAGAAGAGACCCACCAGAGGTGGTGGCAAAGTGTTACTCAGCCATGTGGGAGTGGCCCTTGTGGGACTTGCATTGACTCTGGACCCCATGAAGAGAAAGCAGGAATGGGCTACTGAAGTTGCATGATCAGCCATGATCATATTGAATGGTGGTGCCGGCTCGAAGGACCGAATGGCCGACTCCTGCACCTATTTTCTATGCTTTTATGTTTCTAAGACATATGGCTTCATGTTAAGCATGACCAATGAAACCTCAAGCTGATTAATAGTTCCTGCCCCTTTTGCTGATGAATCAGTACTCCTCCATGTTAAACACCACTTGGAAGAAGCAGTGAGGGTTAGAAACATAGAAACATAGAAAAATAGGTGCAGGAGTAGGCCATTCAGCCCTTCGAGCCTGCACTGCCATTCAATAAGATCATGGCTGATCATTCCTTCAGTACCCCTTTCCTGCTTTCTCTCAATACACCTTGATCCCCTTAACCGTAAGAGCCATATCCAACTCCCTCTTGAATATATCCAGTGAACTGGCATCAACAACTCTCTGCGGTAGAGAATTCTACAGCTTAACAACTCTCTGAGTGAAGAAGTTTCTCCTCATCTCAGTCCTAAATGGCCTACCCCTTATCCTAAAACTATGTCCCCTGGTTCTGGACTTCCCCAACATCGGGAACATTTTTCTCGCATCTAATCTGTCCAGTCCCGTCAGAATCTTATATGTTTCTGTGAGAACCCCTCTCATCCTTCTAAACTCCAGTGAATAAAGGCCCAGTTGATCCAGTCTCTCCTCATATGACAGCCCAGCCATCCCTGGAATCAGTCTAGTGAACCTTCACTGAACTCCCTCAACAGCAAGAACGTCCTTTCTCAGACTAGGAGACCAAAACTGAACACAATATTCCAGGTGAGGCATCACTAAGGTCCTGTACAACTGCAGTAAGACTTCCCTGCTTCGATATTCAAATCCCCTAGCTATGAAGGCCAACATACCATTTGCCTTCTTTACCGCCTGCTGTACCTGCATGCCCACTTTCAGTGACTGGTGAACCATGACATCCAGGTCTCGTTGCGCCTCCCCTTTTCCTAGTCTGCCGCCATTCAGATAATATTCTGCCTTCGTGTTTTTGCCCCAAAAATGGATAACCTCACATTTATCCACATTATACTGCAGCTGCCATGAATTTGCCCATTCACCTAGCCTGTCCAAGTCACCCTGCAGCCTCTTAGCGTCCTCCTCACAACTCACACCACCACTCAGTTTAGTATCATCTGCAAACTTGGAGATATTACACTCTATTCCTTCATCCAAATCGTTAATTCATATTGTAAAGAGCTGGGATCGCAGCACTGAGCCCTGCGGCACTCCACTAGTCACTGCCTGCCATTCTGAAAAGGACCCGTTTAACCCGACTCTCTGCTTCCTGTCTGCCAACCAGTTCTCTATCCACGTCAGTATATTTCCCCCAATACCATGTGCTTTGATTTTGCACACCAACCTCTTGTGCGGCACCTTGTCAAAAGCCTTCTGAAAGTCCAAATACATCACATCCACTGGTTTTCCCTTGTCCACTCTGCTAGTTACATCCTCATAAAATTCCAGAAGCTTCGTCAAGCATGATTTCCATTTCATAAATCCATGCTGACTTGATCCGATCTTGTCACCGCTAGCCAAATGTGCTGCTATTTCGTCTTTCATGATCGATTCCAACATTTTCCCCATTACTGATGTCAAGCTAACCGCTCTATAATTACCCGTTTTCTCTCTCCCTCCTTTTTAAAAAAGTGGTGTTACATTAGCTACCCTCCAGTCCATGGGGACTGATCCAGAGTCGATAGACTGTTGGAAAATGATCACCATTGCATCCACTATTTCTCGTGTCACTTCCTTGAGCACTCTGGGATGCAGACTATCAGACCCCGGGGATTTATCGTCCTTCAATCCTATCAATTTCCCTAACACAATTTCCCGCCTAATAAGGATATCCTTAGTTCCTCCTTCTCACTAGAGCCACTGTCCCCTAGTACCTTTGGAAGGTTATTTGTATCTTCCTTCGTGAAGACAGAACCGAAGTATTGGTTCAATTGGTCTGCTATTTCTTTGTTCCCAACTATAATTTCACTTGAATCCGACGGCAAGGGACCTGCGTTTGTCTTTACTAATCTTTTTCTCCTCACATATTTATAGACGCTTTGGCAGTCAGTTTTTATATTCCCTGCAAGATTCCTCTTGTACTCTATTTTCCCCCTCTTGATTAAACCCTTAGTCCTCCTCTGTTGAATACTAAAATTTTCCCAGTCCTCAGGTTTGTTGCTTTTTCTAGTCAATTTATATGCCTCTTCCTTGGCTTTAACACTATCCATAATTTCATTTGTTAGCCATGGTTGAGCCACCTTCCCAGTTCTATTTTTACTCCAGACAGTGATGTACGTTTGCTGAAGTTCATCCATGTGATTTGTAAATGTTTGCCATTGCTTATCCACTGTCAACCCTTTTAGTTTCGTTTGCCAGTCTATTCTACCCAATTCACACCTCATACCATCGAAGTTACCATTCCTTAAGTTCAGGACCCTAGTTTCCGAATTAACTTTGTCGCTCTCCATCTTAATAAGGAATTCTACCATATTATGGTCACTTTCCCCCAAGGGGCCTCACACAACAAGATTGCCAATTAGTCCCTTCTCATTACACATCATCCAATCTAGGATGGCCAGCTCCCTGGTTGGTTCCTCGACATATTGTTGAAGAAAATCATCCCTAATATACTCCAGGAAATCCTCCTCCACTGCAGTACTACCAGTTTGGTTAGCCCAATCAATGTGTAGATTAAAGTCGGCGATGAATACTGCTGTACCTTTATTGCACACATCCCTTATTTCTTGTTTGATGCTGTCCCCAACCTCACTACTACTATTTGGTGGTCTATACACAACACCCACTTGCGTTTTCTGCCTTTCGGAATTCCACAGCTCCACCATACCGAGTCCACAGCATCCAGGCTAATATCCTTCCTTACAATTGTATTAATTTCATCTTTAACCAGCAACGCCACCCCACATCCCTTTCCTTTCTGTCTATCCTTCCTAAATACTGAATGTTGAGTTCCCAGCCTTGGTCACCCTGGAGCCATGTCGCCGTGATGCCATTCACATCATACCCGTTAACTGCTATCTGCGCAGTTAATTCGTCCACCTTATTCTGAATACTCCTCGCATTGAGGCACAGAGCCTTCAGGCTTGTCTTTTTAACACACTTTAATCTTTTAGAATTATGCTGTAAAGTGGCTCCTTTTGTTCCGAGGACATTAGTTCTGGTCCTGCCCAGGCGCAGGCGATCCGGTTTGTACTGGTCCCACCTCCCCCAGAACCGGTTACAATGTCCCAGGATTTTGAATTCCTCCCCTCAGCACCACTGCGCAAGCCACATATTCATCTGAGCTATCCTGCCTTTCCTACTCTGACTAGCACGTGGCACTGGTAGCAATTCTGAGATTACTACTTTTGATGTCCTACTTTTTAACTTAATTCCTAGCACCCTAAATTCGCCTCGTAGGACCTCATCCCATTTTTTACCTATTTCGTTGGTACCTATTTGCACCACGACAACTGACTGTTCACCCTTCCTTTCCAGAATGTCCTGCACCTGCTCCGAAAAATCCTTGACCCTTGCACAAGGGAGGCAACATACCATCCTGGAGTCTCGGTTGCGGCCGCAGAAACACCTATCTATTCTCCTTACAATCGAATCCCCTATCACTATTGCTCTCCCACTCTTTTTCCTGCCCTCCTGTGCAGCAGAGCCTATCATGGTGCCATGAACCCGGCAGCTGCTGCTCTCCCCTGATGAGTTATCCCCCTCACCAGTACCCAAAGTAGTGTATCTGCTCCGCAGGGGGATAACCGCAGGGGATCCCTGCACTACCTTTCTTGCACTGCTCTTACTGTTAGTCTTCCATTCCCTATCTGGCTGTGTACCCTTTACCTGTGGTAAGACCAACTCACTAAATGTGCTATTCACATCATTCTCAGCATCGTGCATTCTCCAGAGTGAATGCACATAATGTACTTTGCGTAGGGCGACATCAATGCCCATCACCAAGATTGGCTGAGTAGCACCATTACTGGCCGAGATATAGATGCCAGCCTGGGAGGCGACAGGTGGTGTGAGTACCGACACGAGGGAAAAACCTAGTTGACCTCGTCCTCACCAATCAACCTTTCACAGATGCATCTTTTCATGACAGTATTGGAAGGAGTGACCACCACACAGTACTTGTGGAGACCAAGTCCTGTCTTCACACTGAGGACATCCTTCCTTGTGCTGTGTGGCACTACCAATTGATAAATGGGATAGTTACAGAACAGATCTACCAGCTAAAAACTGGGCACAAATGAGGCACCATGGGATTCAAGCAGCAGCAGAATTGTGCTCAACCACAAACTGTAACCTCATGGCCCGGCATATCCATCACTCTACAATTACCACCATGCCATGGGCCAACCGTGGTTCAAAGAAGAGTGCAGAAGGCTATGCCAGAAGCAGCACCGGTCGTACCTATAAATGAGGTGCCAAATTGTGTCAGCTGCAACATAGACTACATGCATGCTAAAAGTGAAAGCAGCATGCTTGAAACAGAGCTATGCAATCCCACAATCAATGGATCAGCTCAAAGCTCTGCTGTCCTGCCACATCCAGTCGCGAATGGTGATGGATCATTAAACAACTAATGGGAGGGGGAGTCTCCATGATTATCCACATCCTCAATAATGGCGGACCCAGCATGTGAGTGCAAAAGACAAGGCTGAAGCATCTGCAGTGATCTTCAGCCAGAAGTGTCATGTGGATGATCATCAGAAAGAGCGAAAAGAGAGAGCAGGCTTTTGTGCTAGCCTTTTTATTCACATAAGATACATTGTCTCTCAACATAAGTTGATAAAGCCCCAGGATTGGTTCTTAGTTCCAGGGCATTCTTCATTGGCTTTCCTCAAACATGTGACTGTCTGGAAGAATTTGAGCCGTTCCTTGATTAGGTTAATAGTTTTTCAAATAACTCCTTTTAGTTTAGATGGGTTTGTTTACCCTGAAGGACAAGCTCCTTTTGTTCCTTAAGCACAGCCCACAAGAGGCGTGAACTTGATAATATGCTTTGTGTTTTTGAGTTCAAACCGCAGCCTGTCTGTGTAAGCTGCACTTTTGACATTTATGTATACACTCTGAATCGATGTTATTATTAATATACACGTTTATTCTTGCAGCCTGGGATACATTTCATCCTGGCTGGGCGATTTATCTACTTTCAAAGAAGCTAAACATCTTAATACTTCCTCTCTGTTCATGCTTATCTCATCTAATATTCCACAGCCCTCTAATGGCTGATAAACACCACTCTTTTGTGAAGATAGTATTGATTAATATTGTTATGTTGTGCCTGACTCGCTGAGTATTTCCAGGTCTGATCAATTACCAACATTGGCTAGAGTTTACTGAGCTAACAAATAATTCACTGTAAACTACACAGACCTCTGCAGGTCAAGGTGAAAATACTAATCCGTAATGTTTAAAATATTTCTTAAACATATTGGCCTCTAAATTCCAGGACATTGGACGATGGCAGGAGGATACAAGTTAGGGACCTGGAATGGGACGAATTCAGGAAGCTAGGAAGAAAATTAAAGGAAAGGACCTCAAAGGTAATAATCTCCGGGTTACTACCGGCACCATGTGCTAATGAGTACCAGAATAGAAGTAGAGAGAGGATGAATATATGGCTGCAGAGTTGGTGTAGGAGGGAGGGCATTAAATTCTTGACGCATTGGAACTGCTTCTGGGGAGATGGGACCTGTAAAAACCTGATGGGTTACACCTCAACAGTGCCGGGACCAATAGTCTCACGGGGTGATTTGCTAGTGTTGTTGGGGAGAATTTAAAGTAGTTGGCTGGGGGATGGGAACATGAGAACAAATTCAATAGGGAAGGAGGTAACGCAGAAATTGGATAGCAAGAATCTAGAAAGCGAATCTGTAAGACAGAGGAAACAAGGCTTAGTATATAGTAAGCAAGGAGGTCTTCCTGTGCTAAATGATACATACTTTAATACAAGGAGTACAGCGAATAAGGCGGATGAGCTAAGAGCACAGTAGATACTTGGGAATATGACATTATAGCCATTACAGAAACATGGCTGAAAGAGGGACCAGTTTGGCAGATAAATATTCCTGGTTACAAGATTTTGAGACAAGACAGAGAGGGGGATAAAAAGGGGGTTGGCGGGGTGGGGGCGGGGGACGTCGCAGTACTGATTAAATACACTATTACAGCGGTGAGGAGGGATGATATGTCAGAGGGATCATCAAATGAGGCCATATGAGTCGAATTGAAAAATAAAAAAGAGGTGATCACACTGCTGGGTGTGTATTATAGACCCCCAAGCAGTGGGAGGGAGATAGAGGAGTAAATATGTGGGCAAATTTCTGTGAAGTCCAAAAACCATAGGGTAGTAATAGTAGGGGATTTTAACTATCCAAATATTGATTGGGACAAATATAGTGTGAAGGGTATAGAGGGTGCAGAATTTTTGAAATGCATACAAGAGAAATTTATTAGTCAGTATGCAGCAAGCCCAACACGAGAGAGGCGGTTTTGGATTGAGTTTTGGGGAATGAAGCTGGGCAGGTTGAGGGGTATTAGTGGGAGAGCACTTGGGTGCCAGTGACGATAATGCAGTCAGATTCAAATTGGTTATGGCTAAGGACAAGGATAAGTCTGTAATAAAAGTCCCGAATTGGGAAAAGTTAATTTTGCTAAATTAAGTAGTGTTTTGGCTACAGTGGACTGGAAACAGATACTTGTGGGTAAATCAGTGTGGAACAGTGGGCAACATTCAAGGAGGCGATCTGGTAGGCTCAGGCCAAATATGTGCCCTGAATGAAAAAGGGTGGGAATAAGAATTCTGGTTGTCTAGGGACTTACAGTGGTGGATAAAGAAAAACGGGACGCTTATTCATATGCCAATGGCTAAATACTATATAATCTTTAGAGGAATATAGAAAGTTAAGAAGCAAAATTTAAAGTAATATTAGGAATGCTAAGACAGAGCATGAAAAATTCCTGGTGAGTAAAATTAAGGAAAACCCTAAGATGTTCAATAAATATATTAAGAGTACGAGGGTAACTAAAGAAACAGAAGGGCCTATTAGAGACCATGAGTGTAATTTTTGTGTGGAGGTAGAATATATTGGTAGGGTTTTTAACAAATACTTTGCATCTCTTTTCACAAAGGAAATGGGCAATACAGATACTGCTATCGAGGAGAAGTGTGATATTCTGGATGAAATAAATATAGTGAGAGAGGAAGTATTAAGGGTTTTAGTCGTTTTGAAAGTAGATAAATCCCCAGGCCTGGATGAAATGCATCTCAAGCTGTTGAATTAGGTAAAAGAGGAAATAGCAGAGGCTTTGACCATTATTTTCGAGTCCTCTTTGGATTTGGGCATGGTGCCAGAGGATTGGAGGACTGCTAATGTAGTACCATTGTTTAAGAAGGGAGAAAGGGATAGGCCGAGTTATTACAGACCTGTCAGCCTAACCTCAGTGTTGGGAAAATTATTGTAAAAAATCCCGAAAGACAGGATAAATCTACATTTGGAAAGGCAAGGATGAATTAGGGACAGTCAGCACAGTTTTGTTAATGGAAGGTCGTGTTTGACTAAACTTTGTTGAGGAGCTAACCAAGAGGATCGGTGAGGCTCGTGCATATGATGTAGTGCATATGGACTTTAGCAAAGCTTTGGATAAGGTCCCACATGGTAGACTGGTCACGAAGGTTAAAGCCAATGGGATTCATGGCAAAGTGGCAAGTTGGATCCAAAATTGGCTTAGAGGTAGGAAGCAAAGGGTAATGGTTGATGAATGTTTTTGTGATTGGACGGATGTTTCCAGTTGGATTCCGCAGAGCTCAGTACTGGGTCCCTTGCTTTTTTGTCATATATATCAACGATTTAGGTTTGAAAATATGGAGTATGATGAAAAAGTTTGCAGACAACACTAAACTTGGTTGTGTGATTGATAATAAAGAAGAAAGTCATGGGCTGAAGGAGGATATCAATCTACTGGTCAGGTGGGCAGAGTAGTGGCAAATGGAATTTAACTCAGAGAAGTGTGAGGTAATGCACTTTAGGAGGGCTAATAAGGAAAGCGTATACACATGAAGTGGTAGGCCACTTAATAGTGTAGATGAACAAAGGGACCTTGGCGTGCTTGTCCACAGATCCCGGCAAATAGCAGGCAAGGTGGATAAGATGGTTAAGAAGGCATACGGAATACTTGCCTTTATTGGCCGAGGCATAAAATATAAGAGCAGGGCGGTTATGCTTAAATTGTATAATACTTTGGTTAGGCCCCAGCTGGAGTACTGCGTGCCGTATTATGGGAAGGACGTGAAGGGAGGGTGCAGAGAAGACTTACTAGGATGCTGCCTGGAATGGAGAATCTTAGTTATGAGTACAGGTTGGATAGGCTGGGTTTGTTCTCATTGGACAGTGGAGGTTGACTTTCAGGGCTGCTGACTGAGGGCCGTGCGGCTCTTTGTCGGACACGATGGGCCAAAATGGCCTCCTTCTGTGCTGTAAATTTTAATGTTTCCTCTATGTTTCGAATTGGAGAATAAGAGAGTTTTTCCAAGCGGTAGCCGTTTTTTATATTGTTAAATTCCGATAGAAGGGCAGGTGCAGGAAGCATCGACTGATGTAACGTGACTTAAAGAGATGGGACCGATTGGGATGGAAAACCCTGCACCAGGACATTAATTCCATCCCGCAAATTCCATGGAACGTGGATTTTCAGGACTAATGTCAACTTCCTGAAGGGAATCAATGGCAGACTGATTGTTTGAAATTGTACGCTGTCTCCCCAGAAACTTCCAACATTCCACTTTAATTTTATTTTTTATCAAACATCTCCCCTCCTCCAAGGCAGCGAAAGCACGACAAGGTAACGGTCCTGGGCTTTTGTGTGACAGATGCATAGAGAAACATACTTTGTGCAAACATATATCCACTTTGTGTACATTACATTATCCCGAGGATGTCACCGCTGGGTCAGACTGGCAGCCAGAAATGTCACCCACCAGATGTTCAGCAGCGGAGCAGAACATGAGTAACCTCGAGCCTAAACTTTTAACTTAACAGTCAAGCAGTATAAATAGGGCTCCTGGTTCTCACTGGCCACGCCTATCACATCCCACCAAGTTTGCCTGAGCTCCTTGTTACACCTGAACGACAATGAGGAAGGGAAACTCTCTCACACAGGACCTGCTTCACCGGGGCTGTTCCGTCCTCTACATGGACACCTGTAACTAATAGTCATCCTCCATAGTTAAGTCCCTGGCTCATTCTAGTCAAACGTCAGCTAATGAGCTAACCATGGACATATCAAAAAGCTGAGAGCACCATTATTCAGCACGGCCAGCAATTTAAGTCCTTTCTCACTGAGTAGCAACATGAGAATGTCATAGCTCATCAATCTTGCTGCAATTCTACACTGGCTAAATAACAGGAGAAGATCGAAGGCACATGTGTGGTCAGCAGGATCCTGCTTCTTCTATGACACCGCATCGGGTCTGTTGTCACCTTTTCACCTGCCTTACATAAGAACATAAGAACATAAGAAATAGGAACAGCAGTAGGCCATACGGCCCCTCGAGCCTGCTCCGCCATTCAATAAGATCATGGCTGATCTGATCATGGATTCAGCTCCACTTCCCTGCCCGTTCCCCATAACCCCTTATTCCCTTATCGTTCAAGGAACTGTCTATTTCTGTCTTAAATTTATTCAATGTCGCAGCTTCCACAGCTCTCTGAGGCAGAAAATTCCACAGATTTACAAACCAACCTCTGAGAGAAGAAACTCCTCCTCATCTCAGTTTTAAATGGGCGACCCCTTATTCTAAGATTATGCCCTCTAGTTTTAGTCTCCCCTATCAGTAGAAACATCCTCTCTGCATCCACTTTTTCAAGCCCCCTCACAATCTTATACGTTTTGATAAGATTGTCTTTCATTCGTCTGAATTCCAATGAGTTGAGCCTCAACCTACTTATCCGTTCCTCATAAGTCAACACCATCATCCCCGGAATCTGAACTGCCTCCAAAGCAAGTATACCCTTTCGTAAATATGGAAACCAAAACTGCATGCAGTACTCCAGGTGTGGCCTCACCAAAACCTTGCATAGCTGCAGCAATACTTCGCTGCTTTTATACTCCATCCCCTTTGCAATAAAAGCCAAGATACCATTGGCCTTCCTATTCATCTGCTGTACGTGCATACTATCCTTTTGTGTTTCATGTACAAGTACCCCCAGGTCCCGCTGTATTGCAGCACTTTGCAATCTTTCTCCATTTAAATAATAGCTGGTTTTTGATGTTTTTTCTGACAAAGTGCATGACCTCACACTTTCCAACATTATACTCCATCTGCCAAATTTTTGCCACTCACTTAGTCTGTCTATGTGCTTTTGCAGATTTTTTGTGCCCTCCTCACACGTTCATGTTCCTCCCATCTTTATATTGTCAGCAAACTTGGCTAAGTTACACTCAGTCCTTTCTTTCAAGTCGTTGATATATATTGTAAATAGTTGGGGTCCCAGCACTGATCCCTGCGGCACCCGACTATTTACTGGTTGCCAACCACAGCATGAACCAATTATCCTGACTCTCTGTTCTCTGTTAGTTAGCCATTCCTCTATCCATGTTAAAATGTTACACCCAACCCCGTGAAATGTTATCTTGTGCAGTAACATTTTATGTGGCTGCTTGCCAAATGCCTTCTGGAAGTCCAAATACACCATACCCATTGGTTCCCCTTTATCCACCCTGTTCGTTACATCCTCAAAGAACTCCCGCAAATTTGTCAAACATTACTTCCCCTTCACAAATCCATGTTGACTCTGCCTGACCGAATTTTCCTTATCCAAATGTTCTGCTACTGCTTCTTCAATAATGGACTCCAACATTTTCCCAACCACAGATGTTAGGCTAACTTGTCTATAGTTTTCTGCTTTCTGTCTGCCTCCTTTTTTAAATGCCTTGTCTTCACTCAAGCTAACTCAAAGCATCCTCCATGAAACAGTAAATGTGCTGGTGCTTGCAATCTTCGGTGAGTGCGACTCATAGCAGTACATTCTCGTCTTCTCCGCTTTTGTGTTAATCTGCCCCCTCCCCTCCCCAAATACTCCCCCACCCCCTCACGTGGAAACTGCTAGATTTTTATTCCTATGATTTCAACGGAATGAAGAGCGGATGGCTTCTACAATGTACAACTGGTAAGTTAGAGTACTGTTTGGACTATGAAGACTCAATTTGTTGTATCTCCTCTTCTAAATCCAAAGCAACAGAATTTATGGTAAACATTAGAATTGTGCCTTTGGCCTTTTCGTGCTGCCACAGCATCTATGTGATTGATCCAGGTGAGGGTCCAGCCAATGGTGACTACAGGATATTGATGGAGGGTGATTGGGTGATGGTAATGCCATTGCATGTCAATGGAAAGTGCTTAGAAACTCTTTGTTGGACACAGTCATTGTCATGCATTTTATGGCATGAATTATATTGTCCATTGGCAGCACGCAGATGGATGTTGTCCAAATTTTGCTGCTTGCATTCATGAGCTGTTTCATTAAATGCGGAATACTGAATGGCACAGAGCAGTGTGTGACAAGCCAGACTTCTGACCTGAGGGCAGGAATATCATTTATGAAGCAGCTGAAAATAGTGTGGCCGACATGATAAAAAATGCATGTAAAGATAATGTTTATAATTCTTGATTTCACTTTTTCTGAAACTCCACCTGTGAAACTACCCCTCTTCTCCCATAAAAGTCAGCTAATGTGAAACTACAGCCCTGTGAAACGCCCCCCGCCACCCGTGAACTTACTGCCTTAGAAACTCTCTGCCCGCCCCACCCCCATGCAATTTTTGTTCCATCTTTTCCTTGCAAACCAAAAATGGCCATCAATTCTCATGGAACATGGGACCACATTTTGCATTCACCAATGAATAAGCAACGCTAGCAATTGTACTTGCCCATAGACATTCTAAAGGCGTCTCAACTGGAACTTCCTGGACTACATCCAGGCTTGAGCTGATAAGTGGCAAGTAATGTTCATGCCACAAAAGATCCATGCAATGACCATCTCCAACTAGGAGAGACTATCCATCTTCCCTTGACATTCGATAGCATGTCCATCACCGAATCACCACCATCAACATCCTGCGGGTCACCATTGACCAGACTTAACTGGACCAGCTACAAAAATACGTTGGCTACAAGAGCAGATCAGAGGCTGGGTACTCTGCAGTGTGTGAGTAGCCTTCTGGCTCCCCAAATCCTTTCCACCATCTAAAAGGCACAAGTCAGGGGTGTAATGTACTATTCTTCACTTGCCTGAATGAGTGCAGTACCAACAACACCCAAGAAGTTCTGCACCACTCAGGATGAAGAAGCCTGCTTGATTTGTAATCCACACCTCAGATTAAAACATTTTCTCCCTCCATTACTTCTTCGACAGCACCTCTCAAACACGAGACCTCTACTACCTAGAAGAACCAGGGCAGCTGGCACATTGGAACAACATCACCTGCAAGCTCCCCTCCAAATCACACATGATCCTGACTTGGAAATATATCGCCATTCCTTCATCATCGCTGGGTCAAAGTCCTGTAACTCCTTCCCTAACAGCACTGCAGGAGAACCTTCACTTTATGGACTGTAGCGGTTCAAGAAGTTGACACACCACCACCTTCTGAAGGGCAATTAGGATGGGCAATGAATGCTGGCCTTACCAGACACATCCACACCCCCTTAACAAATAAAATATATGATCCAGGGAGCAATCCTAATATCTTCAGCAGTGCATGAGCTAAGCTTTTTTTCCCCATATGGTAACTCCTTGTGATTTTCAGTCGTCTCGTCAGGTGAGCTTGTAGAACAAATTTGTCCTGGTGCCAGAAATGAATGAGTTGGAGTGATCAAATTGCATTGTGTGTAATCGAAATGGATGCTGCAATTTAAAGTGCATACCTGACGACATTGAAATAGAGCTCTCTAGTGGACTACTCCACATGGTGGATTACTGATGTAATAACAGTACCAACCATATGCTGTGCACAGTTCTTATGTTCGTGCATTAGCTGTGTCTCCAGATATCACAGATTAGCGGTGATTATGCGATTTTTGAATTCCTAGTTGAAAATGTTGTTGGTGGATAAGCCTGCTAACCGTTGGAGAGATTGTTGGAAGCTCTTAGTTTTGCCGAAAAGCTTAAACAGCGAAGTAAATTTCAATCACACGTGGCTGACCTATCGACGTTGCCAGAGTCGAGATGGCCGCGCCTCTGGGAATAATAGGGCGCTTGCGTGAGTTCCAATACAACCGACATATTTTTGGAGCGTATGTGGAGTGGCTAGAAATGCTTTTCACCGTGAATAATGTCATTCAAGTCCCCGATGCTGATCTTAAATAAATGTGATTACAAAGGTATGAAGGCAGAGTTGGCTAAAGTGGGCCGGGGAAATAGATTAAAGTGTAATCTAATAATCCGTTAATAATCAGTGGCAGACATTTAAGGAGATATTTCGTAACTTTCAAAAATTCCAGGGAAAAGGAAATACTTTAAGAGAAGGGAATGCCATCCCTTTGGCTGCACTAAGTCTGGAACTGAGGACTTTGGATGGAGGATTGCTGTCAGGGGCTTATGATCAGCAACTATCTTAAAATAAGTTAATCTCTTTTGTTTGTGTATATCATGCAAATTATGTCTAATGATTAATTTGGTATGATTAACTTCTTCTATAAACAGGAAGATGTGTAATAGAGCCTCTAGTGGACTTCTCCACCTAGTGGACTATGGATGTAACGACAATAAAATCATGCACTATGCACAGTTCTTATTCAGCAGCCATGTTAGTGCAAGTTTGTGTATTATCAGTGTCTCAAGATATCACAGACTTAAATCGTTCCCGTTCTTATTTACACATCCCTCCATTTCCTTGCCCCTCCCTGTCGCTGTAATCTTTTTCAGCCTCACAACACCACGAGATGTCTGTGCTCCTCAAATTATGCCCTCTTGAGCATCCATGATTATAATTGCTCAACCATTGGTCGCCATGCCTTAAGCTGCCTGGGCCCTAAGCTCTGGAACTCCCTCCCTAAACCTCTCAGCCGCTCTATCTCTATTTATTCCTTTAACACCCTCCTTAAAATCTACCTCTTTAACAAAGCTTTTGATGATCTGCAGTTATTTCTTCTTATGGTTCGGTATAAAATGTATTTGTTTTGTCTTATATTGGGACGTTTTACTACATTAAGGGCGGTATATAAAAAACGTTGTTGTTGTTAATCATTAAAGTGGGGAAACCGTGATGACAATGTAGTATCTCAGCCAATGAAGGTTTCTGGTTAGTGAACTGAAAGTTGCATTTAGATGATTGTGAAGAGATCTCTCTCCAGCTTTTATTATTTTCAGAGCTGATGAAAACAAACAGTTTGGTGTGTATCTGTGTAATGTCCATCCTGTGCACCGCCGATGCAGTGCCAGCAACCCATGTCCCACCATCAGCTCTTTTGACAATCCCTCCAGCTTTTTGTTAGATTTGGCAGCAGCTATGCAAGTGAAATAACTGATGAAAATTGATTAAAGTGTTTATACAGGTCATATCTGAATACCTATCATTCTACTAATTACAATGTTCTGTATTTTGTGGACCACACGTCTGGTACAGTATACCGATCATGTTGCCGAGGTATGAAGCGGGCTGAATCTCGGGCAATGTGCATTGCCCTACAAGCTAGTGTGAAATATTTTGACATTACATTAGGCCATAACACTCTATCACTGAGAAACTTAACTCTCGCTGCACATTTATAGGGGTTAAACATCAGGATACGACCCTGCTCGCGGTTTGATTGTGCATGCTTAAAAAACAGGATTGATTAAGTGGTGATTATTATTATTACAATATTATACATTTAAATGCTAAATCACGAATGTTATATGCATAACAGGCACAGTAACACCTGCACATCGGTTTATATTATCATTGATGTAATTTATAAATCTGTACGGGTGGTTCTATAACATTGGTGTGTTGCCTGGTTCGTGTCTAAAGTTGTATATAAAATTACATGCCAAAAGATTGGATTAAACTCTCGAATGTATTCACTTTCACAACAAGATATAGTTTTCCTTTTCACCTTGCACCTTTAATACAAACATTCATCTCGCTCAATTTCCCATCTCAGTAAAGATCAGTTGATAGAATAAGAGATCTTTGTACTCGAGCAGACTGAATAAGTGCAAAGATTGATCAAGGGAGTTAAAAATATGCTTTTACTTTACAAAAAAATTGTTGGCCGCTTTTAATATTAATATTGAAAGCCATATGTAGAGGGAGAATACTAAAAGTGAGACTGAGCACAGTGATACAGAGAGACACCAACAGAGTGAGACTGATGAAGGTGAGAATCGTAGTGATAAAGGTGAGACTGAGTACAGTGAGTAGTACATATGTATCTCAATATCAGCTCCTTTACATCGAAACTGCATAATGGGTAAAAGGGAGACTTCACTCCTGACTGGTATAGTACTTTCCTTGAATTTGTACTCCCCTACACCTCCCGGTTTATATTGCTGCTCATTTATACTCCACTCTCAAATTACTCTACTCCCTGTGTAACACCTCCCCAGTGAAATTGCTCCACTGTGAAATTCCCCCCTGTGTAACTACCCTTATGAATCTCCCTGCCTTGAAACTCCCTGCCTTGTGAAACACCCACAACAACGAAACTCCCCTCCTGTAAAATCTAACTGTAAAAAAATCCACTGATATCGCACTGTGAAATTCCCCACCCTGCCAATAAAACTCATCGTTGTGAAACCAGTGCTCTTTCCAACCAACATTCTCTTCTGAGCAGCGTTGGGGTGATGGTACCTCTGGGGAGTGCAGCCAGAGCCAATACAGGGCACCACGGGTGGTGCAACTGCACAGAGGGGTGGGGGGGGCAAACAATAAAAGCACTGTACTGAAAGGGAATTCAATAGTCAGGGGAGCAGACAGGCGTATCTGCAGCCATAGACGTCACTCCAGGATGGTATGGTGACTCCCTGGTGCCAGGGTCAAGGATGTCACAGAGCAGATGCATGGCATTCTGGGGTAAGAAGGTAAACAGCTAGCGGTCGAGGTTCATATCGGCATCAACAACATTGGTAGAAAGAGGGATGAGGTCCTGCAGGCAGAATGTAGTAATTTCCGGGTTGCTACAGGTATCAAGTTCTAATGAGTATAAAAATAGAAGGATAGGGACGAAAAATGCGTGACTGGAGAGTTTGTGTAGGAGGGAGGACTTTAACTTCCTAAGGCACTGTGACCACTTCTGGGGGAGATGGGACCAGTACAAACCAGATGTGTTGCATCTCAACAGCGCCGGGACCAATATCCTTGTCGGGAGTTTTGCTAGTGCTGTTGGGGAGAGTTTAAACTAGCTTGGCAGGGGAATGGGAACCAGAAACAAATTCAATAGGGAAGGAAGTGAAACTGAAATTGGAAAGCAATAAATTATAAAGTAAATCTGTAAGACAGAGCAAACAAGGTAAGTAGTAATCAAGGAGGTCTTCCTATGCTAAATGTTATATACTTTAATGCAAGGAATATAGCGAATGAGGCGGATGGGCTAAGAGCACAGGTAAACACTTGGGAGTATGACATTATAGCCATTACAGTGACATGGCTGAAAGAGGGGCAAGTTTGGCAGCTCAATATTCCTGGTTACTGGATTTTTAGGCAAGGTAAAGAGGGGGTTAAAGGGAGGGGTCGAAGTATTGATTAAAGAAACTATTACAGCGTTGAGGAGGGATGATATATTAGAGGAATCATCAAATGAGGCCATATGGGTCGAATTGAACAATAAAAAAGGGGTGATCTCATTGCTGGGCGTGTATTATAGATCACAAAAAAGTGGGAGGGAGATAGCAGAGAACATATGTAGGCAAATCTCTGTAAAGTCCAAAAACCATAGGGCAGTAATAGTAGGGGATTTTAACTATCCTAATATTGATTGGGACAAATTAAGTGTGAAGGGTATAAAGAGTGCGGAATTTTGAAAATGCATTCAAGAGAACTTTTTAAATCAGTATTTAACAAGCCCAACATGAGAGGGGCAGTTTTGGATTTAGTTTTGGTGAATAAATCTGTGCAGGTGGAAGGGATATTAGTGGGAGAGCACGTGTGTGACAATGATCACAATTCAGTCAGATTCAAGTTAGTTACGGATAAGGATAAGGATAGACCAGCAATAAAAGTCCCAAATTGGTGAAAAGCTAACTTTGCTAAGTTGAGGAGTGATTTGGCGACAGTGACTGGAAACAGCTACTTGCAGGTAAATCAGTGTCGGAACAGTAGGAGGCATTCAAGGAGATCTGGAGGGCTCAGCCCAAACATGTGCCCTAAAAGAAAAAGGGTGGGAATAACAATTCTAGAGCCCCCTGGATGTCTAGGGACCTACAGGGGAGGATAAAGAAAAAAAAGGAATGCTTGTGTCGTATATCAACGTCTAAATACTGTGGAATCTTTGGAGGAATATGGAAAGTTCAGAGGTAAATTTAAAAAGGACATTAGAAATGCTAAGAGAGAGCATGAAAAGTTATTGGCAAGTAAAATTAAGGAAAACCCAAAGACGTTCTGTAAATATATTAAAGCAAGAGGATAACTAAAGAAAGGGTAGGGTCGATTAGAGACCATGAGGGTAATCTTTGTGTGGAGGCGGAAGATGATGGAAGGGCTCTTAATGAATACTTTGCGTCCCTTTTCACAAAGGAAAGGGGCATTGCAGATACTGCTATTGAGGAGGAGTGTGACATTCTGGATGAAATAATCATAGTTGGAGGGGAGGTATTAATGGGTTTAGCAGCTTTGAAAGTAGATCACTCCCCAGGCCCGGATGAAATGCATCCCAGTCTGTTGAGCGATGCAAAATAGGAAATAGCAGAGGTCCTGACCATCATTTTCCAGTCCTCTTTCGATTTGGGCATGGTGCCGGAGGATTGGAGGACTGTTAATGAAGTATGCTTGTTTAGGAAGGGAGAAAGGGATAGGCCGAGTAATTACAGGCCTGTCAGGCTAACCTGAGTGGTGGGAAAATTATTGAAAAAAATACTGAAAAACAGGATGAGTCTACATTTAGAAAGGCAAGGATTAATTAGGGAGAGTCAGCACAGATGTTTTAAGGGAAGATCGTGTTTGACTAGCCTGATTGAATTTTTTGAGGAAGTAACCAGGAGGAACGACGAGGGTTGTGCATACGATGTATTGTATATGGACTTTAGCAAAGCTTTTACATGGTAGACTGGTTACGAAGGTTCAAGCCCATGGGATGCAGGGCAAAGTAACAAGTTGTATCCAAAATTGGCTTCGAGGTCGGAAGCAAAGGATAATGGTTGATGAATGTTTTTGTGATTGGAAGGATGTTGCCAATGGGCTTCCACAGGGCTCAGTATTGAGTCCCTTGCTTTTGTAGTATTACATAAACGATCTAGATTTAATATAGGAAATATGATTAAGAAGTTTGCAGCTGATAATAAATTTGGCTGTGCGGTTGATAATGAAGAGGAAAGTCATGGACTGCAGGAGGATATCAATCTACTGGTCAGGTGGCAGAACAGTGGCAACTGGAATTTAATTCGGGGAAGTGTGAGGTCATGCACTTGGGGAGGGGTAATATATTAAACGATCAGCCATTTAAAAGTGTAGATGAACAAAGGGACCTTCAAGTGGTTGTCCACAGAACTATTTTTCCAGGAAACATAAAACATTAAATCGTGGCCCCCCGATCTGGGGGACGCACCAAACATTTTCCAGTCCCCTTTTTTTTTGTGTTTTTTTTTTGTTTTGTTTTTTTGGGGCATTAAAATCAGATTTTTCCTTCAAGTGCCCCCTATCAAAGGGGAGGGGGACACTAAAAAACACCGGCAATTAAAACAAAATAAACCTTAAAACATAAAATCAAATTAAAATTTGATTGCCGGGGGTGATGATGCACTCCAGTCCCTCCGGTGCCCACCTCTTGCGGAAGGCCGCGAGCGTACCGGTGGACACCGCGTGCTCCATCTCCAAGGACACCATGGCGCAGATGTACGCGCGGAAGAGAGGCAGGCAGTCAGGTTATACGACCCCCTCGGCCGCCCGCTGCCTGGACTGGCTGATGGCACCCTTGGCCGTGCCCAGGAGCAGTCCTACGCGGAGGCCCTCGGACCTACCCGCTCCCCTCCGCACAGGGTGCCCAAAGATCAGAAGTGTGGGACTGAAGTGCAGCCAGAATTTCAGGAGCAGCCCCTTTAAATAATAAAACAGGGGCTGCAACCTTGTGCATCCGATAAAAACATGGAACACGGACTCCTCCAGACCGCAGAAATTGCAGGCGGCCTGGGAGCCCGTGAACCGGCTTAAAGATTTATTGCACGGCACTGCTCCGTGCACCACCCTCCAGGCCAAGTCCCCGATAAATACTGGGAGGACTCCCCCGTAGAGTGCCCTCCATCGGGGAACCTCGCCTCCACCGGACGGTAAGATGGTACGCCATGGCGTGTCCGGATGGTAGGCGAGGATGGCAAAGTTGAGAGTGTGCAGGAGCAGCCCGTACAGGAAACCCCTCCGCGCGGAACTGAAGGGCACGGAGGGGATTTCCTCGAGGCGGCTCAAGTTGTGAGGCACCGGCTCCCGAGGGAGGTTCCGGGGTTTGGCGCCGATGAGGAATTCCGTCCAGACGGGAGTCAGTTCGGAAGTGATCTCCCCACGTGCTTGAGCCTCCTTGATGCACCGAACGGAGTCGGGGCCCAGAGCTGTTTTTAGCAACTCGATGGCATCGGCCGCGCGGCGGATGTTGGCAGAATTTAGGCGCTGCGCCAGCGTGTCTGGCGCCATCCAGCCCGCTCATCCGCCATCGAGCAGGTCCCTGACCCTGGTCACCTCACCAGCCACAGCCCTCTCGTCCGACCGCCACCTGAAACCTCGGTCGTGGAGGTACGGATTCCCGAGCAGCGGCTCCTGCAGGACAGCCGCCACTCCAGCCGGTGGAGAGCTGCACTTGGTGGAGACTTTGTTCCAGACCCTGGTGAGTTCCTTGTAAAAGACAGGCAGCTCCTGGAAGGCGGTCCTGACGCCCCCCAAGCTCACAAACAGGAGCTGCGTGTCGTAGTTGAGGCCGTGCTGCTGGCGGAAGAAATACGTCGCCAGAGCACGCCACCTAGGAGGGGGCTCGACGTACAGGTATCTCTGCAGGGTCTGAAGACGGAAAGTCGCGAGCTGGGTGCTGACGCACACCAACGACTGACCGCCCTCCCCAAGCGGGAGACTCAAGACCGCGGCAGAGACCCAGTGCTTCCTGTTGTTCCAGAAGAAGTCCATCAGCTTCTTCTGTATCTTGGTGACAAACGCAGGAGGAGGCGTCAAAGTGACCAGCCGGTACCACAACATGGCGGCCACCAGCTGGTTTATGACTAGCGCTCGACCCCTGTAGGACAGCACTCGGAGCAGTCCTGTCCAGCGCCCTAGGCGAGCGACGACCTTGGCCTCCAGCTCTTGCCAGTTCGCCGGCCAGGCTTCCTCGTCGGGGCGAAGGTAGACTCCCAGATAGAGGAGATGGGTCGTGCTCCAGGCAAAAGGCCTGAGCTCCTCCGGCAAGGAGTCCACCCGCCACTGACCCACCAGGAGTCCGGAACATTTCTCCCAGTTGATCCTGGCAGAGGATGCGGCCGAGTAAATCTCCTGGCACTCACGCATCCTCCGCAGGTCAGCGGGATCCTCTACCACGAGTAGCACGTCATTGGCGTAAGCCGACAGGACGACCTCCACGCCCGGCCCTTGCAGAGCCAGTCCCGTCAACCTAGTCCGCAGGAGGCGCAGGAAAGGCTCCACGCAGATGGCATATAACTGGCCGGACATGGGGCATCCCTGGCGCACCCCTCTGCCAAAGCGAAGCGGTGCCGTCAAGGACCCGTTAACCTTAATCAGACACTCCGCGGCGGCGTACAAAAGTCGGATCCGGGTGACGAAATGCGTCCCGAACCCGAAAGCGCGCAGAGTTCCAAACAGATAGTCGTGATCCACCCTGTCGAACGCCTTCTCTTGGTCGAGAGATAGGAAGGCGACCGACAGACCAGCCTCCTGGGAATGATGGATGAGGTCCCGGACCAGATGGATGTTATCGTGGATTGTCCGGCCCGGGACCGTGTAGGACTGGTCGGGGTGGATCATGTGGTCCAGCACGGTGCCAAGGCGAGCAGACATCGCCCTGGCGAAGATTTTGTAGTCCGTGCTGAGGAGGGAGACTGGGCGCCAGTTCTTAAGGATGCGGAGATCGCCCTTCTTAGGCAGCAGGACGATGACTGCCCTGCGCCAAGAGAGGGGCATCTCCCCGGTCGCCCAGGACACGCACGTAGTCGCCCCCCCAGGATGTCCCAGAACGCCCTGTGGAACTCCACGGTCAGCCCGTCCAGCCCCGGGGCTTTTCCCCTCGAGAGCTGGGCGAGGGCGCCGGTCAGCTCTGCCAGGCTTAGCGGAGCTTCCAGACCTTCGGCAGGTCCTCCCACAAAACTCTATGCGCTTCCTCGCTGGACGGCTCCGGAGAGAACAGAGCCCCGTAATATTCACGGGCCCTGTTGTTGACGCCCTCCGGATCCGAGACGAGAGAGCCGTCGTCGGCCAGCAGCATCAAGAGCTGCTTACGGACACTCTGTCTTTTTTCCAGCGAGTAGAAGAAGGGGGAGCCGCGGTCCAGATCCCGCAGGAACCGGATCCGCGACCTCACGAACGCGCCTCGGGACCCGACGAGCTGCAGGTCCTTCAGCGCGGCCTTCTTCACTTCGTACACCATCCGCAGGGCCGGGTCCTCGACGACTTGACCGAGACGGGACTCCAGGTCGAGCACCTCTTTTTCTAGGCGCCCGACCTTGGCCGCCCGCCCCTTGGTCGACCCCCTCGCGTACTCTTGACAGAAGACGCGGACGTGAGCCTTGCCCACGTCCCACCATAGCCTCAAGGAGGGGAAGCCCCCCTGCTTCCTTCTCCAGTCGGACCAGAATCGACGGAACGAGTCCTGGAACCGCACGTCCTCCAGCAGCCGGTTGTTAAAGTGCCAGTACGCGGACCCCGTCCTCGCGCGGAGCGAAGCGAGCTCCGCCCACACCAGGTGGTGGTCCGAACACGGCACCGGCCGCATGGAGGCCGCCGGGACGCAGGAAACGTACACCCGAGACATGTAAAGGCGGTCGACTCTAGACCATCCTACTCCAGGCCTCACCCAAGTAAAGGCGCTGGAGTCGGGGTGGAGATTTCGCCAACCAGGTCCCTCAACTTCTCCATCGCCGTCATGCTCTGCGGGGCACCAGAGCGGTCCCTCGCCTCGAGGGTGCAGTTAAAATCCCCCCCGAGGACAATGCAGTCGCCGACGTCGACGGAACCAAGAAGAGCGGACACCTCTTCAAAGAAGCGCGTTTGCTGCGGTCCGGGCTGAGGGGCGTACACGTTCACGAGATGGAGCGGAACATCCCCCAGGCGAACCGTGACATGCAGCAGGCGGCCTGGCACGGGCTCCTCGACCCCCAAGATCTCCGGCTGAAAATGCCGGGCCAACAAGATGGCCACCCCACAAGAAGTGGTAGTGAGATGGCTCATGCGGACCTCTCCTTGCCATTCCAGGAGCCACGTGGCTTCGTCTCCCGGAACGGTGTGGGTTTCTTGCAGGAAGCACACTGCATATTTCCCCTCCCGCAGGAGCGAAAAATTGTTAAATCTATGGTGTGCCTCTCTGCTGCCGTTGATGTTGAGGCTGGCTATGGTTATCTTCATGACAAAAGCATAGTGCAACCTCTACCTAACCTATTGTGGGGGAGGGAGTGGAGTCGTTTGTTGACCTCCACTCCTTCAGCAGCCCAGCGAGGAACTTTTTGAGCCGGCGCAGCTCAAGTCCTTGCGCCTTTGATAAGGGCCCGCCCGCGGCCATGGTTTTAGCGGCGGCGCGGACGGACGCGACGAGCAGCCCCGGCTCGGACCATCTTTCCCGGGCCAGATGGGTTCGGTTGCGGCGACCCTGGCTCTGGACCAAAAAGTCCCGGAGTTCCTCTACGGGAATGAGGGGGGACTCAGCGGCGGGCACGAGGAGATCCACCGCCTCACTGGCGATGGACTCTAGATCTTCTCCCGAGTCCTCCACCGAGTCGACGTCCCCCTCCGGGAGGTCGCCGCTAGCAGCCGGCCCGTCGACCGCACGAGGTACGGCAAACGGCCCGGCCGCTCCATCCGACCCTGGCTCTGCCCCGATCCCACCCCCAGGATCATCGGCAGAGGAGTTCCCACTGGGCTCTTTTAAAAGTGGTGCTGGTTCAGGAAGCGACAGCGGAAGGGGTTCCTCCTCCGCCCCAGGAGCCGGGGAACACGGAGAGACCTGGTCAAAGTAATGTTCCAGGTCCTCCAAGTACCCCAGCTCCAAAGTAGGGGGCGAGGGTTGTTGTTCTTCCCCCTCCCCGCCGCCACCCCCCGGCCCAGCGTGTACAGATTCATTAAAATTGCTAATACTGTGTACTTCCGCCGGGTCGAGCAAGTCCCGGGGGAAGTTGGATATTGGCTGGGCGAGCTCAGGTTCGGCCTTTTCGGCCCCGCCCGCCTCAGTCCCCGGGACGCTCGACCCGGCGGCTATGCATTCCTCCACTGGCCCCACGCCCCCCACGACAGGCAGATCTTCCACGCCATCCCCGGGAGGCAGAGGCTGGGCAGCCTCGACTGTCTCACCCTCCCCGGGGACAGACTCCTCTCGCCTACAGCGCAGTTTGGGGGCGCTGGTGGGGGACGCGGGACACGCGGCGGGCACCGACTCCTCCGCGGAGGGATGTTGTTCACCCTCCGCCTCATTGGAGTGGCGCCTCCTTTTGTTCCTGGGGGGGCGTGGAGGCAGGGAGACCTCCATGTCTGCCGAGGCCTCCGCTCCGCCCCCACCTTTTTCTTATCTTGCCCGCGCCCGAGCCCCTCTGCGGTATTGGTCAAGGGCTCGGGCATGGGCTCAGGGCAGCCCGCGCTTGCCGGTGACAGGGTTGGGGTGAGCGCGGTGATCAGACTGGCGCACAGAGGGGACCCGCCTCAAGATGTTTCGCCTTCCTCCGCGCCTTCTTTCCGATTGGACGTTCTCCCTCCCCCCGCCGGAGGCCATGAAAACAAAGGCCTCCGACGATGCCCGCGCACCGACAGCTCCCGGCACGCCGACGCAAGTAGGGTGAGGGGTGGCGGCGGCGCCAGCCTTGGCCGCCTTCGGTGGTTTGGCGGCCTTGGAGGCGGGGCAGTTCTTGCGAACGTGCCCCACCTCCCTTCAGGCATGGCACTGCACGCCGTCCGACGTCCAAAAGATGCGGTAGGCAGTCCCCTCGTGCACCACATTAAAATTGCCCTCCGTCGTCTCCTCCCGCACCAGCCGGACAAAGAGCTGGCAGCGGAAGGAGAACACGTGGCGCAGGCTGTTCTCCCTGAGGCCGAGCGGTATGGGGTTGATCCCCGACCTTACCTCCCCCAGTTAGTGTAGGTGAGGGAGGAGGAGCTCAGCGGGAACAAAGGACTGGACATTTGAAAGGATGACCCTCTGCGCGGTGGCCTCGAGAGGGTCCACCGGCAGGAACGTCCCGCCCACCATGAGCCCCTTTTCAAGGGCCAGGGACACCGCCCACTCTGATCCCAGGAAGAACACAGCCTTCCCAGACATCTTGGAGGCTGCGACAATGGCCAAGGGGCTGACAATCCCAGCCATCACCCCCACGCACTCCTCAATGCTCATTGTGGGGTGAGTGTAGCTCTTGACCCCGTGTTTTTTTGTTATCAGTCTAAATGGTGGCAGGGCAGCAGAAGGCGCAGGAGGCGCCGTGGATGTGGACGCCGCCTGCGCATATGTCCTAGCTGGCCCTGCCACCGGCGTGGATGGGGTCGCCATCATGGGGTCCCTTTAAGGGCTACACGCACCCCAAAGTCACAGGCCTTAATGGTCTTTATTGGCCTCGTTGGTTTTTTGAGCAGAGGGAGCTCTTAATGGGGCACACCTCTCCCCTAGTTGACAATTGGGAAGGGGCCTTGCTCCCTCTGCTCAGTTGTCTTAATTGTTTTTACAATTACAATTAGGAGGAAAGGGCTCTCAGAGAGAAAGGGTAGAGACAGAGAGAGTGAGAAAGTGGGAGGGGGTGGGAAAGAGGGAAGCTACGAGGGCAGGTCTCCCCTCACAGCGATGGGTGGGTGTTTCTTGAGGTGCACTCCCCAGATGGCAAAAAAACACAGTCTTTGTAGAATGGTCTTCGGGTGGGGAGAGAAGATGTCTTCACTTGGGGTAGCTGGAGCCACCCAGGCACACACTCCCAACGATGTTTAATAGGATAATCAATAGTTTTCAGCCAGGTAGCTCCAGCTATCCGAGGCTAGGCAATGGGGGAGGGGTGCTTCAGTGGTGTGTGGGGCCTAGCTGTAAGCAAGACCCCCACACACACTTCCACACACACACACTCCCCGCGATGTTCCAGGCCTCGAAGAAAATCTTCTTTTCTCCACCCACCAATAAAACAATGTCTTTCGGGGAATGCACCAACACCCACCTGTAGAATGTTGTAGAATCTCCCTCCTTCCACACAGGTTGTTGCTCTTTTCCAACTCTCTCCAACTCTTTGTAGAAGTAAATAAAGTTGATACATTTTTCTGCTCTCCTCTCCCTCTGGATGTTGAGTTGTAGTAAGCCAGCCCCTTGCTCCTATTCCTGGGCTGTTTTCAGGGCTCACTCCAGGCCTTCCAGGCAGGAGCTAAAGCAGGGAGTTCCTTCTCTCACAACAGCACAGCTCCAACTGAATAGGCCACGCCTCCAAAGCTCCACCATTAGTCCACAGATACTTGAAAGTAGCAGGCCAGGTGGACAAGGTGGTTAAGAAGCCATACGGAATGGTTGCCTTTATTGGCTAAGGCATAGAATACAAGAGCAGGGAGGTTATGCTGAAATTGTATAATACTCTGGTTAGGCCACAGCTGGGGTACTGCGTGCAGTTCTGGTCGCCATATTATAGGAAGGATGTGATTACATGAGAGAGAGTGCATGAGGAGCTTTATTAGGATGCTGCCTGGAATGGAGAATCTTAGCTATGAAGACAGATTTGATAGGCTGGTTTTGTTCTCATTGGAACAAAGGAGGCTGAGAGGAGACCTCAGTGAGGTGTATAAAATATTTAGGGGCCTGGATTTAGGGGCCTGGATTTAGCGGAGAGCAAGGGCCTATTTCCCTTGGTGGAGGGGTCAATTATGAGGGGGCATATTTTTAAGCTGGTTGGTGGAAGGTTCAGACGGATTTGAGGGGAGGCTTATTCACGCAGTATTGTGGGGGTCTGGAACTCACTGCCTGGAAGGGTGATGGATGCAGAAACCCTCACCACATTTAAAAGGTACTTGGATGGGCACTTTAAGTTCCGTAACCTGCAGGATTACGGACCTACAACTGGTAAGTGAGATTAGACTGGATAACCTCTTGTTGGCAGGCGCAGATACGATGGTAAGTGTGAGGGCGAATGTACCCTCCAAAAATCACTCGTCACTCTGGGTCGGATCCAAACGTCAAAAAGGTTTATTACGCCGGCGGGGAGATGAAGCCACTGGATGATTCAGGCGCTTCGCTCCGCCGCACAAAGGGTTTCATGGATTTTTATATGTTTTACAACAGCTTACTACAGTTACATCAGCTTATTTCTGCCAGACACTATCCAATCATATTGATTATAGATTACATATCGATTCAAATACATCAATAGAAGTGGTCTCTAAACATTAGCTGACTGCGTGATTGCCTCATGTGTTAGAACATAAGAACATAAGAATTAGGAACAGAAGCAGGCCACCTAGCCCCTCGAGCCCACTCCGCCATTCAATAAGATCACGGCTGATCTGGCCCTGGATTCAGCTCCACTTACCCGCCCTCTCCCCGTAACCCTTAATTCCCTTATTGGTTAAAAATCTATCTATCTGTGACTTGAACACAATCAATGAGCTAGCCTCAACTGCTTCCTTGGGCAGAAAATTCCACAGATTCATAACCCTCTGGGAGAAGAAATTCCTTCTCAACTCGGTTTTAAATTGGCTCCCCCGTATTTTGAGGCTGTGCCCCCTAGTTCTTGTCTCCCCTACCAGTGGAAACAACCTCTCTGACTCTATCTTGTCTATCCCTTTCATGATTTTAAATGTTTCTATAAGATCACCCCTCATCCTTCTGAACTCCAACGAGTAAAGACCCAATCTACTCAATCTATCATCATAAGGTAATCCCCTCATTTCCGGAATCAGCCTAGTGAATCGTCTCTGTACCCCCTCCAAAGCTAGTATATCCTTCCTTAAGTAAGGTGACCAAAACTGCACGCAGTACTCCAGGTGTGGTCTTACCAATACCCTATACAGTTGCAGCAGGACCTCCGTGCTTTTGTACTCCATCCCTCTCGCAATGAAGGCCAATATTCCATTCGCCTTCATGATTACCTGCTGCACCTGAAAACTAACCTTTTGGGATTCATGCACAAGGACCCCCAGGTCCCTCTGCACCTCAGCATGTTGTAATTTCTCCCCATTCAAATAATATTCCCTTTCACTGTTTTTTTCCCCAAAGTGGATGACCTCACACTTTCCAACATTGTATTCCATCTGCCAAACCTTAGCCCATTCGCTTAACCTATCCAAATCTCCTTGCAGCCTCTCTGAGTCCTCTACACAACACGCTTTCCCACTAATCTTAGTGTCGTCTGCAAATTTTATTGCAGTACACTCTGTCCCCTCTTCCAGGTCATCTATGTATATTGTAAACAGTTGTGGTCCCAGCACCGATCCCTGTGGCACACCACTAACCACCGATTTCCAACCCGAAAAGGACCCATTTATCCCGACTCTCTGCTTTCTGTTCGCCAGCCAATTTTCTATCCATGCTAATACATTTCCTCTGACGCCGCATACCGATATCTTCTGCAGTAACCTTTTGTGTGGCACCTTATCGAATGCCTTTTGGAAATCTAAATACACCACATCCATCGGTACACCTCTATCCACCATGCTCGTTATATCCTCAAAGAATTCCAGTAAATTAGTTAAACATGATTTCCCCTGCATTAATCCATGCTGCGTCTGCTTGATTGCACTATTCCTATCGAGATGTCCCGTTATTTCTTCCTTAATGATAGTTTCAAGCATTTTCCCCACTACAGATGTTAAACTAACCGGCCTATAGTTACCTGCCTATTGCCTGCCCCCTTTTTTAAACAGAGGGGTTACATTAGCTGTTTTCCAATCTGATGGTACCTCCCCAGAGTCCAGAGAATTTTGGTAGATTATAACGAAGGCATCTGCTATAACTTCCGCCATCTCTTTTAATACTCTGGGATGCATTTCATCAGGACCAGGGGACTTGTCTACCTTGAGTCCCATTAGCCTGTCCAGCACTACCCCCCTAGTGATAGTGATTGTCTCAAGGTCCTCCCTTCCCACATTCCTGTGGCCTGCAATTTTTGGCATGGTTTTTGTGTCTTTCACTGTGAACACTGAAGCAAAATAATTGTTTACGGTCTCAGCCATTTCCACATTTCCCATTATTAAATCTCCCTTCTCATCTTCTAAGGGACCAACATTTACTTTAGTCACTCTTTTCCGTTTTATATATCGGTAAAAGCTTTTACTATCTGTTTTTATGTTTTGCGCAAGTTTACTTTCGTAATCTATCTTCCCTTTCTTTATTGCTTTTTTAGTCATTCTTTGCTGTTGCTTAAAATTTTCCCAATCCTCTAGTTTCCCCCTAACCTTGGCCACCTTATACGCATTGGTCTTTGATTTGATACTCTCCTTTATTTCCTTGGTTATCCACGGCTGGTTATCCCTTCTCTTGCCGCCCTTCTTTTTCACTGGAATATATTTTTGTTGCTAAGAGATGTGTTGCTAAGAGATGTGTTGCCAAGAGATGTGTTGCTAAGAGATGTGTTGCTAACAGTTACTCATAATCTTGTGACATGGTCCAGACCCCCTTTATCTTACTGTCCTTGGGTGCTGTTCTTTTGGTAGTCTCCTTATCGTAGTCCTGCTACAGAGTCGTATTGTTCTATCATGGACCAGGACGTCTCGTCTGGGGAACATCTGCAGAGCTGTCGTGTATCTCTGCGTAAGAACACAGCCATTATCAGTAACTAAGAATGCAGTCTCTTTTCTGCTGGCTGACATCCCTTGGGGCTTTGCTGAACCACAAGCAGCCATTTTTATACATTTTACACACACATATTTAATACTACCATTAAATATTTTGCTCTAACATCTATGCTACAGGTGCCGCTGGCCAGGTGGGAAAATCGCTCTCTAACACTCCCCCCTTTTGGTAAAGGGGCTAGTCCTAGCCCCCTGAAACCGACACTAATTTAACGTCATATGATTTATGTTTTTGTATCACCTGGTACTCTCTGCTTAAACGTGTTGGCCAGTCATGCGATTTCAGGAGTCCCAGTTGCTTACATCAAGTTAATATAGTTCGAATCGCCCCTTTCGCCTGTCACACCAACTTTCTTGCTTATCTGAGCTTTGGTGCTAAACCTCCGTTGTTGTGCATGATAGAAACATAGAAACATAGAAAATAGGTGCAGGAGTAGGCCATTTGGCCTTTCGAGCCTGCACCACCATTCAATAAGATCATGGCTGATCATTCCTTCAGTATCCCTTTCTTGCTTTCTCTCCATACCCCTTGATCCCCTTAACTGTAAGGGCCATGTCTAACTCCCTCTTGATATACCAAATGAACTGGCAACAACAACTCTTTGCGGTAGGGAATTTCACAGGTCAACAACTCTCTGAGTGAAGAAGTTTCTCCTCATCTCAGTCCTAAATGGCCTACCCCTTATCCTAAGTCTATGTCCCCTGGTTCTGGACTTCCCCAACATCGAGAACATTCTTCCCATATCTAAACTGTCCAGTCCCGTCAGAATCTTATATGTTTCTATGATATCCCCTCTCTTCCTTCTAAACTCCAGTGAATAAAGACCCAGTTGATCCAGTCTCTCCTCATATGACAGCCCAGCCATCCATGGAATCAGTCTGGTGAACCTTTGCTGCACTCCCTCAATAGCAAGAACGTCCTTCCTCAGACTGTGAGACCAAAACTGAACACAATATTCCAGGTGAGGCCTCACTAAGACCCTGTACAACTGCAGTGAGACCTGCCTGCTTCTATAGTCAAATCCCCTAACTATGAAGGCCAACATACCATTTGCCTTCTTTACCGCCTGCTGTACCTGCGTGCCCACTTTCATTGACTGATGAACCATGACACCCAGGTCTCGTTGCACCTCCCCTTTTTCTAGTCTGCCGCCATTCAGATAATATTCTGCCTTCGTGTTTTTGCCCCCAAAATGGATAACTTTACATTTATTCACATTATTCTGCATCTGCCATGTATCTGCCCACTCACCTAACCTGTCCAAGTCACCCTACAGCCTCTTAGCATCCTCCTCACAGCTCACACCGCCACCAAGTTTAGTGTCATCCGCAAACTTGGAGATATTACACTCTATTCCTTCATCCAAATCGTTAATGTATATTGTAAAAAGCTGGGGTCCGAGCACTGAGCCCTGTGGCACCCTACTAGTAACTGGCTGCCATTCTGAAAAGGACCCGTTTATCCCGACTTTCTGCTTCCTGTCTGCCAACCAGTTCTCTATCCATGTCAGTACATTACCCCCAATACCATGTGCTTTGATTTTGTACAGCAATCTCTTGTGCGGGACCTTGTCAAAAGCCTTTTGAAAGTCCAAATACACCACATCCACTGGTTCTCCCTTGTCCACTCTACTAGTTACATCCTCAAAAAATTCCAGAAGATTCGTCAAGCATGGTTTCCCTTTCATAAATCCATGCTGACTCGGTCCGATCCTGTCACTGCTTTCCAAATGGGCTGCTATTTCATCCTTAATGATTGATTCCAACATTTACCCCACTACTGATGTCAGGCTAACCAGTCTATAATTACCCGCTTTCTCTCTCCCTCCTTTTTTAAAATGTGGCGTTACATTAGCTACCCTCCAGTCCATAAGAACTGATCCAGAGTCGATAGATTGTTGGAAAATGATCACCAATGCATCCACTATTTCTAGGGCCACTTCCCTAAGTACTCTGGGATGCAGACTATCAGGACCTGGGGATTTATCGGGATAAATGGGGATTAATGTCTGCAAGACCGGCAAGCCATGCCACCCCATGTCAATGCTAAAACTAGCTGTACTCCGACCAGTATGTGTGATATAATTAGAATCCACGGGTGGATGTTTACATTCATCCCCCAGTTCCAAACCCTTCTCCACCAACTCTCATCCTGGAGCTCTGTATCGGTGTCTTTCTCCAGTATTTCAATCTTTGTCCGTAATTGGTGGTAGAGTTTAACAGACTGTCCGACTCTGAGTCTTAGTTCCCTTGGTACTTCTGCTAATTGGGGAATAGGGGCATGTTCTGGCTCGTCATAGTCCTGCAGGTGATCATGGAGCTAATCGGTGGCGTCAATCATTTTGGTACCTCGCTGACTAACTCGGATAATGCGGGCTTGCCCTATAGTAATGGGTCGTAGATGTGTAAAACAGAAGTTTGGTTGCAGGATCTGGCATTGCAAGCCGTTATACTGACATGAGTGTTCCGTGCTGGGGACACAGTATCTCCCTTTGCCTCCGTACCCGGCCCCAGCAAAATGTGCAGGGGCAGGTACTATTTCCAAAACACATCCATCGGTTCGATTAAAACCACACTCATCTAACTCTCCCTGTCCCACCGGGTGGGGGCACACTGTGATCTCGCCCCTTTGTTTGCATCCTGTCAGGGAGACGCAAAAAGGGGGTTACCTCTATGGATAGCGGAGTCTGCAGTTAAGTAGTAACGGAGGGAGGCGTTGTCCCGTACAACCCCAATATTCTCCAGTTGATAAAGTGGAAATGGACCTGAGTCTCGCGTGACTATAGGGATCATCAAGACAATCCCCACTCCCGTGGCTGTACCCATTTGGTAGTTTGGGATCGCTGGGTATACTCTGGTTAATCCCTTCAGAGTCCAGTTATCCAGTGTCCCCTACAGCTTGGCTAGCTATGATAGGTGTGAGCTGTCTATCCAATCCGGTACCTCCCCCCTTTGTATCTAAACGAGGTTGTGTCGTATCTGTCCTGCCATCCACAAACCATAAGCATGACAGAGTTGCCCTTTTTGGAGCTTTCTGGCATTCTCCCTTTCTCTGTCAATTGGATGATTACTTGTTTTGGCATGTGTCTCGATTACTGAAATTCCATCTAAATGTATCTCCATGCCTTCCCTTCCTAAGTCAGCTTGGTCTTTCTGATTCTGCTCTGACAGCTCTAACAGTTCCCTCATCACCTCTTTAAGTTTTCCACCTTTTCATTCAGCCCTTGTATATCCAGTGAGTTTACTATGGAGGGCCTGGTATTAAAGCCGGTAGCAGCATCATTAACTATTCCCTCTTATGCATATGTACCTGCTCTTGTCCTATGGCATCGGCAGCCTGCTGCATTATAACTTTACTTAATACACTATACTTCTTCCTTGCCTGTTCTGTACAATACTCCGGCATTTGTATGCCTGAGATATTGATCAGAACAGGCACAATTTCATGCTTAACATTATCATATAATAGTTCACCTTCGTTAAGCAATACAATCCCATTCTGCGGTCCCATTGTGATTAACGGGCATGGCAAGACTTTGGGTGAAGTGGAGGCCACTATGGAGCGTTGAGTCGAGGGTGGTGAGAAACAAATGGTAACTTTGAAGTTATGAGGTGTGAATTGGCTAGGATAGATTGGCGAATGATACTGAAAGCGTTGATTGTGGATGGGCAATGGCAGACATTTAGAGACTGCATGGATGAACTACAACAATTTTACATTCCTGTCTGGCGTAAAAATAAAAAAGGGAAGGTGGCTCAACCGTGGCTATCAAGGGAAATCAGGGATAGCATTAAAGCCAAGGAAGTGGCATACAAATTGGCCAGAAATAGCAGCGAACCCGGGGACTGGGAGAAATTTAGAACTCAGCAGAGGAGGACAAAGGGTTTGATTAGGGCAGGAAAATAGAGTATGAGAAGAAGCTTGCAGGGAACATTAAGACGGATTGCAAAAGTTTCTACAGATATGTAAAGAGAAAAAGGTTAGTAAAGACAAATGTAGGTCCCCTGCAGTCAGAATCAGGGGAAGTCATAACGGGGAACAAAGAAATGGCGGACCAATTGAACAAGTACTTTGATTCGGTATTCACTGAGGAGGACACAAACAACCTTGCGGATATAAAAGGGGTCAGAGGGTCTAGTAAGGAGGAGGAACTGAGGGAAATCCTTATTAGTCGGGAAATTGTGTTGGGGAAATTGATGGGATTGAAGGCCGATAAATCCCCAGGGCCTGATGGACTGCATCCCAGAGTACTTAAGGAGGTGGCCTTGGAAATAGTGGATGCATTGACAGTAATTTTCCAACATTCCATTGACTCTGGATCAGTTCCTATGGAGCGGAGGGTAGCCAATGTAACCCCACTTTTTAAAAAAGGAGGGAGAGAGAAAACAGGGAATTATCGACCGGTCAGCCTGACATCGGTAGTGGGTAAAATGATGGAATCAATTATTAAGGATGTCATAGCAGTGCATTTAGAAAGAGGTGATATGATAGGTCCAAGTCAGCATGGATTTGTGAAAGGGAAATCATGGTTGACAAATCTTCTGGAATTTTTTGAGGATGTTTCCAGTAGAGTGGACAAGGGAGAACCAGTTGATGTGGTATATTTGGACTTTCAGAAAGCTTTCGACAAGGTCCCACACAAGAGATTAATGTGCAAAGTTAAAGCACATGGGATTGGGGGTAGTGTGCTGACATGGATTGAGAACTGGTTGTCAGACAGGAAGCAAAGAGTAGGAGTAAATGGGGACTTTTCAGAATGGCAGGCAGTGACTAGTGGGGTACCGCAAGGTTCTGTGCTGGGGCCCCAGCTGTTTACACTGCACATTAATGATTTAGACGCGGGGATTAAATGTAGTATCTCCAAATTTACGGATGACACTAAGTTGGGTGGCAGTGTGAGCTGCGAGGAGGAAGCTTTGAGGCTGCAGAGCGACTTGGATAGGTTAGGTGAGTGGGCAAATGCATGGCAGATGAAGTATAATGTGGATAAATGTGAGGTTATCCACTTTGGTGGTAAAAACAGAGAGACAGACTATTATCTGAATGGTGACAGATTAGGAAAAGGGGAGGTGCATAGAGACCTGGGTGTCATGGTACATCAGTCATTGAAGCTTGGCATGCAGGTACAGCAGGCGGTTAAGAAAGCAAATGGCATTTTGGCCTTCATAGTGAGGGGATTTGAGTACAGGGGCAGGGAGGTGTTGCTGCAGTTGTACAGGGCCTTGGTGAGGCCACACCTGGAGTATTGTGTACAGTTTTGGTCTCCTAACCTGAGGAAGGACATTCTTGCTATTGAGGGAGTGCAGCGAAGGTCACCAGACTGATTCCCGGGATGACGGGACTGACCTATCAAGAAAGACTGGATCAACTGGGCTTGTATTCACTGGAGTTCAGAAGAATGAGAGGGGACCTCATAGAAACGTTTAAAATTCTGACGGGGTTAGACAGGTTAGATGCAGGAAGAATGTTCCCAATGTTGGGGAAGTCCAGAACCAGGGGACACAGTCTATGGATAAGGGGTAAGCCATTTAGGACCGAGATGAGGAGGAATCTCTTCACCCAGAGAGTGGTGAACCTGTGGAATTCTCTACCACAGAAAGTTGTTGAGGCCAATTCACTAAATGTATTCAAAAAGGAGTTAGATGAAGTCCTTACTACTAGGGGAATCAAGGGGTATGGTGAGAAAGCAGGAATGGGGTACTGAAGTTGCATGTTCAGCCATGAACTCATTGAATGGAGGTGCAGGCTAGAAGGGCCGAATGGCCTAATCCTGCACCTATTTTCTATGTTTCTATGTTTTCTATGTTACAAAGACACGGCAGCTGCTCCCACCTCCTCAAAATATCCACAATTCCCACCCCTTTTCGGAACATGTCCGCCAGTTGGGGATAGGGTTTAACAGGGGGTGCGCAAATCATCTCGAAAGTACACTTATCAGGTCCCCTGGCCTCTTCCTTTCTGATGTAGTTGACCCTTGTATCCGTGGAGCAGTGTACGCATACCGTATTCTTGCTCGAATGTACCTGTAGCCAGGCATTAAAATAAGTTCTGTCTTTGCTCCAGTCTTTGGCTGCTGGGATGCATATCCCATCAGTTAAATTCAACAAAATCCCATAGTTCGGGTAAATGTCCTGTGTTTGTTGTATTTCTCGGTTTCCATCCGAGTTATCTGATGCTTATTTGAGTATCGAGATCCCTAGCATCATGCTGCAGAGCTGAAGTGGCCACTGTGATTCCATATCGGTGGGTGCTTTATCTGAAAATTTTAAACAGATCCTGGTTCTGGTCTACTCATTTTTTAAATAGGTTCTGATCTACTCATTTTTTATCCATGCATGTCGAGGTCACTCTGTGAAATCGGAGGTCAGGGTTAGTTTGGGTTTGTGGACTCCCCACCATGGGGTACATTGGCTCTATTGCCATAGGTGATGGTGCTATGGCTGCGCACTGCACTTTCCGTCTGGTCCTGTTTTTTTAAAAATCTCTTCCAGCTTATTATCCTAGCTTTTAACTCTTGAATTTGTTTTGTTTGAGTATCTATTTCTTTATTGTATCAGGCAAGTATTATTACATAGGCCAGTTCTATTTTATTTTTGTTTAGCCTGACTATCCCACCATTTCCTCTATCTGTCAGGTGAGTCTTTATTCTATTAAAAATCCAAATGAATAATATCCAATATAAAACAGCTGTCATTGGAAAGGGTTAACTCCTTTACAGGTTTGTAAGAAGGCCTGATGTCATTACATGACTTCACGTAATCATCCGAAAAAATTTTTTTTCCCAGTCTTTGTGCCTTCAAAACTTGCTTAGAAATTAGGAATCTGTTAAAACAGCAGAAATCCTTAGTAAAGCCATCATAATAAAAAATCTTCTCATCAGGAAAGACAGCATTTTAGATTAAACTCCTATTTTTTTTAACTTCTAATTCAAGTACATGCCAAAGATTTTTTTTAATTGATTTAAAATGAGACCACACATTTTTAATAGCTATTTTGTTTACTGAAATTCAATTTTGTGTTTTTTTTACAGTCCTATTCACTGGACAAATCTTGTGTTTTATTTCTCTCTCAGCACAAAATCTAAACTTCCATTTTCTATTTTAAAATCAGTAAGATTTTCTACTTCCCAGTTGTTTTCTTTCTGTGCTGAGTTCGAATAGCTTAGATCTTTTCTCCTCATTATTTTCAAAACCCTCCTGCTTGTTTAGACTGCTCGGGACTTTTCTTGATAAACAATGTATCTTCAGGAAATCTTTTCAAACTGCAGTGAAACTTTCTCGTAATTTAAAATCGTTATCAATGGAGAGTGTCTTTTACCTGTTCCAAAAATGTTTTTTCAATTAAACCAATATTGTTTTCACAGCCAATATCAACTAGTATTTAATAAGTTATGTCTTTTTCCATCGCAAACATTCTTTTTTTTCTTTCAGCACCTATTTAGTAGGTTGCATCTTTTTTTTTAGATCTCCTGTCTTCAAATTAGGTTTTGTATTTTACACAGATGGCTCGTGTCTCGGTAAATTTGTTAATTTAAAATCATCAGACAGTCGAAGACACTTTTTCATTCAAATTCGTTCAATTTGTTTTCTTTCAAGGCTGCGTCTTTATCTTTTTTTTGTCTTTTCCATAACTAGAACGGAGTCTAGCACATAGGCTTTGAGAGCTGCTTTTCGTTATCTCAAATGTTCCAGTTTCAGGGCCGTTACAATATCCTTTTTTCTAAACTGCTAAAGCTTGCCGTTTTAACATAAGATTTAATTTAATATTTTTTTTTAGTTTGAATCTATCTCAGTATTTTGCTGTGCCTTCCCTTAATTCAAATTTTGTAATGCCAATCTTTTATTTAAAACTCTTTTTACTGAGCTAGAAGCTTTCGCGTCAAGCTTTTACACAAAGGAAAATGGGAGCATACTTCCCCCAGCCCGCAACCTCGAGAGACCCATGCAGGCTTTTTTTTAAAAAAGGCACTCTTTATCTCATTCCCAGACTAAATTTATATCTTTAAACCCAATGTAATCGATGATTGCGGGTTTTCTTTCGACAAATAAGTAAGTGTGTCAAATAATTTTTTTTTAAAAAACCACCGGGACCATTAATTTTTTTATCTATTGCTCAACAAACCCATTTCCTGTGGGCATCACCTAGCTCTGTAACTTATCATCCGAATGAATCCACATCTGCGTGTCTAACTTAAAACTTTCTACATGCAGTACAACACTACAAAGGATGAAAAAAGACTTTCACTCTGTCTGAAAGAGTGGGTGGAGCAAAAACAAACAGACAACTCCACCACTTTTCCAAACAGGCTTTCAGACATGGGAAAAATTCATTCCGCAGTCGAAAAATCACACAAGCACTCTAACTCAAAGAAAGACATTCAAAAAGTTCTCTCTTCATTCAACAAAGCTTATTGTTTGGCCGGCTCTATTTTTTTTTGGGATCCAAACATCACTTAAGATTTTTTTTTAATATTGGTCATATTTAGTATTGGGGATAGTTAGAGGTCTAACTCTCAGCGGTCTGCCTGCACCAGCGTGACTTGCAGTGGAACACCTCACTCTCAGTGGTCCGTCTGCTGCAGAGTGACTTGTAGTCGACCACCTCACTCTCAGTGGTCCGCCTGCACCAGCGTGACTTGTAGGAGGCTGTTTCTAACTCAGATATTGTTTGGGTAGCTCGCTAAAGATCCACTCTCAGAGGTCCGCCTGCACCAGTGTGACTTGTAGTGGAACACTTTACTCACAGTGGTCCGCATGTACCAGCGTGACTTGTAGTAGGCCGTTTAACTCCACTCTCAGAGGTCCGCCTACACCAGCATGACTTGCAATGGAACATTTTACTCTCAGCGGCCCACATGTACCAACGTGACTTGTAGTCGGCCATTTTCTAGCTACTGTCAGGTTACGAATCTGCTATTACACAAACTCACGCAATTCTTAAAACACCTTTCAGCAATTCCCGCAGTGCTCTACGCCTCATTAACGACTACCTACCACCATTTTGCCGGATGATCCGACCCTTCCCACAGGTTGGATATTCCGTCGGCCTCCGGACATCACCTGGTCCCTTCCATTCGGGATTTATTGCCCACACTCACCCGGATTCTCCAGGGGTGTCCCAATGGCCTCTGCAATATCCTGTTCATGATGCCATTGTTAGCGCAAATGTACCCTCCAAAAATCACTCATCACTCTGGGTCGGATCCAACCGTCAAAACAGTTTATTACGTCGGCGGGGAAATGAAGCCACTGGACGATTCAGGTGCTTCTCTCCACCGAACAAAGGGTTTCATGGAATTTTATATGCTTTACAACAGTTTACTACAGTTACATCAGCCCATTGCGGCTGGACACTATCCAATCATATTGATTATAGATTACATATAGATTCAAATAGACCAATAGAAGTGGTCTCTAAACATTAGCTGACTGCGTGATTGCCTCATGCGTTGCTAAGAGATGTGTTGCTTAGAGTTACTCATGATGATCTTGTGACATGGTCCAGGCCCCCCTTATCTTACTCTCCTTGTGTGCTGTCTTTGGGTAGTCTCCTTATCTTAGTCCTGTTACAGAATCATATTGTTCTATCATTGACCAGGACGTCTCATCTGGGGAACATCTGCAGAGCTGTAGTGTGTTTCTGCATGAGAACACAGCCATTATCAGTAACTAAGAATGCAGTCTCTTTTCTGCTGGCTGACATCCCTTGGGGCTTTGCCAAATGAAGAGCAGCCATCTTTACACATTTTACACACACACATTTAATACTACCATTACATATTTAATTCTAACATCTATGCTACTGGTGCCGCTGGCCAGGGGGGAAAATCTCTCCTTAACAGTAAGTACTACAGGGAATCGAATATAGCCAGGGTAATCTCTTGGACAAATCTCGATCGCTTGGATGGGTCGGAGAGGAATGTTCCCAGATTGTTCCCCCCAATTGGCCTGGGTTTTTAATCTGTTTGTTACCTCTCCCAGGAGATCACATGGCTCCAGTTGGGTTGGGGGAGTGTAGAATGTTTCAGTGTAAGGGGTGTCGCAGTTGTGTGGGGCAGACTAGTTGGGCTGGGTGACTTTACCTTTCCGCCATTGTTCATTGTTCATAAGTTTATATGTAACCGTCAGGGCTGCTGACCGAGATCTGTGTGGCTCTTTTTGGCCAGTGCACACACAATGGGCAGAAATGTCCTCCTTCTGCACTTCCGATTTCTATGTTTCTATGTTTCTGCGAAAATTCCCAGCACCTCTGAAGCGTCCCCTCATGAAACTGCGCACCATGAAAGATTCTCATGAAACTCCCCCAAAACTCATCCAACTGTGAAACTTCTCCCACCCCGTGGAACTCCTCACCGGTATGGAATTTCCACCCCTGTGAGACACTTCCCCATGAGGGAACCCCATGAAAGTCCTCTGCAGTGGAACTCTCCCCTGTGAAACTTTACCCCCTGGTTAAAATCGGCCACACCGTGAAACTCAACCCATGATAATCCACCTCTCTGTTACCCCACACTCTGTGTGAAATTTCACCCTGTAAAACACACCCACTGGGAAACACCACCTGTGAAACTCCTCCCATGACTCTCTCCCTTTGAAACCCCCAGGTGAAACTCTCCCCCATCCTGGTAAAACGCACCCCTACTGTGAGAAACTCCGCCCTTCTGAAACCAAACTGGAGAAACTCTCTGCTACTTCTCGCCCCCACCCCCCACACCCATCCCCAATGTAAGATTGATCCCTGTGAAACTCACCCAGTGAAAAACTCCCCCAATAGAACTCATCCTGTGAATCCCCTTCAGAATCGCGCCCTGTGACAGTCCCCCCTGTGAAAATCCCCAGTAAAACTGCTGCACCCTGTATCATTGTACCTGTGAAATTCCCTCTGTGAAACTCCCCGCCCTGTGAAATTCTACCTGTGAAATTCCCCCTGTGAAATTCCCTCTGCGAACCTCCCCCTGTGAAACTCCCCCTGTGTAACTCCCCACTGTGAAATTCCCCCTGTGAAATTCCCCCTGTGAAACTCCCCCTGTGAAATTCCCCCTGTGAAACTCCTCCTTCAAAACTCCTCCCTGTGAAAATCCCAGTAAAATTGCCGCAGCACGTATCATTGCACCTGGAAACTCCCTCTGTGAAACTCGCCATGTAGAACTTCCACAAACCCCGTGAGACACTCCCCCCGTGAAAGATCCACATGTAAAGCCTTTTCTGTGGAACTCCCGGCTGACAAACTCACCCACGTGAAAATCCATGCTCTTTAATCCCCACCTCTGTAAAACTCCCACGCTTGTGAAACTCCCCCCGCCCCCCATGAAATCTCCACCCATTAAAACTCTGCACACCTCCCATTATGAAACTCTCCTCTCCCAACACCATGATACCCGAGTTGTATTATAGTACATGAATGGAAAATGTTTCTCCACACCCCAATCCCAGCGGCAGAGCGTGCTCGCAGTGATCAGCAGCCGCGCAGCTGTGCAGAGGGTTGTGAGGACTAGAAGTGGTCTGTCCAGGTCTGGGAACTAGGCCGTTTTGTTCTCTTGGGGTTAGGAGCATTCTCGAGGTAGTCGTAAGCTGTGAACCAGATTGCATTATTAGCAAGTTATTTAATATAATATGGCAGTCAATGTATTAAAGATGAGGTCATTTGCATTCAGAATCAGCTGAATTTAGAATGGGGAGCAAAGAAATGGCAGACTAATTGAACAAATACTTTGGATCTGTCTTCACTAAGGAAGACACAAATAACCTTCCGTAAATACTAGGGGTTCGAGGATCTAGCGAAAAGGAGGAACTGAATGAAATCCTTATTAGTCAGGAAATTGTGTTAGGGAAGTTGATGGGATTGAAGGTCAATAAATCCCCAGGGCCTGATAGGCTGCATGCCAGAGTACTTCAGGAAGTGGCCCTAGAAATAGTGGATGCATTGGTGATCATTTTGCAACATTCTATTGACTCTGGATCAGTTCCTATGGATTGGAGGCTAACGAATGTAACACCACTTTTTAAAAAAGGAGGGAGAGGGAAAATGCGGAATTATAGACCAGTTAGCCTGACATCGGTGGTGGGGAAAATGTTGGAATCAATTATTAAAGATGAAATAGCAGCGCATTTGGAAAGCAGTGACTGGATCGGTCCAAGTCAGCATGGATTTATGAAAGGGAAATCATGCTTGACAAATCTAGAATTTTTTGAGAATGTAACTAGTAGAGTGGACAAGGGAGAACCAGTGGATGTGGTGTATTTGGACTTTCAAAAGGCTTTTGACAAGGTCCCACACAAGAGATTAGTGTGCAAAATTATTCACATGGTATTGGGGGTTATGTATTGACGTGGATAGAGAACTAGTTGGCAGACAGGAAGCAGAGAGTCAGAATAAATGGGTCCATTTCAGAATGGCAGGCAGTGACCAGTGGGTGCCGCAGGGTTCAGTGCTGCGACCCCGGCTATTTACATTATACATCAATGATTTAGATGAAGGAATTGAGAGTAATATTTCCAAGTTTGCAGATGACACTAAGCTCGGTGACGGTGTGAGCTGTGAGGAGGATTCTAAGAGGCTGCAGAGTGACTTGGACAGATTAGGTGAATGGGCAAATGCATGGCAGGTGCAGTATAATGTGGATAAATTTGAGAGTAACTACTTTGGTGGCAAAAACAGGAAGACAGAATATTACCTAAATGGTGACAGATTAGGAAAAGGGGTGGTGAAACGAGACCTGGGTGTCATGGTACATCAGTCATTGAAGTTTGGCATGCAGGTACAGCAGGTGGTGAAGAAGGCAAACGGCATGTTGGCCTTCATAGCTAGAGGATTTAAGTATAGGAGGAGGGAGGTCTTACTGCAGTTGTCCAGAGCCTTGGTGAGGCCACATCTGGAATATTGTGTTCAGTTTTGGTCTCCTAAACTGAGGAAGGACGTTCTTGCTACTGAGGGAATATAGCGAAGGTTCACCAGATTGATTCCCAGGATGGCAGGACTGACATATGAGGAGAGACTAGATCAACTGTGCTTGTATCCACTGGAGTTCAGAAGAATGGGAGGGGATCTCATCGACACATATAGAATTCTGACGGGATTGGACAGGTTAGAGGCAGGAAGAATGTTCCTGTTGCTGGGGAGTTCCAGAATCAGGGGTCACAGTCTAAGATTAAGGTGTAAGGCATTTAGGACCGAGATGAGGAGAAACTTCTTCACTCAGAGAGTGGTTAACCTGTGGAATTCTCTACTGCAGAAAGTTGTTGAGGGCAGTTCGTTAGATATATTCAAAAGGGTGTTAGATATGCCACTTACGGTCAAAGGGAATGGAGAGAAAGCAGGAAAGAGGTACTGAGGTTGAATGATGAGCCATGATCTTATTGAATGGCCGAATGGCCTTCTCCTGCATCTAATTTCTATGTATCTATATAAACACCACTCGGCCGTGAATCATGAGTGGAGTTATTGTTGCCTGAGTGACAACCCTTTATTGTAATGGCAACCACCAGAGAATCTACTGACAGACAACAAGATAGTGTCATAACTGATAAATAGATTTGAAAATAAGGAGGAGCATGATCTGAGGACCCATGTCTTTGGCGACATTTTACATACAGCGGATATACAGCTTATCAGAAAGTGACAGGTGCAGTGCCTATAAATTTACATAGCTACAGATGTACCTCCGCGATTTTCTGTTAAGTTGCCCACTGACTGTGAGGTTCTGCTGTTGTTTCATGAATTATGTTGGCACTGTACTCACCGTCGATCCATTTGCCTCTTTCAGCACGTCTTTGCTCGGAGCAATTTTGTAAACATAGCCCCATGGGAGTGGTTTTACTATTCATCATTTGTTCAAGATACAGACAGGAAAATCTGGTAAGGAGGATCACAAGCTGATTTTCCGCCAACTTTTCTATCCATTAACATTAATGTAATGGTTTCAGTATGGGGTGAGTAACCCCTGCCCCATCTCCCAAGTAATGCTTAATACGGAGGTGTCAGCAATAACATCTGTCCCACTGTTGCACCTGCACCGACTCAGTTCTACCATTCAGTGTAGCGTCAGGAGCACCAGTCGCTATAGAATTCTGTCTCTATTGGCCGGAACACACTTTGGTCAAGATTCTGACAAAGCTTGTTTAAGATAAACACAGCTCCCAATGTATTGTGACTGCATTTAAAGTGACAGCCTGAAAATAAAACTCGAGCAGATTAATTTTATACAGCCTTAGTCAGATCCGTCTGAGACACTACGTTCAGTTCTTGGCATCACAACTCAGGAAGCAAGTGATGGCCTTGGAGGGCTACAGAATAGATTAATGTTAATGATACTGGGGATAAAAGTTACATTTATGAGGACTGATTAAATAAACGTGGCTTGGATTCCGTTTAGTTTCAGTATTTAAAATGAAAATACGTGAATTCGGTAGTATAGCTCCAGAAGAACTGATTCCTCTGGTGGAGGAAATCCATCATCTTAAAATTTAAGCTCAGTCGTTTAGGAGGGAAATCAGGCAACACTTTTTCATGCGAAGGATTAAAAACAGTTGGGCGTCTCCCCTCACAAGATGAAGGATGTTGGGTTAATTGAACCTGTCAAGAATACGATTAATACATTTTTGCTAGGTTTAGCTTTCAACAAATGTGGATCAAAGACGGTTAAATAGACTTGAAGTACTGATCAGCCATGGTGGAAGTGAATGGTGGAACGGGCCCGAGAGTTAAGTGGCTGACTCCTCTTCCTATGTTCCTTTGTACTTCATTTGAATCCCAGGTATTAGTGGGAACTGTTGCAAAATGCAACCCCTGTGTATTCGGGTCCTCTGCCAATCATATATTCAAGTAACTTAATTTTCAGTTTACTTATTGAAAATCATTTTCTGAAGCATACTGATTGAAGAGAGCGGCGTGATGCGAGTGAGTTTAATTTTATGGAGGATGAAGGATGAGAGGCCGGCCAGGAGACGATTGCAATAGTAGAGTCAGGGAGCACCAAATCCACGGATAAGGGTTTTCAGCACCAGTTGGGTTGAGTTAGGAGCTCGATATTACGGAGGTAGACATGTGCAGTCTTGTTGACGGAGAGCTTATAGGGTCGGACGCTGAGCTCTGGGTCAATTAGAACACTAAGGTTGCGAACAATCTGCTTCAGCCAGTGTCCAGGGAAGGGGGTTTGGGTCGTGGGCCAAAGGCAATGGCTTCAATATTTGCGAGCAGATGGATTTATTTGCCAAGACAAAGCTTGGGTGGATGATTAAATTGGAGAGTTCTATAAAAGAGCCAATATAGGCACGACATGCCCAATGGCCTCCCTCCGTGCTGTAAGATTCTACTATTCTATGATGCTACCTACTTTCCTCTGTTGGGTGGTCTAAAGAAACCCCCTATTAGCGAGATTAATTTATTATCTTTTATCTCAATCCATATGTATTCTGTTCCTAGTTTTCTATTAGTTGTGTCCCTTTTTCTAATTCCATAATTTCATGACTAATTTATACAACTACTCCACCCTATCTTCCTTCCCCATCCTTTTTAAAAATATGTTCTAACCTGCAATATTTAATTGTCAGTCCCAGTCTTTATGTAGTCAATGTTCAGTTCTCCCTGCTGTCCCTGATTCCTCGCTCCGAATTATTGTCTCCAGTTCGACCGTTTATCTTGGTGACTTGGTGTGAGTTAGCATACCGGCAGCAAGCTTATGAAGAGTGGAAGATAGAAGGCCGGCCAATGTCATGAATGCCTTTCGTAACGGAGTCTATGACTGCCATCTTAGATGCTGTAGGAACCAAGGCAGAGACCTTGTGCTCTGAGGGTGTATACTAAATGCTACTATTCCTGAGGGCGGAAGCAGATCCACGGCACAGCATTTGTGGCGTGACATGTGCAAACATGCACATTGATGCCGTCTCTCAGATTAATGTTGCCACTCAACATTGCTTCAACTGCCTCAGAGACCGCCATGTGGGGGAATCATTTGTCAGGGGCAGGTTGACATTCCTTTGGCACTGGAGATACAGCTTTGGCTTTAGAGATACAGCCAACATTTGATATCTCATGTTTCATAGCTGCCATGCGAGTGTAATCAAATGACATTTGAGTGGACAAATGCCCATCTATCTGTTAATCCCTCTTTTACCTCTGCGCAATGTCTGTTAATACTTCCATAATTTTAACATTTCTGCAAACCTGCTGGTCTGATCAGCTGTACACTACTGACTGTATCACATGCTGCGTGTATCTGTATTTTCTTCGCTATAACATGTAACATTGAGCTCACTTAATATATATTACATGTAGTATCAATTAAATAAGATAGCGAACATTCTTGCCCTAACTAAGATCTACAATAAAGCTAATCCATCACAAATATGTGCATTTGTTTCCGCAAATGCCTTGCAGTTATCTGTAATTGTATATTCTCAAATTCTGAAGTTTTGTAACATTATTGGAATGGAAGCGTCGAAATATTTTGTTTAGAACGTATGATATAAATAATATTCTTGACTTCTTACTCTTTCGACGGGCAAAATCATTGTCACATTTATCTGATCAGCAGCATTGAATATGACCCGCCTTAATCTGTCTGTTCAAATGACACTAACGAATGCCGATCCTGATGCAATGCTCACGTGTCACGTGAGGTTTTTCTCAGGTTTAAATAAGAGCTTATTTTGAAAGCAGAAGTTCTGCGTATCCACAATATTAACAGAAGATGTCACTTCTTTCCGAATATGGAACAGCCATTAATTATACAGATAGAAAATATTTACTATCCGATTCTTGCAATAGCTGGTCTTCCTGGTAAGCCGCTTATAATCAGTTAATTTTCATCTTTAACAGTGCTTCGCCGTGTCACTGTTCCTGCAGTCGGTGTAATATTACCTGTTTGTTTCGATGTGTTTTATTTGAAGATTATAATTACCGGCATCAAAGAAACAACTCAAAAAGGCTCCCGGTTTCTGACATATTGTTAATGTAAATCTGACTATTTAAATTCAGCAATTTAGTGGGAATGCCTCAGGCCACAGAGACAGGCTTGTAGTTTTGCGGCTGGGCCAAGTATTAGTATGGGATGGAGTAGCCAAACCAACAATTCTTAAAGGGATTTACAGAGGCTGCTCAAGAAAATGCAAAGGACATTTTCAAAAATACCTTGATGACCTAGAAGAAAAAAAAGATCATCTCGTCCCATAAAACACCCTGGTGCATTGTTGACGCATGCAGCCTCCCTGGGATTGCATCCCGCCCACCGATCGAACCGGCCGGCAGACCAACATCGGAGCCGAATGGTTTCCCGCACTTCCCACCTAGGAGCTGCTCCGGGCGGCCTTCTGGCGCTTGCAGCTGGCCAGCAGCGTGTAAACAAGGCTCAGATACTGAAAGTGGTCTTCCTCAGCTGCACGAGACGGGCTCGGAGGGGATGGGCCGTTCACTTTCCAGCCGGTCTGATGTTCATTTGCATTGAGGTCAATGAAGAGGGAAATCGGGCGCACTGTAAAACAGACTGCCTGTGCACTATGAACTGTTCACGCTACTGGCAAAGAACAATTTCACCCCTAAATCTGGCAAATCTTGTGTGCAGAACCAATTTTTCGTGCAACTCAAATTTCCCGGTGTATTGATAACATGACTCTGGACTATCGTACAGATTTCGGTCTTTACCACCTGGTCACACATAATCACTTTTGTGGTTCGCAGAGTGATGCCGGAGAAGTCAATGGAAATATAATTTGGGTAAAATGAGCCGCCAATTCACTATCGCCAGTTTTATACTGCTGCCCAAGACCAATTTTTGAGCAAGGTCACTAATTTTCTGAGTCAGACTCGGGCAATGAGTAATATCACTGTTACAGACTATGGAAATCCATGGTAGTATATGTTTGTGCCAGGCGATGTCATTGATCTCAGGCAAGTACTCGGTAACAGAGCTTAAAGAGCAAGCTGAAGCGCTTGATTCTGAAACTGTGTGGTGTATTATATTACTTTAAATGGTGTCAGTTAGAATTGTGAGGCCGCAAAGCAAGATGAGATACGTGTTACTGAAGCATAAAATGCTGGAAGGACTCAACAGGTCAGGCAGCATCTGTGAAGAGAGAAACCGAGTTAACATTTCAGGTGATGACCTTTCATCACATCTTTCTCGAAATGCTATCGACTTAAAACGCTAATGCTTTTTCATCGCTCCTCAGAGACTGCCTGACCTGCTGAGTATTCCCAGTATTTTCTGCTTTTATTCCAGACTTCCATCATCTGCAGTATTTTGCCTTTGTGCTGCTGGAATGCATCCAGCTACTGCTGCGCTGTTGTAATTCTAAATCCGAGTGGTGATTTCTCCGGTAAACATGTGATTGATTTTAATCTTTACATCCGGAGTGTCCTGCATCGCCTGGGCCAAACACAAAAAGCCAAATCCGGGGAGGATGTGTTTCCCTAAAAACAGCGGATTGTCCTCCAGTAATATCAATGGAAGAAATTCGGGCGGTGCAGTTAACACCTGGGGTCATAGCTGCCAGATTTTACTTTCCACATACAGGGGCAGAGCTGTTCGCTCATGTCTGCCTCTCAATCCCTGTCTGATGTTCAGCTCCATTCACTTCAATAATAAAAACAATAACTTGTATTTATATAGCGCCTTTAACATAGTGAAATGTGCCAAGGCGCTTCACAGGAGTATTTTTGATTTTAAAAACTAAGATTGAACAGTGTACCAAAAGCTTGGTCAATGAGGGAGGTTTGAAGCAGCGTCTTGAAGGATGAAAGATTGGTAGAGAGGCCGAGAGGTGGAGACAAGAAATTAGGGTCTAGGCAACAGAAGGCACGGCCACCAATGGTTGGGCGATTATTGTCAAAGATGCACAAGAGGCCGCAAATAGTGGTTGTGGGGCTGGAGATGATTACAGACATAGGGAGGGGCGAGGCCATGGAGAGACTTGAAAACAATGATGAGAATTTTGAAACCGAGGCGTTTCTTAACCGGAAGCCAATCTAAGTCAGCGAGCACAGGGACGATGGGTGAGCATGATTTGATGCGATTTAGGACACGGGGAGCCGAGTTTTGGATCAGCTCTAGTTTACGTAGGGCAGAGTGTGGCAGGCCAGCCAGGAGTGCATTGGAATGGGCCAGTTCTGAAGAAACAAAGGCATGGATAAGGGCTTCTGCAGCAGATGAGCAGGGCAAGGGGCGGAGACGGCTGATGTTACCAAGGTGGAAATAGACGGTTTTAGTTCTGCTGTGGGTATGTGGTCGATAGCTCATTCTAGGGTTAAATATGACACCAAGGTTGCAGATAGTTTGGTTCAGTCTCAGACAGAACATGGGGAGAGGGATGGAGTCACTGGCTAGGGAATGAATTTTGTGGCAGGGACAGAAAACAATGGCTTTGGTCTTCCCAATATTCACTTGGAGAAAATTTCTGCTCAACCAGAACAAGATGTCGGACAAGTAGTGTGATAATTTGGAAAAAGGGCCGCGTTAGAGAAATGGTAATGAAGTAGAGCTAGGTGTCATCAGCATACATGTGAAAACTGATGCTGTGTTTTCGGATGATGTCGCCAAGTGGTTATAGGTCGATTAAAATATGAGGGGCCAAGAACAGATCCTTTGGGATACCAGAGTTAATGATACGAGAAGAGAAGCCATTGCAGGTGATGCTCGATCTGAGATTAGATCGATAAGAATGGAACCAGGTGAGTGCAGTCCCGCCCAGCTAGATGATGGTGGAGAGGCGTTGGAGAAGGATGGAGTGGCGAACTGAGTCAAATGCTGCAGCCAAGTCAAGGAGGATGAGGAGGGATAGTTTTCCGTTGTCACAGTAACACATATGTTATTTGTGATGTAATGGGAGCCGTTTCGGTACTGTGGCAGGCGCAGAAAGTCACCCATTTCACTCACAGCTGATGGACTAAAGGCTATTATTGATTTGAACTATTTATCTATTGGTTTGCTAAACAGGCTGATAGGACCAGCAAAGAGTTTAATTTTCAATAGTACAATACTGTGGATGCTGGAATCTGAAATAAGAACAGAAAATGCTGGAAACACTCAGCAGGTCAAGGAGCATCTGTGGAGAGATAAACTATTTTTCAAATTTCAGGTCAGTGATCTTTCGTCAAAATTGGTAAAGGTTAGCGATGGAACAGATTTTAATCAGGTGCAGATGCAGGGAAAGCGGTTCGGGGAGCAAAGAACAAAAGGGACGGTCTGTGATAGAGTGGAAGGCAAGAGAGGTTAAATGCTGCAAATTGGCAAAATCATCAACAGGTGACACCTGAACATTTAGATGCAGAGGTTATGGTCTGAAACTGCTGAACTCGATGTTGGTTACAGAAGACTGTAACGTGCCTAAACCAAAGATGAGGTGCTGTTCTTCGAGCTTACGATGAAGCTCCATTGGAACAGTATAGGAGGCCGAGGACGGAGAGGTCAGAGTGGGAGTGGAGTGGAGAATTAAAATGACAGGCGACCAGAAGCTCGGGTCACTCTTACGGACAGAATGGAGATGTTGCGCAATTTGGTCACGCAATCTGCGTTTGGTTTCTGAAATATAGAGAAGACCACATCCTGACCAGCGAATACAGTCTATTAGATTGCAAGGATTACAAATAAATCTCTGTTTCACCTGGATGGAGTGTTTGTGGCCCTGGATTTGCAAAAGCGGAGGTGTTGCATCTCCTGCTCTTGCACGGGAACGTGCCATGAGAAGGATAAGGATTGTTCGGTGTGATTGAGGAGTAGACCAGCATGTCATGGAAGGAGCAGTCGCCTCAGAGTGTAGAAAGGGGAAGATGTGTTTGATGGTGGGATCCTGCTAGAGCTTGCAGAAATGGTGGAGGATGATTCATTGAATATCGAGGCTGGTAGGGTGAAAGGTGAAGACAAGGGGAAGCCTATCATAGTTCTATGAGGGAGGGCAAGGTGTGAGAGATGAAATGCAGGAAATGGAATGGAAAATGGTCGAAGGCCATGTCAACCGCGATAGAGGGGAATGCTTGGTTGAGGAAAAAGGAAGACTTGTGACAAGTAGAAGTATGGAAGGTTGCATCGTGAGGACAGATGGAGCAGAGCTGGTGAAACTGGGAGAATAGAATGCAGTCCTTACAGCAAGCGGGGTGGGAGGAAGTGTAGTACAGGTAGCTGTGGGAGTCAGCGGTCTTGTAATGGTTATTAGTTAATAGCCTATCCCCAGAAATGGAGATAGAGAAGTCGAGGAAGGGGAAACTGGAGTCAAAGATGGATCATGTGAAGGTGAAGGAAATGTGGAAATTGGAAGCAATGTGAATGAAATGTTCTAGTTCAGGGCGAGAGCAGGAAATGGCACCGGACACAGTCATAAAAGTACTTAAAAAGAAGTGAAGGAGGGGACCCGAGTCGTACTGGAACAAGGATTGTTCCACCTATCCCATGAAAACGCACACATAGCTAGGCCCCATGCACGTTCCCATAGTTTTCCTTCAATTTGGAGGAAGTCAGTGGAGTTAAAGGAGAAGATCTTCAATGTGAGAATAAGTTCAGCCAGGCGGAGGAAGATGGTGGTGGATGGGGACAGGATGGGCCTCTGTTCAAGGAAGCAGCGTAGCACCCTCAAGCCATCCTGGAGTTGGAAGGTGGTGTAGAGGGATTGGACGTCCATAGAGAAAAGGAGATGATTGGGGCCAGGAATCTGGAAACTGTTAAAGTGATGGAGGGCGTCGTACGAGTTGTGAAAGTAGGCGGAAGTGACTGCACAAGGGGTGAAAAATAGATTTGAGATAGGAAGAAATATCCTCTGTAGGGTAAGGCCAGGCTGAAACGATGGATATAGAAACATAGAAACATAGAAAATAGGTGCAGGAGCAGGCCATTCAGCCCTTCTAGCCTGCACCGCCTTTCAATGAGTTCATGGCTGAACATGAAACTTCAGTAACCCCTTCCTGCTTTCTCGCCATAACCCTTGATCCCCCGAGTAGTAAGGACTTCATCTAACTCCCTTTTGAATATATTTAGTGAATTGGCCTCAACTACTTTCTGTGGTAGAGAATTCCACAGGTTCACCACTCTCTGGGTGAAGAAGTTTAGAAACATAGAAACATAGAAAATAGGTGCAGGAGTAGGCCATTCGGCCCTTCTAGCCTGCACCGCCATTCAATGAGTTCATGGCTGAACATTCAACTTCAGTACCCCATTCCTGCTTTCTCGCCATACCCCTTGATCCCCCTAGCAGTAAGGACCTCATCTAACTCCTTTTTGAATATATTTAGTGAATTGGCCTCAACAACTTTCTGTGGTAGAGAATTCCACAGGTTCACCACTCTCTGGGTGAAGAAGTTCCTCTGCATCTCGGTCCTAAATGGCTTACCCCTTATCCTTAGACTGTGACCCCTGGTTCTGGACTTCCCCAACATTGGGAACATTCTTCCTGCATCTAACCTGTCTAACCCCGTCAGAATTTTATATGTTTCTATGAGGTCCCCTCTCATTCTTCTGAACTCCAGTGAATACAAGCCCAGTTGATCCAGTCTTTCTTGATAGGTCAGTCCCGCCATCCCGGGAATCAGTCTGGTGAACCTTCGCTGCACTCCCTCAATAGCAAGAATGTCCTTCCTCAGGTTAGGAGACCAAAACTGTACACAATACTCCAGGTGTGGCCTCACCAATGCCCTGTACAACTGTAGCAACACCTCCCTGCCCCTGTACTCAAATCCCCTTGCTATGAAGGCCAACATGCCATTTGCTTTCTTAACCGCCTGCTGCACCTGCATGCCAACCTTCAATGACTGATGTACCATGACACCCAGGTCTCTTTGCACCTCCCCTTTTCCTAATCTGTCACCATTCAGATAATAGTCTGTCTCTCTGTTTTTACCACCAAAGTGGATAACCTCACATTTATCCACATTATACTTCATCTGCCATGCATTTGCCCACTCACCTAACCTATCCAAGTCGCTCTGCAGCCTCACAGCATCCTCCTCGCAGCTCACACTGCCACCCAACTTAGTGTCATCCGCAAATTTGGAGATACTACATTTAATCCCTTCATCTAAATCATTAATGTACAGTGTAAACAGCTGGGGCCCCAGCACAGAACCTTGCGGTACCCCACTAGTCACTGCCTGCCATTCTGAAAAGTACCCATTTACTCCTACTCTTTGCTTCCTGTCTGACAACCAGTTCTCAATCCATGTCAGTACACTACCCCCAATCCCATGTGCTCTAACTTTGCACATCAATCTCTTGTGTGGGACCTTGTCGAACGCCTTCTGAAAGTCCAAATATACCACATCAACTGGTTCTCCCTTATCCACTCTACTGGAAACATCCTCAAAAAATTCCAGAAGATTTGTCAAGCATGATTTCCCTTTCACAAATCCATGCTGACTTGGACCTATCATGTCACCTCTTTCCAAATGCACTGCTATGACATCCTTAATAATTGATTCCATCATTTTACCCACTACCGATGTCAGGCTGACCGGTCTATAATTCCCTGTTTTCTCTCTCCCTCCTTTTTTAAAAAGTGGGGTTACATTGGCTACCCTCCACTCCATAGGAACTGATCCAGAGTCAATGGAATGTTGGAAAATGACTGTCAACGCATCCACTATTTCCAAGGCCACCTCCTTAAGTACTCTGGGATGCAGTCCATCAGGTCCTGGGGATTTATCGGCCTTCAATCCCATCAATTTCCCCAACACAATTTCCCTGCTAATAAGGATTTCCCTCAGTTCCTCCTCCTTACTAGACCCCCCGACCCCTTTTATAACCGGAAGGTTGTTCGTGTCCTCCTTCGTGAATACCGAACCAAAGTACTTGTTCAATTGGTCCGCCATTTCTTTGTTCCCCGTTATGACTTCCCCTGATTCTGACTGCAGGGGACCTACGTTTGTCTTTACTAACCTTTTTCTCTTTACATATCTATAGAAACTTTTGCAATCCGTCTTAATGTTCCCTGCAAGCTTCTTCTCATACTCCATTTTCCCTGCCCTAATCAAACCCTTTGTCCTCCTCTGCTGAGTTCTAAATTTCTCCCAGTCCCCAGGTTCGCTGCTATTTCTGGCCAATTTGTATGCCACTTCCTTGGCTTTAATACTATCCCTGATTTCCCTTGATAGCCACGGTTGAGCCACCTTCCCTTTTTTATTTCTATGCCAGACAGGAATGTACAATTGTTGTAGTTCATCCATGCGGTCTCTAAATGTCTGCCATTGCCCATCCACAGTCAACCCCTCAAATATCATTCGCCAATCCATCTCAGCCAATTCACGCCTCATACCTTCAAAGTTAGCCTTCTTTAAGTTCTGGACCATGGTCTCTGAATTAACTGTTTCATTCTCCATCCTAATGCAGAATTCCACCATATTATGGTCACTCTTCCCCAAGGGGCCTCGCACAACGAGATTGCTAATTAATCCTTTCTCATTACATAACACCCAGTCTAAGATGGCCTCCCCCCTAGTTGGTTCCTCGACATATTGGTCTAAAAAACCATCCTTTATGCACTCTAGAAAATCCTCCTCCACCGTATTGCTTCTAGTTTGGTTAGCCCAATCTATGTGCATATTAAAGTCACCCATTATAACTGCTGCACCTTTATTGCACGCACCCCTAATTTCCTGTTTGATGCCCTCCCCAACATCACTACTACTGTTTGGAGGTCTGTACACAACTCCCACTAACGTTTTTTGCCCTTTGGTGTTCTGCAGCTCTACCCATATAGATTCCACATCATCCAAGCTAATGTCCTTCCTAACTATTGCCTTAATCTCCTCCTTAACCAGCAATGCTATCCCACCTCCTTTTCCTTTTATTCTATCCTTCCTGAATGTTGAATACCCCTGGATGTTGAGTTCCCAGCCCTGCTCATCCTGGAGCCACGTCTCCGTAATCCCAATCACATCATATTTGTTAACATCTATTTGCACAGTTAATTCATCCACCTTATTGCGGATACTCCTTGCATTAAGACACAAAGCCTTTAGGCTTGTTTTTTTAACACCCTCTGTCCTTTTAGAATTTTGCTGTACAATGGCCCTTTTTGTTCTTTGCCTTGGGTTTCTCTGCCCTCCACTTTTCCTCATCTCCTTTCTGTCTTTTGTTTTTGCCTCCTTTTTGTTTCCCTCTATCTCCCTGCATTGGTTCCCATCCCCCTGCCATATTAGTTTAACTCCTCCCCAACAGCACTAGCAAACACTCCCCCGAGGACATTGGTTCCGATTCTTCCCAGGTGCAGACCGTCCGGATTGTACTGGTCCCACCTCCCCCAGAACCGGTTCCAATGCCCCAGGAATTTGAATCCCTCCCTGCTGCACCATTGCTCAAGCCACGTATTCATCTGAGCTATCCTGCGATTCCTACTCTGACTAGCACGTGGCACTGGTAGCAATCCCGAGATTACTACTTTTGAGGTCCTACTTTTTAATTTAGCTCCTAGCTCCTTAAATTCATTTCGTAGGAACTCATCCCTTTTTTTACCTATGTCATTGGTACCAACGTGCACCACGACAACTGGCTGTTCTCCCTCCCTTTTTAGAATGTCCTGCACCCGCTCCGAGACATCCTTGACCCTTGCACCAGGGAGGCAACATACCATCCTGGAGTCTCGGTTGCGGCCGCAGAAACGCCTATCTATTCCCCTTACAATTGAATCCCCTATCACTATCGCTCGCCCACTCTTTTTCCTGCCCTCCTGTGCAACAGAGCCAGTTTCTCCTCATCTCGGTCCTAAATGGCTTACACCTTATCCGCAGACTGTGACCCCTGGTTCTGGACTTACCAAACATTGGGAACATTCTTCCTGCATCTAACCTGTCTAAACCCGTCAGAATTTTAAACGTTTCCATGAGGTCCCCTCTCATTCTTCTGAACTCCAGTGAATACAAGCCCAGTTGATCCAGTCTTTCTTGATAGGTCAGTCCCACCATCCCGGGAATCAGTCTGGTGAATCTTCGCTGCACTCCCTCAATAGCAAGAATGTCCTTACTCAAGTTAGGAGACCAAAACTGTGCACAATACTCCAGGTGTGGCCTCACCAAGGCCCTGTACAACTGTAGCAACACCTCCCTACCCCTATACTCAAATCCCCTCGCTATGAAGGCCAACATGCCATTTGCTTTCTTAACCGCCTGCTGTACCTGCATGCCAACCTTCAATGACTGATGTACCATGACACCCAGGTCTCGTTGCACCTTCCCTTTTCCTAATCTGTCACCATTCAGATAATAGTCTGTCTCTCTGTTTTTACCACCAAAGTGGATAACCTCACATTTATCCACATTATACTTCATCTGCCATGCATTTGCCCACTCACCTAACCTATCCAAGTCACTCTGCAGCCTAATAGCATCCTCCTCGCAGCTCACACTGCCACCCAACTTAGTGTCATCTGCAAATTTGGAGATACTGCATTTAATCCCCTCGTCTAAATCATTAATGTACATTGTAAACAGCTGGGGCCCCAGCACAGAACCTTGCGGTACCCCACTAGTCACTGCCTGCCATTCTGAAAAGTCCCCATTTACTCCGACTCTTTGTTTCCTGTCTGACAACCAGTTCTCAATCCACGTCAGTACACTACCCCCAATCCCATGTGCTTTAACTTTGCACATTAATCTCTTGTGTGGGACCTTGTCGAAAGCCTTCTGAAAGTCCAAATATACCACATCAACTGGTTCTCCCTTGTCCACTCTACTGGAAACATCCTCAAACAATTCCAGAAGATGTGTCAATCATGATTTCCCTTTCACAAATCCATGCTGACTTGGACCTATCATGTCACCATTTTCCAAATGCGCTGCTATGACATCCTTAATAATTGATTCCATCATTTTACCCACTACTGAGGTCAGGCTGACCGGTCTATAATTCCCTGTTTTCTCTCTCCCTCCTTTTTTAAAAAGTGGGGTTACATTGGCTACCCTCCACTCGATAGGAACTGATCCAGAGTCAATGGAATGTTGGAAAATGACTGTCAATGCATCCGCTATTTCCAAGGCCACCTCCTTAAGTACTCTGGGATGCAGTCCATCAGGCCCTGGGGATTTATCGGCCTTCAATCCCATCAATTTCCCCAACACAATTTCCCGATTAATAAAGATTTCCCTCAGTTCCTCCTCCTTACTAAACCCTCTGACCCCTTTTATATCCGGAAGGTTGATTGTGTCCTCCTTAGTGAATACTGAACCAAAGTACTTGTTCAATTGGTCTGCCATTTCTTTGTTCCCCGTTATGATTTCCCCTGATTCTGACTACAGGGGACCTACGTTTGTCTTTACTAACCTTTTTCTCTTTACATACCGATAGAAACTTTTGCAATCCGCCTTAATGTTCCCTGCAAGCTTCTTCTCGTACTCCATTTTCCCTGCCCTAATCAAACCCTTTGTCCTCCTCTGCTGAGTTCTAAATTTCTCCCAGTCCCCGGGTTCGCCGCTATTTCTGGCCAATTTGTATGCCACTTCCTTGGCTTTAATACTATCCCTGATTTCTCGAGATAGCCACGGTTGAGCCACCTTCCCTTTTATATTTTTACGCCAGACAGGAATGTACAATTGTTGTAATTCATCCATGCGGTCTCTAAATGTCTGCCATTGCCCATCCACAGTCAACCCCCTAAGTACCATTCGCCAATCTATCCTAGCCAATTCACACCTCATACCTTCAAAGTTACCCTTCTTTAAGTTCTGGACCATGGTCTCTGAATTAACTCTTTCATTCTCCATCCTAATGCAGAATTCCACCATATTATGGTCACTCTTCCCCAAGGGGCCTCGCACAATGAGATTGCTAATTAATCCTCTCTCATTACACAACACCCAGTCTAAGATGGCCTCCCCCCTAGTTGGTTCCTCGACATATTGATCGAGGAAACCATCCTTTATGCACTCCAGGAAATCCTCCTCCACCGTATTGCTTCCAGTTTGGCTAGCCCAATCTATGTGCATATTAAAGTCACCCATTATAACTGCTACACCTTTATTGCATGCACCCCTAATTTCCTGTTTGATGCCCTCCCCAACATCACTACTACTGTTTGGAGGTCTGTACACAACTCCTACTAACGTTTTTTGCCCTTTGGTGTTCTGCAGCTCTACCCATATAGATTCCACATCATCCAAGCTAATGTCTTTCCTAACTATTGCATTAATCTCCTCTTTAACCAGCAATGCTACCCCACCTCCTTTTCCTTTTATTCTATCCTTCCTGAATGTTGAATACTCCTGGATGTTGAGTTCCCAGCCCTGATCATCCTGGAGCCACGTCTCCGTAATCCCAATCACATCATATTTGTTAGCATCTAGTCATGCTGGTGGATCTTGGGAAGGAGGTGAAAGCGAGCTTTGCGTGGTTGGGTGGTTGGGTGACTATGAGGTTGGCAGCTGTGGAGGCAAGATCTCCAAAGGTGATGAGGTTATTCTTGGGAACTATCAATTAATGTTCGGTGGTAAGGTTATGTCCAGGGGAAGGAAGGAGGAGGTGTCAGAGTGTCGGTGTTCAGCCTTTGCAAGGTAGAGGCCGGATCGCCAAATGACAACAGCATGACCCTTTCAGTAAGTTTACTGACAACTTTAGGGTTGGATCTGAGAACACAGAGTGCTGCAAGTTCAGATGGAGGTAGGTTGGAGTGAGTGGAGCAGCGAAGTAGAGACGGCTGATGTCACGTCGGTTATTGGCAATGAAAAGATCGAGAGAGGATTAGAGAGCAGAGTGGGGGATCCAGGTAGAAGGAGAATTCTGAATGCGGGAGAAAGGGTTAACTGTGCGGGGGCTAAGACTCCTTTCCAAAATGACGTGTACCAAGCTCAAAATTCATTTGAGGTTCGGGCATAACAGGAATGCTAAGAGAGAGCACGAGAAACTGTTGGCTGGTAAAATTAAGCAAAACCCAAAGATGTTCTATAAATATATTAAGAGTAAGAGGGTAACTAAAAAAAGGGTAGGGCCTATTAGAGACCATGTGGGTAATTTTTGTGTGGAGGCAGAAAATGTTGGTAGGGTTCTTAACGAACACTTTGCATCTGTTTTCACAAAGGAAAGGGTCAATGCAGATACTGCTTTCGAGGAGGAGTGTGATATTCTGAATGAAATAAACATAGAGAGGGAGGAAGTATTAAGGGTTTTAGCAGCTTTGAAAGTAGATAATTCCCTAGGCCCAGATGAACTGCATCCCAGGCAGTTAAGCGAAGTAAAAGAGGAAATAACAGACGCCTTAACCATCATTTTCCATCCTCTTTGGATTTGGGCATGGTACCGGAGGATTGGAGGACTGCTAATGTAATACCCATGTTTAAGAAGGGAGAAAGGGATAGGCCGAGTAATAACAGGCTTGTGAGCCTAACCTCAGTGGTGGGAAAATTATTGGAAAAAATCATGAAAGACAGGATAAATCTAGAAATTGGTTTTGCGCAGTAGCGCTGAACAGGAGGTAGTGTATTGGCTGCCGATTATACGGCTCGCATGATATTGAGTTCTATATTGCCTCCATCTGCCTCAAAAAAACAACCCTCGACCCCTCTGTCCTTTCAAACTACAGCTCTCCACCTACTTCCGCCTGCCAAATTCCTCGTAACCCTAATTCCATTGCACGCCCCTGGAGAAAACTGTCTCCCCACTCTCTTACAGCTGCACTTATCAACTCCCAATTGGACAGCCTGTGGCCCTCCATGCACTGTGACATTTCTGCAGCTATTGATCTGCTCAATCACAACCAAACTACCACCTTTGATAAGAACATAAGAAATAGGAGCAGGTGCAGGCCATTTGGTCGCTCAATCCTGTGGCGTCATCTTATAAATCATGGTTGATCTGATCTTGGGCTCAGCTGCACTTCCCTGCCCATTCCACTTAGCGTTTCACTCCCTTATCGCTCAAAAAATCTGTTTATCTCCACTTTAAATATATACAATGACCCAATCTACGCAACTCCTTGGGGCAGAGAATTCCACAGATTTACGACCCTCTGAGAGAAGAAATTCCTCCTCATCTCAGTTCTAAATGGGTGGCCACTTATACTGAAACTATGCCTCCTAGTTTTAGATTAGCACACGAGTGAAAACATCCTCTCTGCATATATGTTGTTGACCCCTCTCAGTAGCTTATATGTTTCAATAAGATCACCTCTCATTCTTCTAAACTCCAATGAGTATAGACCCAACCTGCTCAACATTTCTTCAGAACTCAACCCCCTCATCTCTGGAGTAAACCTAATGAGCCTTCCCTGAACAGCCTCCAATGCAAGTATATCCCTCTTTAAATCAGGAGACCAAAACTGCACACAATACTCCAGGTGTAGCCTCAGCAATACCCTGTACAGTTGTAGTAGGAGTTTTCAACTTTTATACTCCATCCCTCTTGCAATATAGTCCAACATTCCATTTGCCTTCCTGATTCCTTGCTGTATTTGCAGACAAACTCTTTGTATTTCATGCACAAGGGCCCCAGGTCCCTCTGTACTGCAGCATTTTGTAATTTCTCTGCATTTAAATAATATATATTTTTTTATTGTTCCTGTCAAAGTGGATAACCCCACCTTTTCCCACATTATCCTCCATCTGCCAAATGTTTTCCTACTCACTTAGCCTGTCTATATCCCATTGCAGTTTCCTCCCCACAACTTCCTTTCCCACCCATCATTGTATCATCAGCAAACATGGCTACATTACACTCAGTCCCTTCATCCAAGTCATTAATATATATTGTAAATAGTTGAGAAGCCAGCACTGATCCCTGTGGCACACCACTAGTTGCAGTTTGCTAACCTGAAAATGATCCATTTATTCCGACTCACTGTTTTCCATTATTTAGCCAATCCACTATCCATACTAATATATTGCCCCCAATCCTGTGAGCACTTATCTTGTGCAGTAATATTTTGTGTGGCAACTTATCGAATGCTTTCTGAAAATCCAAATATACAACATCAGCTGGTTCTCCTTTACCCACCCTGTACGTTACAACCTCAAAGAACTCCGGTAAATTTGTCAAACATGGGTTCCCTTTCATAAAACTATGCTGACTCTGCTTGACTGCATTATGATTTTCTAAACGTCCTGCTACTACTTCCTTATTAATTGACTCCAGCATTTTCCCAATGACAGATGTTAGGATAAATGGACTTTAGTTTATTGCTTTCTGTCTGACTCCTTTCTTAAATAGAGGTGATACATTTGCAGCTTTCCAGTCTGCTTGGACCTCTCCAGAATTCAGGGAATTTTGGTAGATTACAACCAATGCATCCAATATCTGTGCAGCCACTCCTTTTACGACCCAAGGTTGCATGCCATCGGTTCCAGGGGACTTGTCCAGTTTTATTCCTATTAGTTTGCCTGATACTTTATCTCTAGTGATAGTGAATGTTTTATGTTCACACCCCACCACCCCCACCACCCACCACGCAATAATTCCTTGATTATCAGTTATTGGGATGGTCTTAGTTTCTTCTATCGTAAAGACTGATACAAAACATTTGTTCAAAGTCTCTGCCAAGTCACACATCAAGAACAGACAGACGGCCGATAAACTGGGATATCATCATTATACAGGATGTCCGGACAGTCACAGAGGTTTCCAATGCTGTGTTTCTACAAGCTACAGTGCTCAAAGCTTACGTTTCCACTCTTGACAGAGATTTGGATCTGAGGCAAAATCCATTGCTTTTATCTCCCGGGGGAAGTACATGCGGTCTCTTCAAATGCGTCACTATTTACCTACCGGTCGTGATATTTGACGTGGTGCTGCATCAGTTGAATTAAATTTATGTCCTGGATTCATTCCTGGACTACCCTCCGGTCTGCAGTCTCAATGTGTTCCTGATTTTTGCTTCTATTGCATGTTCTGTCTGGTTAACTGTTGCTTTCGCCACTTGTTGCCAAAAATGAGATCCCATATTGCACAAAAATTCTGTGGCGGTGGTTGTAGCAATGATATGGGGCTGAGCATTCTGGAAAACATCCCCATTTACTTTATTTTTGAACCTTAGGTAATCAATAACAACATACCGTGTTTGTGCGAGGTGAAATCCAGCCTCTACACCGTACCTATATGGGTCACATTCTTATGGCTTGACGCAGCTTTAATGCCTTTGATTCAATTTCGTTTGATCCTTATATTCAATGGTCTGGCCACCAGGCACATTCTGCTGACAAGTAGACTGCGAACGGGTCCCCGGAGCAGCGACAGTGACCCAGAAATGGACAACTGGTCATATCAGACAGTTTTATACTGTTATGGATGGTAACTTTTATTATTATGCATGTGTGAAAATGATGGATATTCAATATTTGCAGACAGATTACAGTAATCCTTTCACCGTCATGGAACGAACTGGATATATGCTGCAGGATTTGATTTCTTACGCAAATACCATTATTTATGCAGTGTCCCAGACTAAATTCAGAGCGGAGTTAAATAATCTGATTAAATATCCCTTGGCTGTAATTACTAAGGTAGGGAACTAATTGAAGGGTCAGAGTCTAACCAGAACTGACTGCAGATAACTAAGAAAATAGCGAAACACTGCGGATGCAGGAAGTCTGAAATAAAACCAAAAAATGCTCGAAATACTCAGTGGGTCAGGCAGCATCTGTGGAGAGAGAACCCTTTCGTCATCGACCTGAAACGTTAATATTGTTTCTCTCTCCATACTAGCTGCCTGACCCGCTGATAATTTACAGCATTTTCTGGTTTTTATTACAAAGTATTGAGACTTGCTTCCACCTTAATTATGCAACATGGGCAGCAGTTGATGCACCGCCTGTTATTCGTTCAATACGATGCTATTTTCGGTCGAGTTTTATGGAGAGGAAAGTCGGGCGGGTATCACTGACCTGCCACCGCCTGTGTTGCGCCGCACCTGAAGGTGAATTTCTCCCTGGGCTGGTGGAACTTTCACGTCTGGCGGGATCTAGGTCAATCAAAGGACAATCGGGCGGCGGTTATAAACGGAAGCCGAAACAAAGAAGCTTGTTTTATGCCCACGCCGCTCTCTCTCAAATATTCCCTGAATCTATTTGTAGTTGTGCGATATTTCAACTTTCAACTTGACTCTCTGGAGAAGATTTTCATCTTACTGGTGGAGCCTGGAAGGGGCTTTGCGGATTGGCCACCAGTGATAAATCCGTCTTATTCTCAGTCCCATTGTAATCCCAGCGTTAGCAGCAGAGGGATTACACTGGCCTCGCTCCCTTCAGTTACACATGGAGAAGTGGGCTCGGAATTTGCTCCGGACCGCTGTATTGGCGATGCTGCAGGTGAAATGTGAGTGTGTGGACAGGAGCGGGCTCGGCTGTGCTTCCAGACATTGAATAGTGTTTCCATAGTCACTGTTTCTGCTCACAAGGGGAGACTATTTACCTGAGGCCAATGTCAGAGTCAAGCCTTTGGGAAATAGGGGTAGAAGGAAAATGAAATCATGTGTGGGATAATAATTGTAACAATATTAACAAAACTTATGTAAAGTCTCTGGCATGCCATTATTCTGTGGGGCAGTTCTGTAATACTTAAAGCGGAGTTTGTGCAATTCTAGATGTGATTTGACAATGTTGTTTCAATGTTAAGCAAGTCAGTAATATTTTAGTAAATTAACTGAAGCATAAGGCATGGGTGAAATGTTTATGCAAATAGAGTTGTTTCAGTAATAAAGCAATTGATTCACGATTATTATTTCAGCATGTTCCTGGATCCAACACAAGTCTGGCGTTTGACCCTCTCAGGTTCTGGTTAAACAACGTTGTAATCTATGAGTGAAATACAAATTTTAGACATTCCCGAGATGATGCGGCAGAGCACAATACAGAGAATGAAGTGACTTGTTCACACTCTTTTCAGGGTTCTTCCCCCCTCCCTCCTGCGCTCCATTAGCTCCCACAGTGCAGCCCTTAAAGTGGCCGTTCCCCAATCCTCGGTAAATGCTGCTCTGTGAACAGCTACACTGCAAGAAGTTGGATTTTTCAGTTACCATTTCCCCTCAGTCCCAGTGAAAAACACCTGCTGGTCACCATTCCTGATGGGAGGCTGAAATCAGGAATTCACAGCCTCTGTTTAGGAACATAGAAACATAGAAAATTGGTGCAGGAGTAGACCATTCGGCCCTTCGAGCCTGTATCACCATTCAATATGTTTATGACTAATCATGCAACTTCAGTACCCCATTCCTGCTTTCTCTCCATCCCTTTGATCCCTTTAGCCATAAGTAAGGGCCACATTGAACTCCCTTTTGAATATATCTAACGAACTGGCCTCAACAACTTTCTGTGGTAGAGAATTGCACAGGTTCACAACTCTCTGAGTGAAGACGCTTTTCCTCATCTTGGTCCTAAATGGCTTACCCCTTATCCTTAGACTGTGACCCCTGGTTCTGGACATCTCCAACATCGAAAACATTCTTCCTGCATCTAATCTGTCCAATGCTATCAGAATTTTATGTTTCTATGAGATCCCCTCTCATTCTTCTAAACTCCAGTGAATATAAGCCTAGTCGATCCAATCGTTCTTCACATGTCAGTCCTGCCATCCCGGGAAACAGTCTGGTGAACCTTCTCTGTATTCCCTCAATAGCATGAATGTCCTTCCTCAGATTCAAGGTGTGGCCTCACCAAGGCCCTGTACAACTGCAGTAAAACCCTGCTCCTATACTCAAATTCTCTCGCTATGAAGGCCAACATGCCATTTGCTTTCTTCACTGCCTGCTGTACCTGCATGCCAACCTTCAATGGCTGATGTACCATGACACCCAGGTCTCGTTGTACCTCTGCTTTTCCGAATCTGTCACTATTCAGATAATATTCTGCCTCCCTGTTTTTGCCAGCAAAGTGGATAACTTCACATTTATCCACATTATACTGCATCTGTCATGCATTTTCCGACTCACCTAACCTGTCCAAGTCACCCTGCAGCCGTTTAGCATCCTCCTCATAGCTAACACTGCCACCCAGCTTAGTGTCATCTGCAAACTTGGAGATATTACTTTCAATTCCTTCGTCCAAATCATTAATGTATTTTGTAAATAACTGCGGGCCCAGCACTGAACCTTGTGGTACCCCACTAGTCACTGCCTGCCAATCTGAAAAGGACCTGTTTATTCCTACTCTTTACTTCCTGTCTGCCAACCAGTTCTCTATCCACGTCAATACATTACCCCAAATACCATGTGCTTTAATTTTGCACAATAATCTCTTGTGTGGGACCTTGTCAAAAGCCTTTTGAACGTCTAAATACACCACATCCACTGGTTCTCCATTGTCCACTTTACTAGTTACATCCTCAAAAAATTCCAGAAGATTTGTCAAGCATGATTTCCCTTTCACGAATCCATGCTGACTTGGACCTATCATGTCACCATTTTCCAAATGCGCTGCTTTGACATCCTTAATAATTGATTCCATCATTTTACCCACTACTGAGGTCAGGCTGACCGGTCTATAATTCCCTGCTTTCTCTCTCCCTCCTTTTTTAAAAAGTGGGGTTACATTGGCTACCCTCCACTCGATAGGAACTGATCCAGAGTCAATGGAATGTTGGAAAATGACTGTCAATGCATCCGCTATTTCCAAGGCCACCTCCTTAAGTACTCTGGGATGCAGTCCATCAGGTCCTGGGGATTTATCGGCCTTCAATCCCATCAATTTCCCCAACACAATTTCCCGACTAATAAAGATTTCCCTCAGTTCCTCCTCCTTACTAGACCCTATGACCCCTTTTATATCCGGAAGGTTGTTTGTGTCCTCCTTAGTGAATACTGAACCAAAGTACTTGTTCAATTGGTCTGCCATTTCTTTGTTCCCCGTTATGACTTCCCCTGATTCTGACTGCAGGGGACCTACGTTTGTCTTTACAATCTTTTTCTCTTTACATACCTATAGAAACTTTTGCAATCCGCCTTAATGTTCCCTGCAAGCTTCTTCTCGTACTCCATTTTCCCTGCCCTAATCAAACCCTTTGTCCTCCTCTGCTGAGTTCTAAATTTCTCCCAGTCCCCAGGTTCGCTGCTGTTTCTGGCCAATTTGTATGCCACTTCCTTGGCTTTAATACTATCCCTGATTTCCCTAGATAGCCACGGTCGAGCCACCTTCCCTTTTTTATTTTTACGCCAGACAGGAATGTACAATTGTTGTAATTCATCCATGCGGTCTCTAAATGTCTGCCATTGCCCATTCACAGTAAATCCCTTAAGTATCATTCGCCAATCTATCCTAGCCAATTCACGCCTCATACCTTCAAAGTTACCCTTCTTTAAGTTCTGGACCATGGTCTCTGAATTAACTGTTTCATTCTCCATCCTAATGCAGAATTCCACCATATTATGGTCACTCTTCCCCAAGGGGCCTCGCACAATGAGATTGCTAAATAATCCTCTCTCATTACACAACACCCAGTCTAAGATGGCCTCCCCCCTAGTTGGTTCCTCGACATATTGGTCGAGAAAACCATCCCTTATGCACTCCAGGAAATCCTCCTCCACCGTATTGCTTCCAGTTTGGCTAGCCCAATCTATGTGCATATTAATGTCACCCATTATAACTGCTGCACCTTTATTTTGCATGCACCCCTAATTTTCTGTTTGATTCCCTCCCCAACATCACTACTACTGTTTGGAGGTCTGTACACAACTCCCACTAACGTTTTTTGCCCTTTGGTGTTCTGTAGCTCTACCCATATAGATTCCACATCATCCAAGCTAATGTCTTTCCTAACTATTGCATTAATCTCCTCTTTAACCAGCAATGCTACCCCACTTCCTTTTCCTTTTATTCTATCCTTCCTGAATGTTGAATACCCCTGGATGTTGAGTTCCCAGCCCTGATCATCCTGGAGCCACGTTTCCGTAGTCCCAATCACATCATATAATTGATTCCAACATTTCCCCCATAACTGATGTCAGGCTAACTGGTCTATAAGTCTCTGTTTTCTCACTCCCTCCATTTTTAAAAAGTGGGGTTAAATTAGCTACCAAACAATCCATAGGAACTGATCCCGAATGTATAAAATGTTGGAAAATGACCACAAATGCATCCACTATTTCTAGGCCACTTCCTTAAGTATTATGGGATGCAGACTATCAGGCCCTGGGGATTTATCAGCATTCAAGCCCATCAATTTCCCTAACACAATTTCCTGACGAAAAAGGATTTCTTTCAGTTCCTCCTTCTTGCTCGGCCCTCAGTCCCCTAGTATTTCCAGAAGGTTAATTGTGTCTTCCTTAGTGAAGTCAGGACCAAATTATTTGTTCAACTGGTCTGCCATTTCTCTGTTCCCCATTATAAATTCACCTGATTTAAAACTGATTTATTCGAATGACCAGCAGTTCACAAATACCAATCTCCTTTTACCAGCTAAATGCTCACAGTCCAACAAGGATCCAGTTTATTGGACATATTGGAGAGACATAGATACAAAGGCAGAATCTCGGTGAAAAAGTGCACCATCCTAACTAGTACTGGGCTTTCCCTGAGTGCACTTGTCGCTACTGTCAGGGAGTTCACATTGGCTCAAGGATTCCTGGGCTCGCAAGGACGGAAATGGCTGGGGTTCTGATCCTGATGGCCATCCACTGACCCCTGCAAGAAAGGTCAGCTCTATGAACACGGGACTTCCGTGTCTAGTGTAACACACATGTGTGTGGCTCCTCAGACCAGGTACCCGAGGGCTGCCCGTTTCTGGGAACCAATAGTTGTCAGGAGAAAAAGGTGGGCAGAACAAGCAATATTACAGAATTCAACATGCACGTTAATTTGACAGAGGTGCAGTCTTTCGGATAAGACCCTAAACCATCTCTCCTCTCAGGTGGACGTAAAAGATCCAATAGCACTAGTTCAAAGAAGTGTAAGGGGAGTTCCCTCTATCCTGGCCAATATTTATCCCTCAATAAAAATCACTGAAACAGATTATCTGCCCATTACCACATTGCTGGTTGTGGCAGCTTGCATTGCGCAAGTTGGTTGCCGCCTTTCCAAATTGCAACAGTGAATAAATGGTTCATCGTTGGATGTAAAGCTCTTTGGGATGCCCTGAGAGAAAGGTGCTATATAAATGGAATTTTTTCTTTCTAACAGATCTTTGGCATTGAAATATAATCCTGGGGCAGACCAAAAGATTTCCAGCGAAGCCGCTGTGCAATACTTTTACAAATAAGAGTGCAACATTATTTCCTGGCCTTTCCTCTCGTTTACACCTCCACATACAGATTAAAATTGTAACCACAGTCAGCTATACCAGTACACACACGACAATCAGCCCCACCTGCTTGTCTTTCTCTATTTTTCCTTCTGAAAAATATCAGAAAGATCGTATAACTATATATGCAGCTTGACAGTTTTAAATATAATCAGTGGGAACCTATGGCCCTGCTCATGCTCAGTAGGATGATGCACTGTTTTAAATGTTCGAGTTCCTACACCATATAGTGCTCAATGTATTATTTCACAAAGATGGGCCCAGGTTCATTTAAAGTCACAAAGTTCACTTTTTGTGAATAACCAGAGGTTTTGGTCAACGAGAGGTGGGCAGGCTGTAAAGGTGACATGGGGGGCAGGGGTTGGGGGGGGGGAGTTGCTGGAGAGAGAAGCAATGGCTGTGAAGAGTGAAGCGTGGTTTCCTGAGTGATCGGGGCTGGGCCAGCGATATGCTGGGAGGCCAATGGAAAGGGGTTGTGGTCGAGCTGCCCAGTGAGGCAGATGGAAAGCTAGCTGTTCCCTCCCCCACAACCACCCCTGGATCGCTGGCTGAGGGGATCCAGGTAGGGAAGTGGCAGAGGCCTGTGTCTGCGCGTCTGGTGAAAGGGGCAACATGAGGGGTAAGTCGTGGCAGTTGAATCGATGATGCCCACTATACCAGCTCCCAGGGCTGGGGGATCGACCGTTCCAACAGGTACGTTTGATGGGAGGGGGCTCAAGTTGCAAGGTTGCAGTTCATGAGACTTGTAATATAACCAAATCATCTATAGTAAAGTTTACATTTAAATCAAATTGTTAAATGCTGACCTTTTTTATCGATAGTGTGGAAATGTATTTTTATCTAAGCTGATACCATATGGTATTTGTGTGCCTTTTGATCAAAATGGAGTCCTGGCCCTTCCAGAACTTTCTGCATTTTAGCAGTCAGCTTGCATAAACAGCTAAACCTGGTTTGAGATGGCTGATGGCCATCAGACAGCTAGGAGACAAGTCATGCTGAGACAAGTACCCCCCCATGGTGCTTTCCTATTGTCGACACCACACCAGTTCCATGTCACCCCACCCTTATCTTCTAGCCATTATCTCTTTCCGAGACCTCATCCATTTGATGCAAACAGATAAACTGACCAGGAAATTGGAACAATCCTGACACAATACAAGACAGGTGATAGCCCATTACCTATGACTCATGGAGTAATGGCCGGCTGGCCAACTGATAACCCTGACAAAAGGAAATATCTGGATACCATGTCAGGACCAGGATATAGTAATTAACTCTTTATCTGTATTCACTGACTGTGAGACAGAGCAATACACAGGGAGAGGCCATAACTTGGGTTTTACTGTATAAATATCTTGTTAAACTGAACCATTGCGGAGGTGTTCACTTAGCCCTTGACTGAGTGTAACCTGCCCCTTGCTAGCAAGTAAATTAAAGAAACTTCTACCGGAGCTGTAAGTGTCGGAGTCATTCTTTTCGGAGGTCGAGATTTCGACAGTTCTTACTTGGAGGTTCCACCGAGATGCATACCCTCTGTCCTGTGAGTAAAACAGATACAGGCATAGTGCCTCTCCAGTGAAAGGCTTCAGTGGCCAAACAAGGTGAGCCTTTTGCTCACAAGAGGTTTCTTCACTGTTGAATCGCATATGTAATCTGTTGTCCACAGGGGAGGTACTGCAATCTACAAGACTTGGCATTTAAAAGCTAAAGGTATTTTTTATAACCATTTCTTTCTCAGCTCGCCAGCAGAAGAGAACAGGTTCTGGAAAAAAAATCTCGAAACAGCCCGGAGAAGGTTTCAGTCGGTAAGGGAGCGCTAGTCGATCGAAAAGGGTTCCAGGTTCTTATGTGATAAGATTGTTATTGTTTTTAATTCGGAAGGGGTTCTTATGTGATAAGACTAGAAAAAAAAAGAAAGCGCAATAGATCAAAAAGTTTGGGTACGGATCCTTAAGTTTTATCAGTTTTTATTAGGATAAGTTAAGGACTCGGTCTGTAGTGGCGTACAACGCAGACTGAGAATTTGTTTAGATAAGGTTTAAGGTTATGATTTGTGTACTCGCGGGAATATTGTTTGTTGTCCTTGTATTACTGTTGTGTGCAATACCTTTGTGAGAGATTGCTATTAGAGAAACGGGAAGAGTCACTGGGGAAAGTTGTGATTCGGAAAAAAAAAACACAAGGATTGATTAAGAAAAGAAACAGTAACTGATTGATCAACTACGGTTGGTTCGTGCCAACATATCTCACATACCCAGACTGAGCCCGAATTAAGAGCCTTTTCAGGCCACGTAACGGCCAGGAGAAGTGGGCGTAGAGAACTCGGTTGGCCGAAAGGATTGTGAGATCAGAAACTGTGGAAAATCTTAATCATCCAGAATGGGTGCCGGAGCAAGTTAAAACACCACAAAAGGCACACCAGCCTATGTCATGCTCCAGAATTGTGGTCAGTCTTCAATTGACCAAAGAAACAAAAACGGTAAAGTGGACTAAGGGTGAAAACAGGCCTTTTCCACCTGATGGTTCATTTAATTTAGAGAGAACAACATGTCTAGAGGAGTGTCTTATAAACAGAGATCCAGGTAGAAAAAAAAAGGAAAGTAATAGAAAAGGCCTGGGTTCCGATTCTTCAAGCCCATGTAAAATTAACAGAGGAAGTAAAACAAATGTAAAAAAAAAAAGAGAACCTGATAGTGACTTATGGATTAAAAAAAAAATAAAGCTAGCCAAAAAAAAAAAGCTTTATTGAATGGAGAGAGACTTTTGTGAATGTCTTGTCTTTGAATGAGAGTGTGTGAATGTCTTGTCTTTGAATGAGAGTGCTTCTGTCTTTTTTCCTTGTGTCTGGAAACCTGTTTGGAAAGGTTGTGGAGCTGCCTGTTTGTTTTAGCTCCACCCACTTTTTCAAACAAAGTGAAGTTTTTTTTAACCCTTCATAGTGTTGTCCTGTATGTGGGAAGCTTAAGACATTTTAAGTTAGAAGCACAGGTGTGGATTTATTCGGATGAGAAGTTACGGAGCTAGGAAATGCACAAAGGATAGGTTTGTTGAGACACGGTCCCGGTGGTTAAAAGTTGTAATGACTTTTTTTTTTTAAAAGCCTTTGTGGGTCTCTCGAGGTGCAGGCTGGGGAAGTACACTCTCATTGTCCTTGGTGTAAAATCTTGGTACAAAAGCTTCTAGCTCAGTAAGAGGATTTTTTTGGATAAAGAGTGGCAGTACAAAAGTTGAATTGGGATTTTGAGATATTTCAGGTGATCTCCTTGATCAACATTTTGGGTGTATTGGAAAAATCTTGGGTTTGGAAGCCTTTTAATAAGATTAGAAAACAAGTATTTTACATTCTGTGATCTGGGAATCACTATAAGCATAAATGAGAAGTCCGTGTAACACACAGATTCGTCCAGTTCAGAAGCCCACACAAATGGAGGTGTGTCCAAGATCTACGAGCTGTGAATGAATCTACTATATTCTCACAATGCTTAAAGGATGTGGAATGAAGTATCCCGGAATGCTTTCCAGAGTCTTAAGCAGTCCCTCACTTCAGCACCAGCCTTGGGATTACCAGATTACACTAAGCTATTCAACTTATTTGTGCATCACAAGTCGGGTTTTGCACAATCTGTTTTGACTCAGTTACATGGGGACAGGCAGCGACCGGTAGCATATTTCAGTACCCAACTAGACCCAGTGGCACGCGGACTACCAGGATGTCTTCCTTCATTGGCAGCAGCTTATTATGCAACCGGCTCAGACAATAACTCTAAATCATCAGACCATTTTGTATATCCCACACTCTGTTGAGATTTTACTTACTAAGTGTGCCACCCAACACCTAACCTCCGCAAGAACCACGAAATATGAGGTCGAGCTGTTATCAAATCCGAACCTTATCATCAAAAGATGCACTACCTTAAATCCAGCCACTCTACTCCCCACGGAAGACGACGGCGAACCCCATTCATGTGAAATGGTAACCGAATTAGTGACTAAACCACGTATCAATCTAACAGATGTACCAATGTGTAACCCTGATCTAGTGTTCTATGTTGACGGATCAGACTTACAAAATGATAGGGGCCAACCGAGAGCAGCTTATGCAATTGTAACTCAGTTTAATGTTGTTGAAACAGCCTCTCTTCCAGACTCCTTTTCAGCCGAACAAGCCGAATTGTTTGCGTTAACTCGAGCCTGTATTCTGGCTGAAGGACAAACAGTTAATATCTACACCGACTCCAGGTATGCTTTTGGGGTATCACATGAATATGGACAAATTTGGAAGTTTTGCGGGTACCTGACTTCTTCAGGAACCCCTATCAAAAATGCAGAACAAGTGGAAAATCTTCTGCGAACCATTCAATGCCCCTTGAAACTTGCCACTATCAAATGCCAAGCACATACAGGCCAGTTGAATGAGGTGGCATTTGGGAATGCCAGAGCTGATAATGCAGTAAGTCAGCAGCTCTGTCAAAAGGGGGGATGCAGGTGTCATTGTTCCCACTAAGGAAAAAAAAATGCTCAGACCCGCCACCCACTATTAATGACGTGCTGGCCTTTCAGACACAGGCCAGTACGGAGGAGGTGGTGACCTGGACGAAGGATCTATGTTATAAAAATCCAGGGTGGCCCCCAGATCCTTACTTCCATGGATTGCCCGATGTGTTCATACATTCACACACACGTGGGCAAAGGGGGATTGGCTGATTATATTTTGGCAACTTGGTATGCACCAGGTATTTCGGCAATTGCAAAACAAATCTGTGAAAATTGTGTAACCTGTCAGACAATGAATCCGGGTAAGACGGAAAAAGTAGAATCTGCCTCCCACCCAAATCCAGTCGGGCCTTTTGTACATTTACAAATGGATTTTATTGAATTACCTATGTGTATGGGATTTAAGTATGTATTAGTTATTGTAGATGTGTTCTCTCGATGGATTGAAGCCTTTCCATGTAAAAAGGCCGATGCCACTACTGTTGCTAAATGTTTGTTAAAAGAAATTGTACCGCGCTTCGGAATCCCTGCTAAGCTTTCTAGTGATAACGGGTCACATTTCACGGGAAATGTTATAAGAGAAATGTGTAAAGCTTTGCAGATTAATCAACGTTTTCATTGCAGTTATCATCCACAATCAGCTGGACTTGTTGAAAGATATAATGGAATGCTTAAAAATAAGCTGGCAAAACTATGCAATGACACTGGACTGAAATGGACAGAACTGCTGCCCTTAGCTTTGATGGTAATGCGATCTGCAACCAACAGAACAATAGGCCTGTCACCGCATGAGATAGTTATGGGACGTCCCCAACGACTACCTTTTACAGCACCATTTACTGCAAAACAGATGGACATCCACAAAATGGAGGAAAATATGTTGAATTATTGTATTGCACTAACCAAATGTATTTTCAGCTTTCATTCACAGGTAAAGGAAGCCCAAGTCAAGCCAGCGGAAGGGAAGTGTCATAACCTGGAGCCAGGGGAATTCATTTACATCAAGATTTTTAAAAGAAAAAGCAGTCTACAGCCAAGATTCGAAGGACCATACCAGGTCTTGCTGGCGACCAATACTGCAATCAAGGTAAAGGAAAGACCAACATGGATCCACGCATCCCATTGCAAAAGGGCACCCGACCAGGAGGAAGGGAAGAAGGAATCAGAGGAACAGAAAAAGGAAGACTGAATAAGGAACTGTATGGACTATGGGGACTGATGGTGCTGGGCTTGACAGGGTTTTACTTCACATTATTGATTACACCAGGGGTACAGACCCGCCACCGAAGGGAATTGCACGTAAACATATTTATGGCACTGAGTCACAGGTATGCTCAAGAAAGAAACTTGTCGAGTTGTTGGATATGTTCCCATGTACCTGTCCACTCCAGAGGGGGGGGTATTCCCCAGAGATCTGTCCCCTTTAACGAATCAGAAATGGTAGAATGGTTGACAGTGCAAAATAGGACAAAACTAACTCAGGGGCCAGAAACGAAGGAGCAAACAGAATGGAGGTCGGCAGAGTATAAACTTACAGCCTTCCAGGGATGGTACCAGCCCAATTATGATAATAACCATCAGCCTCCCTTCCTAAGCATTACTCCCAGAATAGGAAATCCTGAAGGTATAAAATGCCTAGTGAGTAATGAGACTAAAGGACCAGAAATGGGACGCAGCAAGTGTTCCCAAATGATTAAATGGCAAGCCACAACTAATCCCACTGAGAGAAAGATAGCAACCGTTGGCTGGACAACGGTCCATAACAAAGCCCCAGGTGAAGGGTGGGAAGGTGAGACCACTCGAGTAGGGATAGTGCAAAAGGACCAGGAGCTGACGCCCTATAATTGCACCTACTTTATTTGTGGCCATAAAGCCTACCCATGGTTACCAGCCAACTGGACAAGGTCCTGTTACTTAGGATATGTGGTACCCCTTATCAGATCAGTAAGGACTCTAAGGGAGGCCTATGGAAGTCATAGATTTAAACAGGATTTGACATGGCTAAACGGAATATTCAAGGTAATGGTGCCACCCTATGGAATAGCATCGACCGAATGGCAGTTACGGGAACTGGCTAACTTAGTGGAATCAGTAGCCAACGCAACTTCCCAAGCCTTTGAAGGGATAAATGACGAAATGGTAGCTATTCGAACAGTGGCTCTCCAAAATCGTATGGCCTTAGATTATCTCCTAGCCAAGGAGGGAGGAACATGCGCATTAATAGGTGAAGAATGCTGTACGTATATCCCAGATAAATCAGAAGATATCGGCAGTCTAGCTGAAAACATCAGGAAAAAGGTAATAGAGTATAAACAGACAGTTGGCCAGGACGGTATCACCTTGTGGGGTTGGGCATCAGGGTGGTTGGGATCCCTGGGGAAATCTGTGGTACAGGGTTTGATCATATTCCTGCTGATAGTCTTCGCCCTGTATCTATTATTTGTCGTCATTAAGTGTTGCTGTGCCAGGGTGGGAGAAACTATGTTACCTACCGAGACCACGGCTAGAGTTATGGTAGCAACAACTGCTGAAGGCTCTTGTGTGGAAATGGAAATGGAGAGACTGTACAAGATCAGGATGGATTAAGTTGTCCTTGTGTAGGACAAAATGGGGGAATGTGGAAATGTATTTTTATCTAAGCTGATACCATACGGTATTTGTGTGCCTTTTGATCAAAATGGAGTCCTGGCCCTTCCAGAACTTTCTGCATTTTAGCAGTCAGCTTGCATAAACAGCTAAACCTGGTTTGAGATGGCTGATGGCCATCAGACAGCTAGGAGACAAGTCATGCTGAGAGAAGTACCCCCCCATGGTGCTTTCCTATTGTCTACACCACACCAGTTCCATGTCACCCCACCCTTATCTTCTAGCCATTATCTCTTTCCGAGACCTCATCCATTTGATGGAAACAGATAAACTGACCAGGAAATTGGAACAATCCTGACACAATACAATACAGGTGATAGCCCATTACCTATGACTCATGGAGTAATGGCCGGCTGGCCAACTGATAACCCTGACAAAAGGAAATATCTGGATACCATGTCAGGACCAGGATATAGTAATTAACTCTTTATCTGTATTCACTGACTGTGAGACAGAGCAATACACAGGGAGAGGCCATAACTTGGGTTTTACTGTATAAATATCTTGTTAAACTGAACCATTGCGGAGGTGTTCACTTAGCCCTTGACTGAGTGTAACCTGCCCCTTGCTAGCAAGTAAATTAAAGAAACTTCTACCGGAGCTGTAAGTGTCGGAGTCATTCTTTTCGGAGGTCGAGATTTTGACAATAGCAACAAAGCTGCTTTGTCAATTTCTCGACTTATTTTATGGGGTTTGGAAATGCAGGTAGGCCATGTGCAATTTGGTTCAGTCATTCATTTAATTGAACTCTTTCTGCTCTCTATCTCTGTATGTAGTGTTTGCTATTATTGATGGATTGTTCAGTATTTCTGTTCATGTCCTTACCCCAGGGGATAGTCTCCCTGACAAGCTGCTGTGTTCAATATGACAGGAGTATTGTTTCCCATCATACGGATCAAATTCAAGGCTTGTCGTTAGCTGATACATCCATCTTCATTGGATAATACTCCAGTAGGTTTCATCTCAGGGGCATGTTCTCAGACCACTCTTCTATTTATACATGACTCTTGGACAATCTTTGCCCACTGACTTTAGAGCAATCCAATTAGTCCCACTCCCCTGATCTTCTGAGTAAAAGTAGAGTAACGAGAACGAGAAACGGCTCCACTTCTAAAGAACCCTAACATCACAAACAGTGCATGGGGGTCTAAGACACTTCCGTCTCTTTACCTTGTATTTTCTCACCACATTCCTGACCAGCAGGAACCTGTGCTCAGAATGTGCCGGCGAATCTCTACAAATGACACAGATCAGAGTCCGATCATCCTCAGAACAGTTTCAGCTACTCATCGTGTTCCTCACAGTGAGACCGCTCTTTCTCTGGGTTCGAATTCAGCTCCAGCTGCCTAGCTTTCTCGGAGAGATTGGCCAACACCTCGGTATTTATTTAACATTTCCGGGGGAAAACTGCACGACATTCCAGGCAGGACAGGTCCTGCTCCTGGTTTTCCCAACATCGCTTGATATAGGATTTAAAGAAGTTGTGATCACAATCCAGTCGCATCGGCTCCACAAAGAGAGACAGGCAGATGGAGCAGGTAAAGTCCTCGGGCAGGTGAAGACCTCTTTATTGGCAGCCATTTCGACTCCACTCCCTCTTATCCTGGAATCTGCACTTTCTCTTTCATGTCTTTAATTATTGCATACTAAACGGCAATTGACCAATAACAGGTCGTTGGTTTTTAGATTTGAAACACATGGAGCTGAAACTCACCATTTGACTGGAGCAGGAAATGGGAAAGCTGCTCCCGTCTATTAACAGGTTGGAGATGATGAAGTGCAAACTGCTCATTACCAAAGGACGGTGTTCCCATCACTCCACCAGTGTCCCATGAGATAATATTGAAATATAAATTCTGCTATTTAGAACAACTTCAGATACACATTCGTTTGCACAATTATGACTTAAAATTGGTATCAGGAGAACAAACCGTTCCCTTTTCACCATTAATTTATTTAAACCAAAGTCAAATTAAACACAATAAGTTGTTCATAGAATGATACAGCACAGACTTCAGGGGACTTCAATATCCATCACCAAGTGTGGTTCAGTAGCACCACTACTGCCACATTTTTTTATAATTTATTCGTTCTGGGGATGTGGGTGCCGCTGGCAAGGCCAACATTCATTGCCCACCCAGAATTGCCTTTGAGAAGGTGGTGTGAGCCACCTTCTTGAACCACTGCAGTCCATGGTACAGCCTCAGTGCGTATACTTTCTTGCAACAATTTGGGATAACTGGACGGATGGCTAGGCCATTTCAGAGGACATTTAAGAGGCCATTCAACCACATTGCTGTGGGTCTGGATTCACATATGACCAGGCTGGAAAGGATGGCAGAATTCCTTCCCGAAAGGACATTATGAACCAGTTGGATTTTTATGACATGGAGACTACGCGATGGTCATTCCTACCAATACTGTCACGGTTTTTTCAATTCCAGATTTATTTCATTAACTGAATTTAAATTTACCCCATTGCTATGGTAGGCATTGAACTCATGTCTCTGCATCATTAGTCTATGCCTCTGGATTACTCGCAACATACATCAGTAACAAAAGCACTATGCTACCCCTGATCTGTATTATTGCTGAAGGAAAGAACTGCCAGGCTAGGCCTGCTGCAGGTGGTGAGAGAATTAACATGAGTGAAATAACTACTTGAACGCGTCTTCACGAGCCCACTTGTCGCAGATGCATGTGTCCATGACACTGTTGATCGTCTTTGTGGAGACAAAGTCCCATCTGCACACAGAGGGAATCCTCCATTGGGTTGTGTGGCAGTACCAAAGTGCTAAGTGGGATAGATTCAGAACATAACTTGCAGCTCAAAACTGGGCATCAAAGAGGCACTGTGTGCCATTTGCAACAGCAGGATTTTATTCCATCACAATCTGGAACCAGCATCTCCTCACTCTATCATTACCATCAAGCCAGGAGACCAACTCTGTTTCAAGAGCATGCCAAGAGCAGCACCAAGCTTGCCTGAAAATGAGGTGCCAACCTGGTGAAGCTACAACACAGAAATACATGCATGATGAATGGTAGAATCAGCATGCTATAGAAAGGGTTAAGCAATCCCACAACAGATGGATCAGATCAAGGCTCTGCAATCCTGCCACATCTAGCCGTGACAATCCTGTTAATTAAACAACCAAAAAGAGGGAGAAGCTCCATGAATATCCCCATCCTCAATTCTGGCAGAGCTCAACATGTGTGAGCAAAAGATAAGGTTTAAGCATTTGCACTATCCTCAGCCAGAAGTGTTGAGTGATCCATATCAGTCACCTCCTGAGGTCGCTACCATCACAGATGCCAGACTTCAGCAAATTCGATTCACCGCATGTGACACCAAGAATGGCAGAGCGCACTGGATGCAACAAATTCTATGGACCCCGACAAGTTCACAGGTGTCGTGCTGAAGACTTGCACTCCAGAATTAGCCACATCTCCAGCCAAGCTGTTCCAGTACAGCTAGAACACTGGCATCTACTTGTCAAAGTCACACATATATGCCCCTTCCACAAAAAAGCAGGCCAATTACTGCCCCATCAGGCTACTCTCGATCATCAGCAATGTGACGGAAGTTGTCATCGACAGTGCTATTAAATGGCACTTACTCATCAATAACGTGCTCACCAATAATCTGTTTGTGCTCCACCAAGACAACTCAGTTCTAATACCTCATTACACCCTTGGTCCAAACGTGGACAAAGGAGCTGAATTTCAGCAGTGAGGTGAGAGTGATTGCCTTTGATATCAAAGCAGCATTTGACCAATTGGTAAATCAAGCCCTGGTACAATTGCAGTCAATGCGCATCAGGGTAAAAAGTCTCCAGTGGCTGGAGTCATACTTAGTACAAAGGAAGATGCATGTGGTTGTTGGAGACCAATCATCTCAGCCCCGGGATGTCGCTGGAGGAGTTCTGCAGAGCAGTGTCCTAGGCCAAACCATCTTCAGCTGCGTCATCACTGACTTTCCCTCCATCATAAGGTCAGAAGTTGGAATGTTCACTGATGATTGCACAATCTTAATTTCAATTCACAATTTGTCCTCTTTGGATCTGGGCATGGTGCCGGAGGATTACAGGACTGCTAATTTAATACCCTTGTTTAAGAAGGGAGAAACGGATAGACCAAGTAATTACAGGCCTGTCAGCCTAACCTCAGTGGTGGGAAAATTATTGGAATTATCTTGAAAGATAGGATAAATCTACATTTGGAAAGGCAAGGATTAATTAGGGACAGTAAGCACGGATTTGTTAAGGGAAGATCGTGTTTGACTAACCTGATTGAATTTTTTGAGGAGGTAACCAGGACGACCGATGAGGGTAGTGCATACAATGTCATATATATGGACTTTAGCAAGGCTCTAGATAATGTCCCAAATGGTAGACTGGTCATGAAGGATAAAACCCATGCGAAACAGGGCAAAGTGGCAAGTTGGATCCAAAATTGGCTGGTAGGTAGGAAGCAAAGGATGTTTTGACACTGGTCGGATGTTTCCAATGGGGTTCCGCAGGGCTCAGTACGGGGTCCCTTTCTTTTTGTGATATAAATCAACGATTTAGATTTGAATATAGGGAATATGATTAAGAAGTTTGCAGACGAAATGAAAATTAGCTGTGTGGTTGATAATGAAGAGGAAAGTCATGAGCTGCAGGAGGATATCAATCTACTAGTCAGGTGGGCAGAGCAGTGGCAAATGGAATTTAATTCAGAGAAGTGTGAGGTGATGCACTTTGGGAGGGCTAATAAGGAAAGGGTAAACACATTAAGCAGCAGACCACTTAATACTGTAGATGAACAAAGGGACCTTGGAGTACTTGTCCACAGAACTCTTTTTGCGAGGAAACTACAACATTAAATCGTGGCCCCCCGACCTGGGGGACGCACCAAACATTTACAAGGCCCTTTTTTTTTTTTTTGTTTTTTTTACGTGTTTTTTTAAATTATTTTTTTTGTAAAGTTTTTTTTTGGGCACTAAAATCATATTTTTCTCTCCAAGTGCCCCCTATAAAAGGGGAGGGGACACTAAAAACACCGGCAATTAAAACAAATTGAACTTTAAAACATAAAATCAAATTAAAATTTGGTTGCCGGGGTGACGATGCACTCCAGTTTTTCAATTGAGGTGAGAGGTCATTGAGGGGAAGGATCAGTCAGTGAAGCGGCCGGGTTGGAAATATACCACGAGAGTGAATCGCCAAGGTTCCGAGCTGGAGGATGGGACAACCGAGGACAGGGAGGCTGTGAAATGGAGGCAAGTGTTGGAGGAAACCTAGAAACTGGGGACCTGAATGGAGTACGGTTGGAAAAAGTAGATAAAACGGTGAGGAAGCCTGTGACACTGGTCAAGGTATTACATTTAAAGCCTCTGCAATTGCCCAGGATATTATTTCAGCTAACAGGTTTCAGGCAGATGGACATACAGAATTAGCATTTATATCGTGCATTTCATAGGAACATTTGAAGGCCACTTAGCGCTTCGAGCCTGTTGAATGAGACCATGGCTGATCTGTGATCTAACTCCATAAACCCGCCTTTGCCCCACAATCACTTACTACCTTTGGTTAACATAAATCTATCAATCTCAGATTTAACATTAACAATTGACCTGGAATCAACTGCCGTTCACAGAAGAGAGTTTCAAAGTTTCAGCATTCTGTGTGTGTAGAAGTGTGTCCTAACTTCATTTCTGAAAGAGCTGGCTCTAATTTTGTAGATTGTGTACCCTGATTCTGGACTCCCCAACAAGTTGGTATAATGTTTAGAAACATAGAAACATAGAACATAAGTGCAGGAGTAGACCATTCGGCCCTTCGAGGCTGCACCACAATTCAATAAGACCATTGCTGATCATTCCCTCAGTACCCTTTTCCTGCTTTCTTTCCATACCCCTTAATCCCCTTAGCTGTAAGGGCCATATCTAACTCCCTCTTGAATACATCCAATGAACTGGCATCAATAACTCTCTGCAGCAGGGAATTCCACAGGTTAACAACTCTCTGAGTGAAGAAGTTTCTCCTCATCTCAGTCCTAAATGGCCTACCCCTTATCCAAAGACTGTGTCGCCCAGTTCTGGACGTCCCCAACATCAGTAACAATCTGCCCGCATCTAACCTGTCCAGTCCCATCAGAATCTTATATGTTTCTATGAGATCCCTCTCATTCTTCTAAACTCCAGTGAATACAGGCCCAGTCGATCCAGTCTCTCCTTGTATGTCAGTCCAGCCATTCCGGGAATCAGTCTGGTGAACCTTCGCTGCACTCCCTCAATAGCAAGAATGTCCTTCCTCAGATTAGGAGACCAAAACTGAACACAATATTCCACGTGAGGCCACACCAAGGCCCTGTACAACTGCAGTAAGACCTCCCTGCTCCTATACTCAAATCCCCTTGCAATGAAGGCCAACATACCATTTGCCTTTTTCACCGCCTGCTGTACCTGTATGCCAACTTTCAATGACTGATGAACCATGACACCCAGGTCTCGTTGCACCTCCCGTTTTCCGAATCTGCCATCATTCAGATAATATTTTGTCTTCGCGTTTTTGCCCCCAAAGTGGATAACGTCACATTTATCCACATTATACTGCATCTGCCATGCATTTATCCACTCACCTAACATGTCGAAGTCACCCTGCAGCCTCTTAACGTCCCCCTCACAGCTCACACCGCCACCCAGTTTAGTGTCATCTGAAAACTTGGAGATGTACACTCAACTCCTCATCCAAATCATTAATGTATATTGTAAGAACTACGGTCCCAGCACTGAGCCCTGCGGCACTCCACTTGTCACTGCCTACCATTCTGAAAAGAACCCGTTTATTCCGACTCTCTGCTTCCTGTCTGCCAACCAGTTCTCTATCCACGCCAATATATTACCCCCAATACCATGTGCTTTGATTTTGCACACCAATCTCTTGTGTGGGTTCTTGTCAAAAGCCTTTTGCAAGTCCAAATACACCACATTCACTGGTTCTCCCTTGTCCACTCTACTCGTACATCCTCAAAAAATTCCAGAAGATTGTCAAGCATTGTCATAAATCCATGCTGACTTGGACCAATCTTGTCACTGCTTTCCAAACGAGCTGCTATTTTATCCTTAATAATTGATTCCAACATTTTCCCCACCACTGATGTCAGGCTAACCGGTCTATAATTATCCGCTTTCTCTCTCCCTCCCTTTTTAAAAAGTGGTTTTACATTAGCTACACTCCAGTCCATAGAAACTGATCCAGAGTCGATAGACTGTTGGACAATGATCACCAATGCATCCACTATTTCTAGGGCCACTTCCTTAAGTACTCTGGGATGCAGACTATCAGGCCCAGGGGATTTATCGGCATTCAATCCCATCAATTTCCCTAACACAATTTCCTGCCTAATAAGGATATCCTTCAGTTCCTCCTTCTCACTAGACCCTCGGTCCCTTAGTACTTCCAGAAGGTTAATTGTTTCTTCCTTCGTGAAGACAGAACCAAAGTATTTGTTCAATTAGCCTGCCAATTCTTTGTTCCCCATTATAAATTCATCTGAATCTGACTGCAAGGGACCTACGTTTGTTTTCACTAATCTTTTTCTCTTCACATATCTATAGAAACATTTGCAGTCAGTTTTTATGTTCCCGGCAAGCTTCTTCTCATACTCTATTTCCCCCCTCTTAATTAAACCCTTTGTCCTCCTCTGCTGAATTCTAAATTTCTCCCAGACCTCAGGTTTGCTGCTTTTTCTGGCCAATTTATATGTCTCTTCCTTAGATTTAACACTATCCTTAATTTCCCTTGTTAGTAACAGTTGAGCCACCTTCCCCGTTTTATTTTTACTCCAGACAGGGATGTACAGTTGCTGAAGTTCATCCATGTGATCTTTAAATGTTTGCCATTGCCTATCCACCGTCAACCCTTAAGATTCATTTGCCAGTGCATTATAGCCAATTCAAACCTCAAACCATCGACGTTACCTTTCCTTAAGTTCAGGACGTGGTTTCTGAATTAACTGTGCCACTCTCCATCCTAATAAAGAATTCTACCATATTATGATCACTCTTCGCCAAGGGGTCTCACACAACAAGATTGCTAATTTGTCCTTTCTCATTGCACAGCCTAGGATGGCGAGTTCCCTAGTTCGTTCCTCGACATATTGGTCTAGAAAACCCTTCCTAATACACTCCAGGAAATCCTCCTCCACCGCATTGCTACCAGTTTGGTTAGCCCATTAATATGTAGATTAAAGTCACCCATGATAACTGCTGTACCTTTATTGCATGCAGCCCTAATTTCTTGTTTGATGCTGTCCCCAACCTTACTACAACTGTTTGGTAGTCTGTACACATCTCCCACTACCGTTTTCTGCACCTTGGTATTCCGTATCTCCACCCATACCGATTCCACATCATCCAAGTTATTGTCCTTTCTTACTATTTTTTTACCCTATCAGTTTACCTTTATATCGTGAATACTTTGATCAAATCCCTTAAACTTCTAAATGTCAGGGAATACAATCCTAGTTTGGATAATCTCACGACAGTGTATTGATATTTAGGATGGATCTAGAGTGCACTCCCGATTTCAGGTCTCCTCCCAGACTTGCAATCCGCTTGAGATATGCATCATCCTGAGAATTTGGGGCACCCAAATGGCTTCAAAGACAAGACCGCCACCGACTGGGCCAAGATGTTCCTCGACAGTGAGATTGCTGCCAATTTGTATCACTTGGTTGCTGCGGTCCAACCAAGAGCCCCTTTCCACTGAACCAAAGGGAAATGCTGGGAAGTGAGTTTGAGCTGTACGTAAGTCACTCCCACCTCAACAACAACAGACAATTATATCGCACCTTTAAAGTGTTACAAGTACAAGCCCTTTACAGCGCAGAGCAACAGGTGGCAAACAATCACAGAGAGGGCAGGAGAGGTGACTGAAGGTCAAAAAGATCAGTGCCAAGGAGGTTATCAGAAGAGAGCTGAGATGTAGTGAGCTGGAGGGGTTTAGGGAGGGAGGTCCAGGGAGTGTCGCTGAGGAGACAGATGTTTCTGCCACTAATAGTGGGATGAAGTGAAGGAAGGATGCAATAAGTCAAGAATCGGAGGATGAAGGGTGTGGGACAAGAGGCAACATTGGAGGAGTCCAGTGAGGATTATTTTCTGCTTGTGCAGGTGTCCGGAACCCCAGAATAGATAAACTTTAAATCAGAGTCAGGCCCTTTGGAGGGCAGTAGAACACACATCTTACCCAACGGGTGGTGGAAGTATGGAACTCTCTCACACAAAAAGCTTTCGATGCGAGCTCAATTAATAATTGTAAATCTGAGATTGATAAATTTTGATGGCCAAGGTATTAGGGATTTGGAGCCAAGTGGATTGATGGAGCTTGGATAAAGATCAGCCATCATCTCATTGAATCACTGAATAGGCTTTCGCTGCTAAATGGCCTACTGCTGTTCAAATGTTTCAAAAATGACCCAAGGCGCTTCACAGCAGCAATTATGAAAATAATTTGTCACCGCACCATGTCAGGAGATATCAGGAGACAAGAGCAAAAGCTTGGTCGAAGAGGTCAGTTTTAGGGAGCATCTTACAGGATGAGAGAAATGTAGAGAGGTGGAGACGTTCAGTGTGGGAATTCCAGAGCTTTAGTTCTACACACCTGAAGGCATGACCGCCAATGGTGGCATGATTAAAATTGCTGCTGTGAAAGGGGTCAGATTTGGAGGAATGCAGAGATCTCGGAAGGTTGTCGGGCTGGAGGAGGTAACAGAGATCACCTTGAAACAGCGCGAGATTGGGAGGAGTGGCACACCTTGAAACAGGGAGATCGGAGGTGTGGCACACCGTGAAACAGCCAGCCCAACCAGCTTCACATGACCTGGGAGGATATGAATTAAAAAGCATCAAAGTGTGACGTCACAGGAAAGCAGCTAAGTGATTGGTTGGTCAGTTTTTCTCGCCTTTATTGAACATTGCTTTAAATTAAAAGCTGGGATAAAAAACTAAACGTTCAGAAATTGAAAACGTAATTAATTAAATGCATTAAAGACAGCAGGGCAGGCGATGTTTTACTGCTGTTGCATGTGGGAGCTGGTGACACCATTGATGTCCAAAGCGAGCACATTTGTAGTAAGTGTCTGCAGCTCGAGTGACTTCGGCTCCATGTTGATGAGCTGGAATCCGAGCTGCAGACAGTGCAACACATCAGGGATGGGGAGAGTTACCGGGACACTGTTTACCAGGAGGTAGTCACACCCTTTAGATTAATTAAATCAAATTTGGTCTGTGATCAGGCACAGGAGGATGTGACTAAGGGCGATGCAGGTATGGGGACCCAGGATGAAGTGATGGAGGAGCCTCAGCTCTTGCTCTTGTCCAACAGGCACGAGATTCTCGCTTCCTATTTGGACGAGGGCAGGCACTGCAGGGAGCATGAGTTAACTGAGCAGAGCACAGTGGTACAGGAGGCCATTCAAGTGGGGGGAGTAAAAAGAAATGTTGTAGTGGTAGGGGAAAGTATCATCATGGAGAGAGATACAATTCTCTGCAGATGAGAGCGTGAGTCCCGAAGGCTGTGTTGCCTATCCGGTGCCACGGTTAAGGACATCTCCTCATGGGCTGGAGAGAAACTTGGAGATGTAGGGGGAAGACCCAGTGATCCACATAATTACCAATGACAATGACATCGGTAAAACAAAGAAAGAGATTCTGCTGAGGGAGTATGAGCAGCTAGGGGCTAAATTAAAAAGCAGAACCACAATGTTAATGATCTCTGGATTGCCAACTGAGCCATGAGCAAAATTGCAAAGGATAAATTAGATAGAAACATAGAAACATAGAAAATAAGTGCAGGAGTAGGCCATTCGGCCCTTCAAGCCTGCACTACAATTCAATGAGTTCATGGCTGAACATGCAACTTCGGTACTCCATTCCTGCTTTCTCGCCATACCCCTTGATGCTCCTAGTAGTAAGGATTACATCTAACTCCTTTTTGAATATATTTAGTGAATTTGCCTCAACAACTTTCGGTGGTAGAGAATTCCACAGGTTCACCACTCTCTCGGTGAAGAGGTTTCTCCTTATCTCGGTCCTAAATGGCTTACCCCTTATCCTTAGACTGTGACCCCTGGTTCTGGACTTCCTCAACATTGGGAACATTCTTCCTGCATCTAACCTGTCTAAACCCAGCATAATTTTAAACGTTTCTATGAGATCCTCTCTCATTCTTCTGAACTCCAGTGAATACAAGCCCAGTTGATCCAGTCTTTCTTGATAGGTCAGTCCCGCCATCCCGGGAATCAGTCTGGTGAACCTTCGTTGCACTCAATCAATAGCAAGAATGTCCTTCCTCAAGTTAGGAGACCAAAACTGTACACAATACTCCAGGTGTGGCCTCACCAAGGCCCTGTACAACTGTAGTAACACCTCCCTGCCCCTGTACTCAAATCCCTTCGCTATGAAGGCCAGCATGCCATTTGCTTTCTTAACCGCCTGCTGCACCTGCATGCCAACCTTCAATGACTGATGTACCATGACACCCAGGTCTCGTTGCACATCCCCTTTTCCTAATCTGTCTCCATTCAGATAATAGTCTGTCTCTCTGTTTTTACCACCAAAGTGGATAACCTCACATTTATCCACATTATACTTCATCTGCCATGCATTTGCCCACTCACCTAACCTGTCCAAGTCACTCTGCAGCCTCTTGGCATCCTCCTCGCAGCTCACTCTGCCACCCAACTTAGTGTCATCTGCAAATTCGGAGATACTACATTTAATCTCCTCGTCTAAATCATTAATGTACAATGTAAACAGGTGGGGCCCCAGCACAGAACCTTGCGGTACCCCACTAGTCACGACCTGCCATTCTGAAAAGTACCCATTTACTCCTACTCTTTGCTTCCTGTCTGCCAAGCAGTTCTCAATCCATGTCAGCACACTACCCCCAATCCCATGTGCTTTAACTTTGCACATTAATCTCTTGTGTGGTACCTTGTCGAAAGCTTTCTGAAAGTCCAAATACACCACATCAACTGGTTCTCCCTTGTCCACTCTACTGGAAACATCCTCAAAAAATTTCAGAAGATTTGTCAAGCATGATTTCTCTTTCACAAATCCATGCTGACTTGGACCTATCATGTCACCTCTTTCCAAATGATCCTTAATAATTGATTCCATTATTTTACCCACTACTGAGGTCAGGCTGACCGGTCTATAATTCCCTGTTTTCTCTCTCCCTCCTTTTTTAAAAAGTGGGGTTACATTGGCTACCCTCCACTCGATAGGAACTGATCCAGAGTCAATGGAATGTTGGAAAATGACTGTCAATGCATCCGCTATTTCTAAGGCCACCTCCTTAAGTACTCTGGGATGCAGTCCATCAGGCCCTGGGGATTTATCGGCCTTCAATCCCATCAATTTCCCCAACACAATTTCCCGACTAATTAGGATTTCCCTCAGTTCCTCCTTCTTACTAGACCCTCTGACCCCTTTTATATCCGGAAGGTTGTTTGTGTCCTCCTTAGCAAATACCGAACCAAAGTACTTGTTCAATTGATCTGCCATTTCTTTGTTCCCCGTTATGACTTCCCCTGATTCTGACTGCAGGGGACCTACATTTGTCTTTACTAACCTTTTTCTCTTTACATATCTATAGAAACTTTTGCAGTCCGTCTTAATGTTCCCTGCAAGCTTCCTCTCGTACTCTATTTTCCATACACTAATCAAACTCTTTGTCCTCCTCTGCTGAATTCTAAATTTCTCCCAGTCCCCGGGTTCACTGCTATTTCTGGCCAATTTGTATGCCACTTCCTTGGCTTTAATACTATCCCTGATTTCCCTTGCTAGCCACGGTTGAGCTACCTTCCCTTTTATATTTTTATGCCAGACAGGGATGTACAATTGTTGTAGTTCATCCATGCGGTCTCTAAATGTCTGCCATTGCCCATCCACAGTCAACCCCTTAAGTATCATTCGCCAATCTATCCTAGCCAATTCACGCCTCATACCTTCAAAGTTACCCTTCTTTAAGTTCTGGACCATGGTCTCTGAATTAACTGTTTCATTCTCCATCCTAATGTAGAATTCCACCATATTATGGTCACTCTTACCCAAGGGGCCTCGCACAACGAGATTGCTAATTAATCCTCTCTCATTACACAACTCCCAGTCTAAGATGGCCTCCCCCCTAGTTGGTTCCTTGACATAATGGTCTAGAAAACCATCCCTTATGCACTCCAGGAAATCCTCCTCCACCGTATTGATTCCAGTTTGGTTAGCCCAATCTATATGCATATTAAAGTCACCCATGATAACTGCTGCACCTTTATTGCATGCACCCCGAATTTCCTGTTTGATGCCCTCCCCAACATCACTACTACTGTTTGAAGGTCTGTACACAACTCCCACTAACGTTTTTTGCCTTTTGGTTTTCCGCAGTTCTACCCATATAGATTCCACATCATCCAAGCTAATGTCCTTCCTAACTACTGCATTAATCTTCTCTTTAACCAGCAATGCTACACCACCTCCTTTTCCTTTTATTCTATCCTTCCTGAATGTTGAATACCCATCAGAGAGATGCCTCAAAGTCTGATGTAGGAGACCTGGCTTTCGATTTATATGGGCACTGGCACATCTACTGTGGTAAGACGGAGCTGTTTCATTGGGTTGGGCTTCACTTGAACAATGCTGGGACTAGTGTTTTGGCGAATCAAATAACTAGGGCTGTAGAGAATGCTTTAAACTAAATAGTGGGGTGAAAGGTTCAGGTGAGCGGAAATTTAAAAAGTCAAAGAGCAAGGAGAAGGCAATAGAGCCGTGTAGCACTGTGGGAAATTATAACCAGAGTGTGACAATAAATGACTGAATGTATAAAAATAAGAGTGCATCCGAAGCAGGGAAAAATGGTAAAAAGACAAATTTAAAAGCTTTTTATCTGAATGCACGCAGTATTCATGGTCAAAGCAGGGAAAATGGCAAAGAGACAAATTTGAATGCTCTTTATCTGAATGCACGCAGCATTCGTAACAAGATGGAGCTGTTGACGGCACAAATAACAATAAGTGGATTTGATCTGACAGACATTACAGAGACGTGTTTGCAAGGTGACCAAGGCTGGGATCAGAATATTTAGGGGTCTTTGATAATTCTGATAAATAGAAAGAAAGGAAAAGGAGGTGTGGTAACTCTGTGAATAAAGGATGAGATCAGTGCATTCGTGAGAAATGATATTGGCTCATAAAATCAAGATACATAATCAGCATCAATGGAGATAATAAAAAATAAGGGGAGGAAGTCACTGGTGGGCATAGTCTATAGGCCCCTTAAAATTAGCTACACTGTTGGACGGAATAGAAATCAAGAAATAATGGAGGCTTATAAGAAAGGTATGACAATAATCATGCGCGATTTTAATCTTCATAATGCGTGGAAAAATCAAATTGGCCAAGGTAGCCTTGAGGAAAATTTCATAGAGTGTTTCTGGGGTGGTTTCCTTGAACAGTATGTTGCGGAACCAACCAGGGAGCAGGCTATCTTGGAGCTGATTGTTATGGGACTGGATTAATAAATGATCTCATCGTAAAGGATCCTCTAAGAAAGAGTGATCATAGCATGGTTGAATTTCAAATTCAGTCAGAGGGTGAGAAAGTTGGATTTCAAACCAGTGTCCTGATCTTAAATAAAGGCGATTACAAAGGTATGGAGGCAGAGTTGACTAAATAGCACTGGAAAATCAATTCAAGCATAAAAAGGTTGATAAGCAGTGGCAAACATTTAAAGAGATATTTCATAACACTCAACAAATAGATATTCCAGTGAGAAGAAAAGACTGTAAGAGAAGGGAGAACCATTCGTGGCTAACAACGAAGTAACGGGTGGTATCAAATTGAAAAAAATGGTATACATAGTATCTAAGATTAGTGAGAGGCTGCAGGATTGGGAATTAAAAAAAACAGCAAAGGACGACTAAAAATATAATAAAGAGAAGGGAGATAGATTATAAGACTAAACTAGCAAGAAATATAAAAACAGATAGTAAGAGCTTCTGCATGTATATAAAAACGAAGAGATCAGCTAAAATAAACGTTATTCCCGAGATTATGAGACTGGGGAATTAATAATGGGGACAGGGAAATGGCAGAGACTTTGAACACATATTTTGTCTCGGTCTTCAAGATAGAAGACACAGAAACATCCCTATAATGGATAACTGAGTGGTTATAGGGAAGGAGGAACTTAAAACAATCACTATCACTAAAGAAAAAGTACTTGGTAAAATAATGGGACTAAAGTTGGATAAGCCCCCTGGAGCTCACGGCTTGCATTCTAGGATCTTAAAAGAAGTGGTTGCAGAGAATGTGGATGCATTGGTTGTAATCTACCAAAATTCCCTGGATTCTTGAGAGGTCCCGAGAGGAAAACAGCGAATGTCACACTCCTATTTAAAAAAGAAGGTGGACAGAAAACAGGAAACTATAGACCAGTTAGCCTAAATTCTGTCGTTAGGAAAATGCTGGAGTCCATTATTAAGGAAGCAGTCGTAGGACATTTGGAAAAGAATAATACAGTCAAGCGGAGTTAGCATGGTTGTATGAAAGGGAAATCATGTTTGACAAATTTGCTGGAGTTTTTGAGAATGTAAGGAGCAGTGGGGACCAGTAGATATGGTGTATTTGGATTTCCAGAGGGCACTCGACAAGGTGCCACATAAAAGGTTACTGCACAAGATAAAAGCTCAGCGGGATTGGGATAATATATTAGCATGTATACCGGATTGGCTAACTAACAGAAAACAGAGAGCCGGGATAATTTGGTCATTTTCCGCTTGGCAAACGTTAACCAGTGGGTTGCCACAAGGATCGGTGCTGGGCCCTCAACTACTTATAATCTACATGAATGACTTGGATGAAGAGACTGAATGAAATGTAGTCAAGTTTTCTGATGATACAAAGATGCCAGGTACAGCAAGTTACTTGGAGCACACAGGCTGAGTGGGTAAACATTTGGGAGATGGAATATAATGTGGCATAGTATGACAATATCCAGTTTGGCAGGAAAAATAAAAAAACAAATTATTATTTAAACTGAGAGAGATTACATAATGATGCAGTGCAGAGGGTCCTAGGGTTCTTGTGCATAAAACACAAAATGTTAGAATGCAAGTACAGCAAGTAATCAGGAAGGCAAATGGAATATTGTCTTTTATTGCAAAAGCGATTGATTATAAAAGCTTGCTACAACTGTACAGGGTATTGGTGAAGGCACACTATGGCCCCAAGTTTCCACACGCGGCGAAAAAGGCGCACCTCAGAGCTGGGCGCCGGTTTTTCACGCCGAAAACGGCGCCGGAAAAAAAGTGCGGTATTCTCGAGCTCCTTGGAGCGTTCGCGCATGCGCAGTCTGAAGTAAACATTGGCACTCGGCCATTTTTAAAAGTGCTGCAGAAAAAGTAAAGATTTGTTTCTTGGACCCCTGCAAAGGCTTGTATTTTAATTTTCTTGATATTTCTGTGTGTGAGGGAGTGCTTTTAGCAGCACTGCTGAATAAATCACCTGCTGAAATCAGTGAGTTCAGCTTTTCACTGCTAAACTTGCAGAACCGGTGCCTGCAAATTAAGGATTGTGTGTTTGGAGAAATAAGAGTGCCAATTCAACTTTGCAATGGATCAACGTCCACCAAGAACAAAGAATTTCTTGCATGAGGAAGTGGAGATATTAGTCAACGTAATTGAGCAGAGATGGCAGGAGCAAGATACCAGCAACAGAGGTCGCATAAAAGTGCCACCAAAAGAAATGAAGAAACGCTGGAACCAAGTTGCAGAAGATTGCTGCGCAGTGGTGCATACCAGGAGATCTGGAAGTCAGTGTAAAAAGAAATGGCACGACCTTGGTCAAGTAGTTAGTGTAAGTAATATTTCCCATTTTTAATTTAATCGTAATTGTAACCTGGCTATCTGTATGTCCCACCTTGCAGACTGACACAATCTGTAAAAAGTTATATTTTACTCTTTGCAGAAGAAATTGGCCCACAACAAAAAGGCGGCAACTCGGACAGGAGGAGGCATGCCCAATCTGCATCCACTGACACCCTTGGAACAAAGGTTAGCTGCTATTCTGAGTCGGACATGGAGTAAAGCAATCGGTACAGCACAAGCTGGACCCGCACGCGAGGAAGAGGGTAAGTCCTGAAAATGCATCATGGCCCTTTAAATCAACCTGCTGCCTGGCCTGCTATGTGTGAGAGTACTCATGCCACCCACCCGGCCCCCTCCCTTGCTGTTAAGCATTTGACTGTTCTGATGTATTTTGCAGAACATGATGTTGATGATGACTATGCTGCTGCTGCCAACCCTGAGGATCCTGAGGGTACAGAACAAGAACCAGTACAACCAGCTGCGGACGATCCAGACTGGATGATGGCAGCGATGACTGAAATGTCTGCAGGTGAGAGCTTCCAATTTAATGTTTATGAGCCCCCATCAAGGGTCATCAGAGTTTCAACCCCTAGCATAGGTCTTGGTTCCACCTTCCATGCTTTCGCTTCCGATGTTGTGGGTCCCAATGGTGCTGCTGGTATAATGCAGCATTCTACAGTCAGTGCACTACCGTCCCAGCCTGCGCCTCCCTCTCGCATAGGTTCTGGTTCCACCTACTATGGTTTTGATTCTGACGCTTCGGGTCCCAGTGTTGCTGCTGATATCATGGAGCAGTTTACACCCATTCGTCCAACATCCCAGCCCACGGCTCGCACTCGAGTGCTGTCGTCTGGAACACCGAGTGCCCTATCGTTCCAGCCCGAGCCTCTCCCTCTAGTTCTGCCGTCTGCAACACAGAGCATCCCACCATTCCAGCCCGAGCCTCTCCCTCCAGTTCAGCTGTCTGGAACACAGAGCGTCCCACAGTCCCAGCCTGCATCTCCCTGTGTAGTGGTGCCGCTTGCAACAACGAGCATCCCACCGTCCGTGCCCGCGCCTCCCAGTGTAGTGGTGCCACGAGGCAGACCCAGGCAGAGGAGAAGGAGATTGGAGACACGCTCTCCTGAGATGCAGCATGCAACAGATGCGGCTCAGGTTGTGGCATTGGGTATGGAGACCAATGAGCTTACCCGATTACTCATCGGTGGCGTCAATGCAGTAGGTGAAGAGTTGACGGTCCTGACGGGAGAAATAGCAGTAATGACACGGGAACTTAGGGAGGGAATGTCCGAGGGAGTGCAATCGACGGCTCAGGCCATCAGGGAGGGCATGCAAATTACGGCACAGGCCATCAGGGAGGGCATGCAAATTACGGCACAGGCCATCAGGGAGGGCATGCAAGTGTCGGCACAGGCCGTCAGGGAGGGCCTGGTTGAGGTAGCTGCTGCAATAAGGGCACACAGCCCAGCCAATCAAATGACATCCCCATGAGGAAGTGAACATTCACTGAGATATGGATGAGACATGGTTGCAGCCTTTCTTTGCTGCTTTTGTTCTTGTTCTTGATGTAGCTGCAGTAGCGTTTTCCAAATTGAAATTGTTTTGTAAGTTTTGTAACTTTACAACTTATAAGGGATCTTATGGTTTTTAAGTGATCTTATAGTGTAAATGCTCTCACATTTTTTTGTATCTTATTTAATTTTGCACCTAAAAAGTGATCCTGAAGTTTAAGTGTTCTTCAGAGTGTAAGATTTTTCACAATGAAACTGTTTTGTAAGTTTTGTAACTTTACAACATATAAGTGATCTCAGGGTTTTCAAGTGATCTTATAGTGTAAATGCTCTCACATTCTGTAAATTATTTAACTTTGCATCTAAAAAGTGATCTTGAAGTGTAAGTGATTTTAGAGTGTAAAATTTTTCACATAGAAAGTGTTTTGTAACTTTTGTAACTTTACAAGTTTATAAGTGATCTTAAAGTTTTTAAGTGATCTTCAAGAGTCATATTAAAAAGTAAAATTTGATACAACAAATATTTTATTAGAGTGACGTTAACTTTTCAATAAAATATTTTTTCATTAAAACTGTTTCATGTTCCATTAACACAACACAACGTAGGAACAACTGCAAAGAATAAACATGTCCATATGCAAAAGTGGTCGCAGAGCCTTCAGGCATCAGTAGTTGAAGCATTCACGGATGAGCTGCTGGCGCAAGTCTCGAGCAATCGTTAAAGGGGCACGATGGACGGCCCTCCTCCGACCTCGTGCTCCGGCATCAGCCACTTGCATGCTTTCCTGTTTGTCGTTATCATCCACATCCTGGTCTTCCGTAATACTATCATCATGCACTGGACCCTCACGTGGGTCTTCGGGTTCCACTACCAGCTCCTGCTGCCTCTTGATGGCTAAGTTATGAAGCATGCAGCACACAACAGTGAAGTGACCGACAATCTGAGGAGAGTATTGCAACTGTCCCCCGGAATGGTCCAGGTATCGGAATCGCTGTTTCAATATGCCAATGGTCCTCTCAATGATGCTGCGTGTCGCAATGTGCGCCATGTTGTATTGATGGTCAGCTTCTGTCCGTGTCACATATGGGCATCATGAGCCAGGTGGTCAGGCCTTACCCTTTGTCTCCCAGTAGCCAGCTCTGCCCTTCTGGCTGCTGCTCAAATATGTCAGATAGAACACTGTCGCGTAGGATGAACGCATCTTGGGTGCTGCCAGGGTATCTCGCGTCGACTGACATGATGCGCTGCTTGTCGTCACACACGAGCTGCACATTGATAGAGTGGAAACCTTTCCTATTTCAGTACTGCTCAGATTCCTCCACGGGTGCTCGCAAGGCTATGTGGGTACAATCAATGCAGCCCTGTACTTTTGGGAAGCCGGCAATCCTGAAGAAGCCCACAGCCCTCTCATGGATCGCTTGTGCGGTCATTGGGAAATTGATGAAGTCATTCCTTCGCGCATAAAGTGCAGCCGTGACCTGGTAAACACAGGCATGTATTGCACATTGAGAGATGGCACACACATCTCCAGTTGTAGCCTGAAACGATTCCGAGGCATAGAAAGAAAGTGCAGCTGTTACCTTCACTTCAACAGACAAGGCAGTTGTCCTTCTGCTTCTGGGCTGCAAATCTGCTCTCACCATATCACAAATCTCAGTGACAACTTCTCTGCGAAAACGCAGCCTTTTCACACAATCAGCCTCGCTCATGTCCAGGTACGAGCGCCTGGTTCGATATTGTCGATGTGGGTAAGGTCTCCTGCCCGTCAACCTACGGGCTACGACGTTCCTGGCATGGTGAGCTCTAATCAATTCTCTCCTATGCAGTGAATTGATGGCAAGCCATTGCATAATATATGGTGTTGACAATGCAGCACCCATTCTGCAAATTTAAATATAAAACTGTCTATGTGGCTGCCTCTCCCTGTCCAAATGGCCTCAGTCCCCCTCACAGCTCGGAGGCTGTTGCTGTATCTTTGGCTGCCGGCCAGCTACTGACGCCGCCCCTAAAGCGTGGCCGAATAGCCTCAAGAACCTTAATGAGCTGCGTGTGTCCTGCGTTGATTCTTCGGCTGCCGACCAGCCACTGACGCCGCTGCAATCCCATGGCCGAATGGCCTCAAGTCCATCCGGGTGCTGCATCTTCGCGGGGAATGAAGGCCTGCCTCAAGCACTGCAGCTCAGCTCGAAGGCTGCTTGCTGCCACTGCCATCGAGATACTGACGCCACACCGCTGCCTGAAAGACCTGCCTGAAGCACTTTCAGACAGGTAGGAACATGGTTTATTTAATCTTTTCTTTGCTTATAAATTTTTATTCAGGTTGGAATTATTTGTATAATATTTGTATAAGTATAACTAAGGATTGATTGTAGAATTTAATGACTTCGCTTCCCCCCCTCCCCCCCCACCCCCCCCACCTCGTTCCCTACGCCTAATTTATAACCTGCGCCTGATTTTTTAAAGTGTAGACAAGGTTTTTTCAAGCGTACAAAAATCTTCACTTACTCCATTCTAAGTTAGTTTGGAGTACGTTTTCACTGTGGAAACTTTGAAGTCAGGCGTCAGTGGCCGGGCACGCCCCCTTTTGAAAAATAAATACTGTTCCAAAGTGAAACTGTTCTACCTGACTAGAACAGCAGAAAACTAAATGTGGAGAATTCCGATTTCTAAGATACTCCGTTCTACACAAGTTGCTCCTAAAAATCAGGAGCAAATCATGTGGAAACTTGGGGCCCTAGAGTGCTGCGTACAATTTTGGTCTCCGTATTCAAGAAGGGATATGCTTGCATTTGAGGCAGTTCAGAGAAGTTACTCCAGGTTGATTCCTGAGATTAAGGGTTTGCCTTATGAAGAAAGGTTGAGGAGGTTGAGCTTATACTCATTCGAGTTTAGAAGAATAAGAGATGATTTTATTGACACATGTAAGATACTGAGGGGGCTCGACAAGGTCGATTCAGAGAGGATGTTTCCACTTGTGGGGGAATCTAGAACTTGGCGACATAGTTTCAGAATCAGAGGTTGCCCATTTAGAACTGAGATGAGGAGGAATTTCTTCTCTCAGAGTCGTAAATCTGTGGAATTCTCTGCCCCAAAGAGCTGTGGTGGCTGGGTTATTGAATATATTTAAGGTGGATTTAGACAGATTTTTAATTGATAAACGAATGAAGGGTTATGGGGAGTGGGCAGGAAAGTGCAGCTGTGCCCAAGGTCAGCTCAGCCATGATCTTATTAAATGGCAGAGCAGGCTCGAGGGGCCAAATGGCATACTCTTGCTCCAGTTCTTATGATCTTTACTTCTTAAGCTATAATGGCCACTGGCCATTTGCGTAACTCCTGCTAACTTCTCTTTTTCTATCATAGGAAAATATTAGATTCACGCAAAAGACGTTAGTGGGATTGTTGGTAATAGATTAGCATGGATAGAATATTTATTAATGGACCGAAAACAGAGAGTAGGAATAAACAAGTCATTTTTAATATGCCAGCCTGTAACGAGTGGGGTACCGCAAGGATCAGTACTTGCACCTCAGCTATTTACTATCTATATTATTGACTGAGATGAAGGGAACGAGTGTAATGTATCGAAGTTTTCTGATAATACAAAGCTCGGGTACAAGTAAGCTGTGAAGAGGACACAATTCGGCTGCAAAGGTAAATATATATTTTAAGTGCCTAGTCAATAAGATGGTGGATGGAGTAAAGTGTTGGTAAATGTGAGGTTATTAACTTTAGTAGAAAGAACTGAAAAAACATATTATTTATAAATGGTGAGAAACTATAAAATGTTTTTGCTTGGATCGAATTCGGTGTCCTCATAAGGAAACACAGACAATTAGCATGAAGCTACAACACGCAATTACGATGGCAAATGGCAAGCTGGCAGTTATTGCAAGGGGTTTGGAGTACAAGAGTAAAGAAGTCTTACTATAATTGTAAATGGCTCTTGTGAGTCACACCTGGTGTACAGTGCACAGTTTTGGTCTCCTTATCTAAGGAAGGTTATCCTTGCCTTAGAGGCGATACAACAAATGTTCACTAAATTAATTCCTGGAATGACAGTGTTGTCCTATGAGGAGAGATTGAGTAGATTGGGCCTATGTTCTCTGGAGTATAGAAGAATGAAAGGTGATCTCCTCGAAACATAAGATTCTGAGAGGGATTTAAAGCATAGATGCTGAGAGGCTGTTTCCCCTGGCTGGAGAGTGTACAACCAGGGAGGATCATCTCAGGATAAGGAGTTGGCCATTTAAGACTGAGATGAGGAGGAATATCATCACTAATAGGATTGTGAATCTTTGGCATTCTCTACCGCAAAGGGCTGTGGACGCTCAATCGTTGAGTAAATTCAAGGCTGAGATGTATAGACGTTTGGACTGTGGGCAAATCAAGAGATGTGGAGCTCGGGCAGGAAAGTGGAGCTCAAGTCGAAGATCAGCAGTGATCACCTTGAATGGCTGAGCAAGCTAGAGGGGTCGTATGGCCCACTCCTGCTCCTAATGTTTTGGTTCTTCTGATTAGGCTGAAGAAGACTGTCGCTTATTCTTTCTTCATCCATCTCCAGTCATCTTTTTTTAACACTCACAGAAACGCCAGTCCAGAAACAGTACCCGGGAGTGCGTAGTCTGTGATAATGAGGGTAAATCTTCAAGCACCAATCACGATTAGAATTTTGGAGATGGAGATGGCACGTGAGTATCTGATCGCTGTCATCTGGAAGGGCAGCAGCTTGGTGAACTCATCTGAGAAGCCTATGATTTGGATCATAAGCTTACTGACTTTAAGGAAGGATTCTATCAGAGGATCAAATGCATGAAGGCGGCAGATGGGGAACTCCATTGGAGAAGGCCACCAACTACACTTGCGTTATCGTGGTCAATATTGAAAAGCAATGCAGTCAACTCTGCAGCATATGGAACTCCGCCATCAGAGTCATTATTATCATTTACACCTTTTGTAATAGAAACTATGGTGGTCGTCTGAATAGCTTTAGAGATCAGAGCACAGTGGTTGCACTCTCAGTGAGTCGACTAAATGCTACTAATTTCACTGCAGGTGGAAGCAGATCCAAAGCCCTGAATATTTGGCCTGACAGGTGAAAACATGCAGGATGATGCTATATTTCAGTTTAGTACAGCCAGTCACCCATCCGTCGGTCGCTTCGGAGGCCACTACATTTGGGAATCATTAGAGAGGTGTAGGTTGACCTTACTTTGGCATTGAAGATACAGACACCAGCTGATCTCTCATGGTTCTGCCATAAGGCAAAGGCCACTTCAATTCCAGGTTGCTTTCACTCTTTCTGCAAGACGTCAACCATCCATCTCTGAACCTACTGCCACTGAGGGAACGGAACAGACAAGTAAGATGCCAGACATTAAACAGTAAGGAGTGAAGTCACCAAAGCCGGGCACAGTGGAAGTAAGAAAAGTATAAATATAATAAAAAAGTGTTATTAATGTTCCACATCCTGGACAGATGTATGTTCGACATCTTGAGGAGTTAAGGGTTAATAGACAAAATTCTTGGTATCTTGGAGCAACAGGTGAACAGGAGGGCTTTGAAGTCACCAGCGAAGAATGCAAAGCTTTTTTTCTGATATGTAAAGTGTTTGTGTAAGGAAATACGTGACAGTAATAACTATGTGTGATTAAAGTGTAACTTTCGGGACTAGGGTTAATAAACATAGAGCAATCTATTCGCTCTAGTGCAGAAATATAACAGTTAATAAAGCCTATTCTTGAAAGTGATTCACAAGAGTTAGGTCAGGAAGTCCTTTTTGAGGGAAATAGCTTTGCAATAAGCAACTACAAATGTTTAAATGAGACACTGTCTTTAAAGGATTTGAGAATAGAAACATCATGCGGTCTTGTCTATGATACGCACATGTGACGGATGCAAACTGCGGTGTGTAAAGGAGCAGGTTTTCAGCAGTTTTTCGGAGAGCTCGAAAGAGGCAGAAAGCGAAAAGCTTTTCCCGCTGTATAAAGTTAGGCCGATCACTGTACATCAATAAAATGTGTTCCATACATCTACCATCAACTGCCTCTTGTTTATTTGAGACGTGCTGCTGTGAACCATACAAGGACAGAAGTGAAATGCTAACATTTACCACTGAAATGTGTTGTTGTGACTGATTACTGAGATTTGTCCAATATCAAGGAGAAATACCATGGATTTCTGACATGGTGCTGGAGCTAAAGGGTCATCAGTGAGAATGTGATTCAGATCAAACTGTTGTCATGGGGGTCACTATAATGTTAGGACTGTTAATGCTGACGATTTGGAAATTATTCAGGTGAAGTTGTTCCGAATCAGATGTTGTCACCTCTGTGCATGACCAGAATCCCAGACTTGTTCCCAAGCTCTGCCTTCTACTCTGGCTCTGTGACATCAGTCTACTGACCCTGATTTCTTGTGGCATCATTTAGCACCTCTTCGGAATCACTGCGGTGTTTGCAGCATTGTGTAACATGCTCCAGGTCTCCAGGCTGTAGGAGATTGTGATGACCAGTCCCGTAGGGTACCCAGGCACGTGACACATGCTCTGACCTGTGAATTAGTAGGAGCAAGAATTCACATCTGAGTCGCACCAGGAGTGCTTGCATTTCCACTAGCTTGGGCTGCTCCGTTCCCTGACCATGTCCTTCGTCCATCCACTTACCTTGTGCTAGGAAGCGGTTCCTTGAAGGTCCAAAGCTGCACCCTCGTGCCACGTGGTTTTACCAGCCGGGCAGCAGCTTGGCACCGACTTCCCCGCAGTTTCTGAGAGATAACCGGCAGACGGCTGACTAATTATTCCCGGACGTCAAAATCGGCAGAGCCGTTCCGCTGCTACTCCCAAACACACGCGCCGCTCACTCTCCAACATTACTTGGTCTGTCGTTTGTGTCAGAACATCAGTCAAAACTAAAGGCATGAAATTCTGAAACGTGATGTGTACAGTGTATAAAAACTGAAATAATTGCATGTATATAGCGACTACCACGACCACCATACGTCCCTGCAGCCAATAAAGTAGTCACTGTTGTAATTTAGAAAATGCACCAGCCAATATACGCACAGCAAGCTCCCACCAATGTGGTAAAGACCAGAGCTTAAGATAGTTTTAGTGATGATGAGTGGGGGATAAATATTGGCCAGGACACCGGGGAGATGTTCCGTGCTTTTTTTCGAAATTGTGCCATGGCATCATTTATGCCCACCCGGAATGGCAATGGGTGCCTCAGTTTAACGTCGCATGCGAAACACGGCAGCTCCGATACGATAGTGCTCCCTCTGCTCTGTGCTGGAGTGGCAGCATAGATTTTTGTGCTTTAATGTTTTTACATATTGGCTCCTTCCAATAAAAGCTACTTTAATCGTTCTCCAATCAGATTCGTTACATCTATCGATTGTTAATCCATGTATATTAACATTGCAAATAGATTGTCTCTTCAAAATACAACTAGTTACATTTATGCTTCACGACTTTCCAAGCAAAGGTTTGGACAAAGACTATTACAACCCCATAAAAATTAAATGATGTTTATTTTTACACACACTGACAGGTATGCACAGTTAACGTCATCACTGCCATGAGAAAAATGGGGTTTTCTGAATGAAATTTCACCATCACGTATGGCTACGTGTTTGGGAGGGTTTACTCAAATGATATTCGGATGGTTAAACTGCCCATCTAACTGTTAATCCCTTTTTTCTTTACCTCCAGCAAGGGCTGTTAATACATCCAGCAATCTAACATTTCTGTACATCTGTGGGGCTGCTCAGCTGTATACAGCTTAGTATATCATGTTCTTTGTGTATCTGTATTGTCTTCGATCTCACACATAGCATTGATGTATCTTAATGTAAATTATCCATGTTATAAGTTATAAATGCTAGGGAAAATTCTTGATGTAACTACGATCTAGAGAAAGCGAATCCATCAAAATATGCGCCTTTGTTCCATCAAGTACCTCGCATGAATCTATTAGTAAATATACTCCGCTTCAGCAGTCTTGCACCATGACTGCAGTAATGGAGATGTCAAAATATTTTGTTTGCAATATATGATGATAATAATATGGTGGAGCCCTTACTCGTTTAATGGGCAAAATTATTGCAAAATAACTGACCAGTAGCAGAAACTATAACTCTCCCCTAATCTGTTTGTTCACATGATTGTAATTAATGAGAACTATTGTGTAATGCTCTTGTGTCACGAGAGTTTTATCTCAGGTATAAATAAGAGCTTAGTTTGAAAGCAAACATTTTCCTGTTCAGAACATTTACAGGTATCGTCGCTTCTCTGCGAATATGGGACAGCTGGTAATCATACATTTATTATCCGATTCTTGCAATAGTTGGTCTTCCTGCTAAGCCGCTTATAATCAGTTAATGCTCATCTTTAACAGTGCTTCACCGTGTCACTGTTGCTGCTGTCGGTGTTACGATATTAGCTGTTTGTTTTGATGTGTTTGATTTGCAGATACGGATTACTGGCATCAAAGAAATAACTCAAATGTCTCCAAGTTTCTGTGATTTTATTAATGTAACAACCTGAGTGGAAGCACATCTTATTCTGACTAAATAACTTCAGTAATTTATTGAGGATGTCTCGGCCTTGGTCGTCAGTCTTGTAGTTCTGTGTCTGGGGCAAGTATTAGTATGGATCGAGGAGCCAAACCAACAATTCTTAAAGGGATTCCCGCAGGCTGCTTAAGAAAAGGCAAATGAACTTTGTTATATTTTTGTGAACCCAGGAGAAACAAAAGATTGTACCGGAACCACATGTACACTCTGGCCCATTGTTGTTGTATTGTAGCCTTCCTGGGATTATTTCCCGCCCGCAGACCTAACAAGATTCAAGATTAGCATCGAAGCTGACTGGTTCCCACCTGGTGAGCTGGCCAGCAGCGTGTAAACAAGGCTGAAAGCCGGGCCTCATCTGGTATTTGTTGTGTGCAGGAACCACTTTTGTTGCAACTCGAGGTTTTCGCTGTATTTATACTTTAACTCGAGACTATAGTGTAGATTTTGGTCTTTACCACCTGGTCATTTTTAATCACTTTGGTGGAGCGCAGAGTGGTGCGGACGAGTAAATCGAAATGTAATTTGGCTATAATGGGTAGCCAATTCGCTATCGCCAGATTTACGCCATTGCTGAAGACTAATTTCACGTCCATTTGGGCACTAATTTTCCGAGTTGGGACTGGAGCAATGAGTTTTCTCACTGTTACTGGCCATGGGAATCCCTGGGTATTTGTGTTGGTGTCAAACGAGATCATTCATCGCTGGCAACTACTCGGCAATAGAACTTATAGAGCAAACTGAAGTGCTCGATACTGTAACTGCGATAAATTATGTTGCTTTAAGTTGGAGTCAGTTAGTGTTCTAAGGCCGCAAAGCAAAATGGGACAAGTGCGGCTAAAGTGCGTCCAGCTGTAGTAATTTTAAATTCAAGTGGTGATTTCTCCTGTAATCATGTGATGGATTTTAGTCTTTACATCCGGGGTGTCCTGCACTGCCTTGGACCAAGCACAAAAAGCCAAATCCGCAGAGTATAGGCTTTCTTAAAAAACAGCTACTATCTATGGAAGAAATTCGGGCAGGTTCTGTTAACACCTGCGGTCACAGCTGCCAGATTCCCCTTTCTACACACAGGGGTAGAAAGGCGCTGTCGTGTCTGCCTCTCACTCCATCTGATGTTCCGTTCCATTTACTTTAATAGAACTTCAAGCCAGGCGTATAACAGGCGGCCGGTGCGTTACTTCCTGTTCAGCGCTACTTCCCAAAACCAGTTTCTACCCTGCAGTTTCATCCGATGTTTAATACCCAGGCGATTAAGACTACAATCTATCCCACTTTTCGTATGCACGGTAGAAGTAGAGTGACTCCAATAGAATTTCCACTGGTCTTCTCCCGATATCTCACCACAGATGCGATAAAATATATTTGCAATCCGGGAGAAACAGTATAAATGGTTGAAGTTCCCTCAGGAGATCGGCCGATCCCTCCCCAGTAATTGTATTCACTAATGTTGGGGCAGACACAACACCGCTGATGCAGGGGTCATTTCCACGTTCAATAACGGGATGAAAGTCAGGCGGGATTTACAATGTACAAATCGCCGGTTCTTCACAATCTCATCCATGTGGTGACGGTGAACATTTTCCTCTTTGCTCGTCCTATTGCCTCGTTCGTTAAACCAAGAGATATATAGTTCAAATCAATAATAGTCTTTAATCCATCTGTTAGGAGTTTTTTTTAACGTTTATTATTTACAAAAACTGGAGGAAAGAGAAATCCCGCGTCACACATCGAGCGCAGACCGTCGGTCGATAAAGTGGGATATGATGATTATATGGGATGTCCGCACAGTCACAGGGGTTTCCAATGCTATGTCTGTACTAATTACAGGACCCAAAGCTTACATTTCCACTCTTGAGAGATTTGGGTCCCAGACAAAACCTATTGCTTTTTACATTATTCTTCTCAGCTTGGACGCCAAAAAACCGTTTCTATGCTGTCAAATGGGGGACAGTAATTATTTTGTGGAAAGGTTGTCAACAGGAAACGATAACTCTGTTTACCTCTCCAGAAAAGCTGTTGAGTATTTTCAGCATTATCTGGTTTTATTTCAGAATTCTGGCATCCCGAGTGTTTTGCTTACAACAATAATTATACCTGGATGGAAATGTTGGGCTTAAAATAAATTTACGATCAGTGTTGAGAAATTATTTTAGGAGATCTAAACATGTCGCAGCAGATATCTGGGGGCAAGTTCCTCCCGATATTCAGCTCCATTCGTCGAAGGAAGTGGACATCGAGCGGACACAGAACGGGAGGCCCGCGCATTACCACCCAAGTCCATCCTGGTTCTGTTTGAAAAGCACAGTCATTCTTTTCAGAGCCCCTCTTGATAATAACAGATATTGCACATTACTAATCAACAACATTTCAAATGGGCTTTAAATGTTTGTATCCGAGACAGACCCGCATCCAAATTTCTAAAAGTAACAGCCACAGCAGACCACAGCATACGGCCAGTGTGATCTCGTGGACTAGTTTCGATCGTCTGGTTGGGTCGGAGAGGCATTTTCCCAGATTTTTTTTCCCAATTGGCCTGGGTTTTTATCTGTTTTTTTGCCTCTCCCACGAGATCACCCGGCTCCGGGTGAGGAGAACTCTGCTGTGTGACATCACAGGGAAGGCAGGTAAGTGATTGTGGGGTAAGTTTTACTTTTAAATTAACATGTAGCATATAACTAAATACTAAAAACTAACCTATGTTTAACTAATTTAATAAACTATGTAGGGTAAATACTTGATTAATGCTAAGCTAATTAAATAAATACTATAATGGGAAAACAGGAGACGTGTTGCTGCTGCAATATGTGGGAGCTTCTGGACGTTTTGGTCCAAGGCGATTACATCTGCGGTAAGTGTCTGCGGCTTGACGAACTTCAGCTCCGCGTGGAGGAGTTGGAGTCCGAGCTGCAGACATTGCGAGACATCAGGGAGAGAGAAAGTTGCCTGGAGCCTCAGTCCCTGCATTTGTCCAATAGATTTGAGGTTCTTCGAACTCTTGTGGACAAGTGTGCAGACTGCAGGATGGATGAGCAGACTGACCAAGGCACCGCAGTGCAGAAAGCCATTCAAGTGGGGGGAGTAAAGAGGCAGGTGGTTGTAGCAGGGGACAGTATAGTTAGGAGGATGGATAGGGTGTTCTGCAGCCGAGAGCCTGCGTCCTGAAGGCTGTGTTGCCTACCTGGTGCCAGGGTAGAGGACATTTCCTCTGTGGTACAGAAGAACTTGGAGTGCAAGAGGGAGACTCCAGTTGTCGTGGTACATGTAGGTCCCAATGACATAGGTAAGTCTAAACAAGAGGCTCTGCTGAGAAAGTTTGAAAAACTAGGGACTAAATTGAAAAGCAGCACCACAAAGATAATAATCTCTGCATTGTTACCTGAGCCATGAGCAAATAGGGTCAATAGAATGAGGGAGATAAATGCGTGGCTCAGAGCTTGGTGTGGGAGAAATGGGTTTCGATTCGTGGGGCACTGGCACCAATACTTGGGAAAGACAGAACTGTTCCGTGGGAACAGACTACACCTGAACTATGCTGGGACCAGAGTTCTAGCGAACCGAATAACTAGGGAGGTAGACCGGGCTTTAAACTAAATAAAGCGGGGGGTGGGGGTGAGGAGAGGTCGCAGTGGAGAAAAATCTGGAATCCTAAAGGGAAAAGAAAAGGAAGCAATAAGCAATGCAGGAAAGTGATTAAGTTATGGATAACCAGATTATGTCAGGAAGGGACAGGTCATACAAAGAAAAGAGTGCAATAACAAATATGGTCAAGGTAAGAAAAATAGCGATAAGACAAATAGGGCCATAGTACAAAATAATGTTAAGATGTCAAATAATGTTAAAAAGACAAATTTAAAAGCATTGTATCTGAATGCATAAAGCATTTGTAATAAGGTTGCTGAATTAACAGCGCAAATAGATATAAACGGATGCAATATAGTTGTAATTAAGGGGACATGGTTGCAGGGTGACCAGGTTTGGGAACTGAATATCCAAGGATATTCGATATTTAGGAAGGTCAGGCAAAAAGGAAGAAACATAGAAACATAGAAACATAGAAAATAGTTGCAGGAGTAGGCCATTTGGCCCTTCTAGCCTGCACCGCCATTCAATGAGTTCATGGCTGAACATGCAACTTCAGTACCCCCTTCCTGCTTTCTCGCCATACCCCTTGATCCCCCTAATAGTAAGGACTTCATCTAACTTCATCTATGGGTGGTGTGGCGTTGTTGAAATCAGAACAATAGTGCGAAAGTCTATTGGCTAAGAAAATCAAGATGTAGAATCAGTCTGGGTGGAGCTAAGGAGCACCTGCACCACTATTCAATGTGATCATGGCTGATCATGCACTTCAGTACCCCGTTCTTGCTTTCTCTCCATACCCCTTGATCCCTTTAGCCATAAGGACCACATCTAAGTCCCTTTTGAATAATCTAACGAACTGGTTTCAACAACTTTCTGTGGTAGAGAATTTCACATGCTCACAACTTTCTGAGTGAAGACGTTTCTCCTCATCTCGGTCCTAAATAGCTTACCCCTTATCCTTAGAATGTGACCCCTGGTTCTGGACTTCCCCAACATCGAGAACATTCTTCCTGCATCTAACCTGTCCAATTCTGTCAGAATGTAACATGTTTCTATGAGATCCCCTCTCATTCTTCTAAATTCCATTGAATATAAGCCTAGTCAATCCAATCTTTCTTCATATGTCAGTCCTGTCATCCCGGGAATCAGTCTGGTGAACCTTCGCTGCACTCGCTCAAAAGCAAGAATGTCCTTCCTCAGATTAGGAGACCAAACTGTACACAATATTCAAGGTGTGGCTTCACCAAGGTCCTGTACAACTCTATTAAGGCCTCACTGCTCCTATTCTCAAATCCTCTCGCTATGAAGGCCAATATGCCATTTGCCTTCTTCACCGCCAGCTGTACCTGTATGCCAACTTTCAATGACTGATGTACCATGATACCCAGCTCTCGTTGCACCTCCGATTTTACCAATCTGTCACCATTCAGATAATAATCTGCCTTCCTGTTTTTACCACCAAAATGGATAACATCACATTTATCTACATTATATCGCATCGGCCATGTATTTGCCCACTCACCTAACCTGTCCAAGTCACCCTGCAGCCTCTGAGCATTCTCGTAACAGCTCACACTGCCACCCAGCTTGGTGTCATCAGCAAACTTGGAGATATTACATTCAATTCCTTCATCTAAATAATTGATGTATATTGTAAATAGCTGGGGTCCCAGCACTGAACCTTGCAGTACCCAACTAGTCACTGCCTGCTATTCTGAAAAGGACCCGTTATTCCTACTCTTGGCTTCCTGTCTGCTAATCAGTTCTCTATCCACGTGAGGACATTATCCCCCATACAATGTGCTTTAATTTTCCACAATAATCTTTTGTGTGGGGCCTTGTCAAAAGCTTTCTGAAAGTCCAAACACACCACATTCACTGGCTCCCCTTTGTCCACTCTACTAGTTACATCCTTAAAAAATTCTAGAAGATTTGTCAAGCATGATTTCCTTTCATAAATCCATGCTGACTTGGACCGATCCTGTCATTGCTTTCCAAATGCGCTGCTATTACATCTTTAATAATTGATTCCAACATTTTACCCACCACTGATGTCAGGCTGACCGGTCTATAATTCCCTGTTTTCTCTCTTCCGCCTTTTTTAAAAAGTGCGGTTACATTAGCTACCCTCCAGTCCATAGGAATTGATCCAGAGTCAATAGAACGTTGGAAAGTGACCACCAATGCAACCACTAATTCTTCCTTCCTTAAGTATTCTGGCATGCAGACTATCAGGCCCTGGGGATTTATCGGCCTTCAATTCTATCAATTTTCCGAACACAATTTGCTGACTAATAAGGATTTCCTTTAATTCCTCCTTCTCACTAGACCCTTGGTCCCCTAGTATTTCCGGAAGGTTATTTGTGTCTTCATTAGTGAAGATGGAACCAAAGTATTTGTTCGATTCGTCTGCCATTTCTTTGTTCCGCATAATAAAAGCACCTGATTCTGAATGTAAGGGACCCACAGTTGTTTTCACTAATATTTTTCTCTTCACGTATCTTTAGAAGCTTTTGCAGTCAGTTTTTGTGTTCCCTGCAAGCTTACTCTCATGTTCTATTTTCCTCCTCCTAATTAAACCATTTGTCCTCCTCTGCTGAATCCTAAATTTCTCCCAATCCTCAGGATTGCTGCATTTTTTGCCCATTTTTTATGCCTCTTCCTTGGATTTAACACTATCCCTAATTTCCCTTGGAAGCCACGGTTGAGCCACCTTCACCATTTTATTTTTACGCCAGGCAGGGATGTACAATCGTTGAAGTTCATCCATGTGATCTTTAAATGTCTGCCAGTACCTATCCACCATCAACCCTTTAAGTATAATTCGTCAGTCTATCCTAGCTAATTCACGTCTCATACCTTCGATGTTACCTTTCTTTAAGTTCAGGACTCTAGTCTCTGAATTTACTGTGTCACTCTCCATCTTATTGAAGAATTCTACCATATTATGGTCTCTCTTCCCCAAGGGGCCTCGCTCAACAAGATTGCTAATTAATTCGCTGTCATTACAGAACACCAGTCTAGAATGGCTCTCTAGTTGGTTCCTCGACATATTGGTCTCAAAGACCATCCCTTATACACTCCAGGAAATCCTCCTCCACCGTATTGCTGCCAGTTTGTTTTGCCCAATCTATATGTAGTCGAATGTCACCCAGGATAACTGCAGTAGGTTTATTGCAAACATCCTTAATTTCCTGTTTAGTGTCTTTCCCAACGTCACTATGACTGTTTGGTGGTCTGTACACAACTGTCACTAGCATTTTCTGCCCCATGGTGTTCTGCAGCTCTACCCATACAGATTTCATCTCATCCACACTAATGTCATTCCTTACTATTGCGTTAATCTCCTCTTTAACCAGCAACGCTACTCCACCTCCTTTTCCTTTCAGTCTATCTTTCCTGCATATTGAATACCCTTGGATGTTGAGTTCCCAGCGTTGGTCACCCTGGAGCCATATCTTCGTAATCCCAATTATATATCATATCAGTTAACAGCTACCTGCGCAGTTAATTCATCCACCTTATTAGGAATGCTCCTCGCATTGAGACTCAGAGCCTTCAGGCTTGTTTTGCTATCAATTTTTGTCCTTTTAGAATTGTGTTGCAATTTGGCCCTTTTTAATTTTTGCCTTTGATTTTTCTGCCTTCCACTTCTACTTTTCTCCTTTGTACCTTTTGCTTCTGACCCCATTTTACTTCCCTCTGTCTCCCTGCATAGGTTCCCATCCCCCTGCCCTATTAGTTTACATCCTCCCCAACAGAACAAGCAAACACACCCCCCTAGTACATCGGTTCTGGTCCTGCCCAGGTGCAGACTGTCCAGTTTGTACCAGTCCCACCTCCCCCAGAACCGGTTCCAATCTCCCAGGAATTATAATCCTTCCCTCTAGGCAGTCAGAAATACAGGAACATATGCACACAGGGATGAGGAAGGACATCAGGGCTCTCACAAGGTAGCCTTACCCTCTGAGGTAATTTGGGAGTGCTTCTCCTCCCTTCAAGTCAGCCAGGATCAGTATAATAGAAGGCACTGCATCACCAAGTTGTTCGTCACAGAACACTGCTACCTCCTCCAAACAGATCTCCGCCTCACACAAGGTTGACCCAGAAACCTTTTACTTACCACATCCCCATCATACCATTCCTGTGTCATGCCATATCACAGCATCGTCCTGCTTCAGTCCTCAGGCTCCTTCTCCTTTTTTTTCATCTTGCCGAGGCAGCTGCACAGCCAACAATGCAGAGAATGTGGAGAATGAGATACTGCAGTTTAAATTAAACTCCAGTTAAAGTACTGGGAAAAGCCTGTGGCCATGATGAGTTCAGTTCAGATTGCACACAATATTGGTTCGCCGTTGTATGTAACACCAATTAGCTGCTACTCTAAGATTTGAATTATTGCTCCAATTATTTATTTGGAGCAGAGAGAATTAATTTTGTGTGCAATCCAAAGAATTAGCACCTGGCGTTAATTCTTAAACATTGATACAACCCATTACTGGGCTGTAATGAATTTCTAGCCCTTCAATTTTTTTTGTTTCCATTATTCCCCATTTCCACCTTAATAGCTGATGCACTATTATAGTTAAACTCACTGTCTCTTCCGATAACAGTATACTTATCTTACCCAAATCGCTACACTGCTGTATGCCTTGACCTTTCTCTTTGGGATATCCTTATTAGGCGGGAAATTGTGTTGGGGAAATTGATGGGATTGAAGGCCGATAAATCCCTGGGCCGGATTATGTGCATCCCAGAGGACTTAAGGAAGTGACACTAGATATAGTGGATGCATTGGTGATCATTTTCCAACAGTCAATCGACTCTGGATCAGTTCCTATGGACTGGAGGGTAGCTAATGTAACACCACTTTTTAAAAAAGGAGGGAGAGAAAACAGGTAATTATAGATTTGTTAGCCGGACATCAGTGGTGGGGAAAATGTTGGAATCAATTACTAAGGATGAAATAGCAGCGCATTTGGAAAGTAGTGACAGGATTGGTCCAAGTCAGCATGGATATATGAAAGGGAAACCATGCTTGACAAATCTTCTGGAATTTTTTGAGGATGTAACTAGTAGAGTGGTCAAGGGAGAACCAGTGGATGTGATGTATTTGGACTTTCAAAAGTCCTTTGACAAGGTCCCACATAAGAGATTGGTATGCAAAATCAAAGCACATGGCATTGGAAGTAATGTACTGGTGTGGATAGAAAATTGGTTGGCTGACAGGAAGCAGAGAGTCGGGATAAACGGGTCCATTTCAGAATGGGAGGCAGTGACTAGTGGAGTACCGCAGGGCTCAGTGCTGGGACCCCAGCTCTTTACAATATACATTAATGATTTGGATTAAGGAATTGAGTGTAATATCTCCAAGTTTGCAGATGACACCAAACTGGGTGGCGGTGTGAGCTGTGGAGAGGACGCTAAAAGGCTGCAGGATGACTTGGACAGGTTGGGTGAGTGGGCAAATGCATGGCAGATGCAATATAATGTGGATAAATGTGAGGTTATCCACTTTGGTGGCAAAAACACAAAGACAGAATATTATCTGAATGGTGGCAGATTAGGAAAAGGAGAGGTGCAACGAGACCTGGGTGTCATGGTTCATCAGTCATTGAAAGTTGGCATGCAGGTACAGCAGGCGGTGAAGAAGACAAATGGCATGTTGGCCTTCATAGCTAGGGGATTTGAGTATAGGAGCAGGAAAGTCTTACTGCAGATGTACAGGGTCTTGGTGAGGCCTCACCTGGAATATTGTGTTCAGTTTTGGTCTCCTTATCTGAGGAAGGGCGTTCTTGCTATTGAGGGAGTGCAACGAAGGTTCACCAGTTTGCTTCCAGGGATGGCTGGACTGACATATGAGGAGAGACTGGATCAACTGGGCCTTTATACACTGGAGTTTAGAAGGATGAGGTTATCTCATGGAAGCATATAACATTCTGACGGGACTGGAGAGGTTAGAGGCAGGAAGAATGTTCCCGATGTTGGGGAAGTCCAGAACCAGGGGACACAGTCTTAGTATAAGGGGTAGGCCATTTAATACTGCGATGAGGAGAAACGTCTTTACTCAGAGAGTTGTAAACCTGTGGAATTCCCTGCCGCAGAGAGTTGTTAATGCCAGTTCATTGGATATATTCAAGAGGCAGTTAGATATAGCCCTTACGGATAAAGGGATCAAGGTGTATGGAAAGAAAGCAGGAAAGGGCTCCTGAGGGAACGATCAGCCATGATCTTATTGAATGGTGGTGCAGGCTCGAAGGGCTGAATGGCCTACTCCTGCACCTATTTTCTATGTTTCTATGTTTAGACTTCTAAATTTGCCCTCACCTGACCACTCCCCTTTTACTTTAAAACAATTGGAGGCTGAGCTTGAATGGGACGAAGCTGCTATCATAATAACATTGTTACATTGTTGCAATAGATTGTCTGTACTGCAGCAACAGGGCGCTGCTGGTGGCTATTGAGTCCAATGTCACTCATAAATGGAACAGATCTGTTGCATGGTATAGATATGCTAGCGTTATTACAGGTGAACCCATCCAGGCAACTGCAACAGTAACTACAACTTGCAGTGATAAATATCGCAAAGGCAGGTACTTCATAGGAGTGTAAGCAAAGTAAATTTGGCACCGAGCGACATAAGGAGATTTTAGGAAAGTTGACCAAAGCTTGGTCAAAGAGGCATGTTTTAAGGAGCGTTAAAAAGGAGTAGAGAGAGGAAGAGAGGCAGAGAGGGGATGCCAGAGCTGAGGGTCTTGGCAGCTGAAGGCATGGCTGCCAAAGATGGAGCAATTAAAATCAGGGGAAACACTAAAGGCCAGAATTGGGGGAGCGCAGAGATCTTAGAGGTTGGTAGCACTGGCTGAAGTTAGAGATAGGGAGGTGCGAGACCATAGATGGATTGGAAAACCTTGATGAGAAATTTAAAATCTAGGCATTGATAGACCTCGAGCCGATATAGGTCCACACGCACATGGGTGATGGGTGATCAGGACTTATTGCACGTTAGCATATGGGAAGCAAAGTTCTGGGTGAGCTGAAGTTTATGTAGGGTAGAATGTGGGAGGCCAGCCAGGAGTGTGTAGGAATAGTCAAGTCTCGAGCATGGATGAGGGTTTCAGGAGTGGATGAACTCAGACGAGGGAGGAGACGGGTGAAGTTGCAGAGGTGGAAATAGGTGATGTTAGTTATGCTGCAGATATGTGGTTGAAAGCTAATTTCTGTAGTCAAGTAGACACCAAGGTTGTGAACAGTCTGGTTCAGCCTCGGACAGAAGTTGGGGAGAGGGATGGAGTCAGTGGCTCGGGAACGGAGTTTGCGACGGGGACAGAAAACAATGGCTTCGGTCTTGCAAAATATTCCTGCTCATCCAGAACTGCATGCTGGACATGCATTCTGACAATTTAGAGAAGGTGGGTGGGTCGAGAGAAATGGTAGTCAGTTACAGCTGGGTGTCAGCAACATACATGTGGTAACTCTCGCTATGTTTCTGGATGATTTCGCCTCCAGGCCTCACTGTAGTCTGGCGAAAGCTGCTACATTAGTTCATAAATTCATGTGGTTGGGCCCAAAATGGGGGCAAAGGAATTCCCGCCAAATTCTACACACGCTTGACATTGTTTTTTGATTCACATCAATGGAAAGGAAAACCGGGTGACGTGAATAACTGACGGCCGATTCACTGCCGTTGATTTTGAGTTCCCGTCAAAGTTGAATTTCACCTCGCCCATTTAGTGTTGTCTTTGCAGATGCTGTTCCGTAAATCTGCATGTTTTAGTTTAACTAATCCTCTTTTGTTACCTTTGGGCGCACATCTCCCCCAGACACGACAGCCTTCACTGATAGCTGCGGAATTAGAGACTTATGCGGAAGAGTAGCAAAAGGTAACTGACCTAATTGCAGTGGACCAAGTCCCTTTTTATGATTTCGAATTTATTAAGGCTGGTGCCGTGTGATTTCACGATTTTAGCATGTACATTTTGTGCCTTGTCTTCATTTATTGAGCGCCTCTAGATAATTGTTTGTAGGCTTCAACAAGCAGAGGGCTGACATGCCCAATGTTCTCTTTAGTGAGGTGTTGGCCACTCTCTGGATTATCAATACCATGGGCAAGAATGAGCAACACTGGTATATATAGGCACTGTGAAAGGTAGGTTAGACCAAGGGATATTATACATGCCTCAATGGCCAACCGAAACCTTACTGCGAGCTCTTGTTACAGGGGTTCATCTTCAACAGCAGTGCAGTCCAAACTTCCCAAATATTACCTTGCTTTGGAAATTCAACCATCTTCTATATCTTGGTCTCATCAGTGTCTCTGGTAACTGAAGATAAGAATCCAAACTTTCTTGTTGCATTGAGAAATATTGGAAGGTGGGGACAGTGCTGTCACTTCAACTTTCCTTCAGCTAATATGAACAAACGAACAATGCTGGGTCACTTCTAATTTCCTTCAGATAATATGAACAAACGAACAATACTGGATAGGTAAAGACCATTGGGTCCATTTAAACTTTCACACATCATTGTGTCTCACAAAAATAGATTCTCCACCCATCCCAAACAATATGATCTCCTGGGACACGTGAAAAAAAAACACGGGCCAACTTGGTAGAAATAATCTTGTACAATCCTCTCCGCCCCATCCTGGTGATCAAAACCAGTTCCGTTGGTCACACTGACACTGCATTTCCTGAAGTACCTATCCTTTATAAGAGGTGATATCCACCCCAGCAGAACCAGAGCCACTTCCTTTGAGACCTTATTCTATTAAGCAACTGGATAACTTGAGTTTAGATAATATTATTAAGTTGTAAAATATACAGCAGCTGACTTGTTGGTTTCAGTGCTAATTTGCTAATGTCGTGAATTATATTCCAGTATTTAATCCATAACCACAACGAATAATAATTAAAGCTCCCGTGTAATATGGAGGTAACTGAATTGTTTTTGATTGTCTCATTACAGCCCAGCGGTAGCCCTGATTTTACCTTACCAGCCGTGGCAGAAATCGGATAGGCCGCCCGATTTGCACCCCGATTTTACTTTCCAATGGCTCCGGCCACCTACAGCCCATGCTCTGTAATGGCCTCCTTCAATCCCCTCATTCTCTCTACTTCACCCTCCTCCTTTAAAACCCTCCTTACAACCCACCACATCGATGAAGCGTTTAGACTATCCCCTGAATATCTTCTTCGGAGGTCCTGGTTGTTATTTTACTTTAAGCGTCTGTCAAGTGACTTGGATGTTCTATCTACTTTAAAGGCAAGTTGTTGCTGTCTTGAGACATATTGTAGCCATTGCAGAGACGTAGTTGCAACGTGACCAGTGCTGGGTACTGAATATTTAGGTGTATTTCTCCATTTGGAAGAATGGGCAGAAAGGAAAAGGAGGTGAGGTAGCTCTGTAAATAATGGATTAGATCAATGCAGTCGTGAGAAATGATTTTGGCTCAGAAGATCAAGATGTAGAATCAGTTTGGGTGGAGATAAGAAATAATAAAGGAAAGAAGTCATTGGTGAGATGAATCGATAGGCCCCCTAACAGTATCTAAGCTGTATCATAGAGTATAAATCAAGAAATAATCGGTGCTTCTAAGAAAGATATGGCAATAATCATGGGTGATTTTAATCTTCATAATGATTAGGTAAATCAAATTGGCAAATGTAGCCTTGAGGAAGATTTCATCGAGTGTATTCGGGATGGTTTCTTATCGCAATACGTTGAGAACCCAACCAGGGAGCAGACTATTTTAGATCTGGTAATGTTAATGAGTCTGGATTAATTAATGATATCAAATTAAATGATCCTCTTGGGACGAGTGATCATACCATGGTAGAATTCTATTATCGTTTTGAGGGTGAGAAAGCTGAGTCTCAAACAAGTGTACAAAACTTAAATAAAGGCAATTACAATGGTATGAAGGCAGAGGTGGATAAAGTGGACTGGGAAAATAGATTAAAGCGTTAAGATGGTAGAAGAGCAGTGGCAAACATTTAAGAAGTTATTTCAAAACTCTCAGCAAATATATATTCCAGCGAGAAAGAAAGATAAACCATCCTTAACTAACTAAGGAATTAACGCTGGTTTCAATTGAAAACAAAGGCATACAATATTTGACAAGAATAATGCATTGCCACAGGATTGGGAAATTATTAGAAACCAGCAAGGGCAACTAAACAAATAATAGAGAGAGGATAGTTTATGAGAGTAAATTAGCAAGAAATATAAAAACAGACAGTAAGAGTTTCTACTTGTATAAACAAATGAAGAGAGTTTCAAAAATAAACTTTGGTCCCTTAGAGGATGAGACTGGGGAAATAATAATGGGGAAACAGTTAAATGGCAGACTTTGAACACATATTTTGTTTCGGTCTTCACGGTAGGAGACACGAAAATAACAAATTGATAAGCAAGGGGCTACTGAGAGGGGGGAACTTAAAACAATCACTTTCACTAGAGAAAAGTACCAGGCAAACTAATGGGACTAGAGGTGGACAAGTTCACTGGACCTGATGGCCTGCATCATAGGGTCTTAAAAGAATTGGCTGCAGAGATAGTGGATGCATTGGTTGTAATCTAGCAACAATCCCTGGAATATGGAGATGTCCAAACTGATTGGAAAATCACAACATAACGCCCCTATTTAAGAAAGGAGTGAGACAGAAAGCAGGAGATTATAGAACAGGTAGCCTTAAATCTGCAGTTGGGAAAATACTTGAATCCATTACTAAGGAAGTAGTAGTTGGACAATGAGAAAATCATAATACAGTCAAGCAGAATTAGCATGATTTTATGAAAGGGAACTCATGTTTGAAAAATTTTCTGGAGGTCTTTGAGGGTGCAATGAGCAGGGTGGATAAAGGAAAACTAATAGATTTGGAATTCCAGAAGGAATTTGAATAAGGTGACACATAAAAGATTACTGTACAGGTAAGAGCTCACGGGGTTGTGGGTAATACATTAGCATGGATAGAGGATTGGCTAACTAACAGAAAACAGAGAATTGGGAGAAATGGGTCATTTTCCATTTGGCAAACTGTAACTCATGAGGTGCCACAGCGATCAGTGCTGGGGACTCAACTATTAACATTCTATATTAATGACTTGGATGAAGGGTCTGAGTGTACTGTAGCCAAATTTGCCGATGATACAAAGATAGGTGAAAGCAAGTTGTTAGGAGGATGCAAAAAATGGATATAAATAGGCTAAGTGTGTGGGTGAACAATTGGCAGATGGAGTATAATGTAGGAAAATATGAGCTTATCCACTTTGGTATGAAAATGAGAAAAGCAAATTATTACTAAAATGGGGAAAGATTACAAAATGCTGAGGTACAGAGGGATCTGGGAGTCCTTGTCCATGAAACCTAAAATGTTAGCATGCAGGTACAGCAAGTAATTAGGAAGGCAAATGGACTGTTGGCCTTTATTGCAAGGGGGATGGAATACTAAGTATGGAAGTCCCTCTACAACTGTACAGGGCATTGGTGAAATTATATCTGGAGTACTGCGTACAGTTTTGTTCTCCTTATTTAAGAAAGGATATACATACATTGGAGGCAGATCGGAGAAAGATCATGAGGTTGATTCCTGAGATGAAGGGGTTGCCTTATGAAGAAATGTTGAGCAGGTTGGGCCGATACCCATTGGAATTTAGAAGAATGAGAGGTGAATTTTTTGAAACGTTGACGATTCTGAGGGGGCTTGACAGGGTAGATGCAGAGAGGATGTTTCACCTCGTGGAGGAATCTAGAACTGGGGGCATAGTTTCAGAATAAGGGATCGCCCATTTAAAATGGAAATGAGGAGAAATTTCTTCTCTGAGAGTCGTGAATCTTTGGACTTCTCTACCCCAGAGAGCTGTGGAGGCTGGGTTATTGAATATAGTTAAGGAGGACACAGACAGATTTTTGAATGATAAGGGATTCAAGTATTATGGGGAACGGGCAGGGAATTTGAGTTGAGGCCAAGATCAGATCAGCCATGATCTTATTGAATGTCAGCGCAGGCTCGAGAGGCCAAATGGCCGACTCCTGCTCCTATTTCTTATGTTCTTATGTTCTTATTTACTAATCAACGTTGTCTTAGTTGCAATGCAGAATATAAAAGACAACATACTTCCTTGGAGTTTTTGTAATTTCAGGACTCCTGTTGACTGCCTCACGTAATTTTATGCGAATGATTTACTTTTTTTCGGAAGATATCAGCTGAATAGCATCAAAGCTGACAGTACTGAGTGAAGGTGGCGCACGTATTAGCCTCTAAAAGGCGCGATATTAATCAATTCAGTTCCCTGTCTCAGCTTCCAAAACAGAGTGCTTGAGGCGGGAGGCATGAGAGTTACTTCCAAATATAACTGATAGCACTCCTGTCTCTGCTGTAGAAACACTAAACCTGGACATCATTTGTTTACAAAAGCAATATTTTTTGTCAAGCATCACAAAAGGATAAAATTATACATATAGGGTGCCCAATTAAGTACGGGATAATCAAATTTTAGTATAAAAAGCTGTCCAGTCTAGGTAGTTCCTGCACAACGTTGGGCATGAAGTAAGACTGGAACATAGGAAACATTATTTTCCGTACAACCTGAGCTTTGAGCACATGTACACAATTTCTACTGCTGAACCTATGTCAGCTTGGATAGATATCATTTATTTAATTCTCTGAAGTCATTACCTATTTAATTGACTTAATAATTGCAACAGGAGCCTATTAATCATATTCTTCAATGCATCTCTAATTCCCACTGGGACATTGATAAATAAGCCTGTACGTGCAGGAACTCAAAGTTCTAATCTTAATATCCAGCTTGTCCATGCTGGTGAGAGGATAAGAATCATCTTTCTTTTAATATTGAGCGTCTGTAAATTGCATACTTCTGTAATATAGGAAAATTATCCTCCATAAAAGTATAAAATTACAAGACATGGACAGAAATAAAATGATAGATTTTCTCCAGCTCTAAATCACTATGATTCTCACACTTCTTGTTTTCCCACAGAATCCTCCTGATGCTATTGGCCAGTACAATGTATCTGTTGTTCAGATCATTGAGCAGTGAAATCAACACAAATGGAACAAATAGGGTTTACATGGTTTCCAACCAGAAAAGTGCTGCCCATATGGGTATAGAAACATAGAAACATAGAAAATAGGTGCAGGAGCAGGCCATTCAGTCCTTCTAGCCTGCACCGCCATTCAATGAGTTCATGGCTGAACATGAAACTTCAGTACCCCCTTCCTGCTTTCTCACCATAACCCTTGATCCCCCGAGTAGTAAGGACTTCATCTAACTCCCTTTTGAATATATTTAGTGAATTGGCCTCAACTACTTTCTGTGGTAGAGAATTCCACAGGTTCACCACTCTCTGGGTGAAGAAGTTTCTCCTCATCGCGGTCCTAAATGGCTTACCCCTTATCCTCAGACTGTGACCCCTGGTTCTGGACTTCCCAACATTGGGAACATTCTTCCTGCATCTAACCTGTCTAAACCCGTCAGAATTTTAAACGTTTCTATGAGGTCCCCTCTCATTCTTCTGAACTCCAGTGAATACAAGCCCAGTTGATCCAGTCTTTCTTGATAGGTCAGTCCCGCCATCCCGGGAATCAGTCTGGTGAACCTTCGCTGCACTCCCTCAATAGCAAGAATGTCCTTCCTCAAGTTAGGAGACCAAAACTGTACACAATACTCCAGGTGTGGCCTCACCAAGGCCCTGTACAACTGTAGCAACACCTCCCTGCCCCTGTATTCAAATCCCCTCGCTATGAAGGCCAACATGCCATTTGCTTTCTTAACCGCCTGCTGTACCTGCATGCTAACCTTCAATGACTGATGTACCATGACACCCAGGTCTCGTTGCACCTTCCCTTTTCCTAATCTGTTACCATTCAGATAATAGTCTGTCTCTCTGTTTTTACCACCAAAGTGGATAACCTCACATTTATCCACATTATACTTCATCTGCCATGCATTTGCCCACTCACCTAACCTATCCAAGTCACTCTGCAGCCTAATAGCATCCTCCTCGCAGCTCACACTGCCACCCAACTTAGTGTCATCCGCAAATTTGGAGATACTGCATTTAATCCCCTCGTCTAAATCATTAATGTACAATGTAAACAGCTGGGGCCCCAGCACAGAGCCTTGCGGCACCCCACTAGTCACTGCCTGCCATTCTGAAAAGTACCCGTTTACTCCTACTCTTTGCTTCCTGTCTGACAACCAGTTCTCAATCCACGTCCAGTAACTTTATTTTACATAATTGGACCAGCTCTTCACGGTCTGCAATTCCCAATTAGCAATTTAGACAAGATTGTCAGAGGCTGTCCTTGTCTGAAGGCCTGATATTCTGTTCACAGGAAGTAACTGCTGAAAAGGACTTACTTCCTGTCTTGACCAAGGAGGCAGGTCAAATATTTGTGTTTTCAGATGTCTTTCAGGCAATCGTCACGAACACGATAAAACAAAGTCAATATCCACATTGCCCTGGCTTCCCTTTCGAACAAATGCTGTGGTCATTTCAAGATGTAAGCATTAAATGAAACGGAGCTTTAAATAAACTTAAGATATGGCCAGTTAAGTTACTTTTCATTTCGGACTGAAACCGAATCTTTTATACCCGCTGACTTTCGTTTGCATTGATGTCCATGAACAGAAAAGGGGAAAGAGTGAAAAAATTGCAGCCAATTGGCTATTATCTGTTTTCCACTACTGCCCAAGATTATTTCACCACTTTGGGCAACAGTGAAAATGGAGGATAACAAAGTAACCGCCCAGTATATTGAAGCCGATAAAGATAAACGCTGGCACTCATAATGGGAAGTCAATTCCATGCTGCCCGATTTACACTAACGCCAATGCTAACTTAGCACTTACATCATGAAAAGCCTGCATGTCAGCAATTGTAGCTTGTTATTCTCACATTATTACATCATAGTGAGAATGGTAAAATAATTAATAAGTTCCAATGGAATGATTGCACCATCTGAGCACCTGCTCCCTGTCAAAATTGGTTAAAAATAAACTCCATTAAATTTAAATTCAAACGGCCAGCAGGGAACTGATAATATCGAATTGCCCGCCTCTTTACGTCCCACAGGAAGTAAAATTGGGTGCAATGTAAACAGGCGGTCGATCCAAACCATGTATCTCCCCCTGGCTGGCTGGTTAATTTACAATCTGTTGAATCGTAGTTTCCCCTGTGTACATCTAATAATTGTATACAATTATTTTGAAACGAAATCAATGTAAAAACATTGTTGAAGTCAATTAATCAGGAAGGTAATTTCAACTTTCATTCGAGGGCAAGAAAGATAATCTCGCTCGGAGACATTTCCCTGTTTAAAGCACTTGCTCCCTTGTTGTCTCCCTGATAGAGGTCTTCAAGATAATGAAAGGTTTTGATTGTGAAAGCGTAGAGATACTGTGTCCACTTGTGGTTTGGTTGGGGCTGATCCAAAACGCTAGCTCATAAATATAAGGTAGTCATTAAAAATCCAATAGGGAATGCAGGAGAAACTTAATAATGTAAAGGTTACTAAGAAAGTTGAGTGCGCCACCACCAGAAACAATTGAATCAGAGAGCATAGATGGGTTAAAGGGGAAACTGGATAAGCACAGGAGGGAGAAAATTACCAATCAGATTGCTGTACATATAGAGCAGACCTGGTAAGGAGAGAAGCTATTGTTCCAATAGGTCAACGCTGCTTTCGGTCAGTTTTAATGTTACCAGCATTTTAACTCCAGCGGTTTTTTTAATATAATAAATTAAGATTAAACTCACAAACTACCATAGTGCGACTTGAACTTGCGTTCTCAGGATAATCACTTTCAGACCTCTGGATTACTACTCCATTAATGTAACCACTATGATACCATACCTACTGCTGCTAATACGCATCTGTGGCCTGCTGCTAAAGTTGGGGGACCTGTGTTACGAGCAACAGCCTGAAATTGTGAAATTGAGTAGACTAAGTCTATATTCCCTAGAGTTTAGAAGAATGAGAGATGATCTAATTGAAATGTACAAAAGTCTTAAGTGGATTGATGCAGTAAATGCTGGAGGGAAGCTTCCCTTTACTGGGGAATCTAGAACTAAGGGTCACAGTCTCAGAATAAGGAGGCGGCTATTTGTGACTGAGAGCAGTAGAAATGACTTCATTCAAAGGGTTATCATAGAATCATAGAAATTTACAGCACAGAAAGAAGCCATTTTGGCCCACTGTGTCCCAGCCGGCCGACCAAGAACTATACAGCCTCATGTCACTTTCCAGCTTTTGGTCCATAGCCCTGTAGGTTACTGCACTTCAAGTGCACATCCGAGTACTTTTTAAATGCTTTGAGGGTTTCTGCCTCTACCACCCTTTCAGGCAGTGAGTTCCAGACCCACATCAAAAAATTTCCCCTCAAATCCCATCTAAACCTCCCCCCAATTACTTTAAAGTTATGCTCTCTGCTTGTTGACTCCTCTGCCAAGGGAAACAGGTCCTTCCAATCCACTCTATCCAAGCCCCTCATAACTGTATACATCTCAATCAGGTCTCCCCTCAGCCTCCTCTGTTCCAAAGAAAACAGACTCAGCATCTCCAATCTTTCCTCATAGGCAAAATTTTCCAGTCCAGGCAACATTCTTGTAAATCCCTGCTGCACCCTTTCCAGTGCAATGACATCTTTCCTATAATGAGGCGACCAGAACTGCACACAATCTGCAGCTGCGGCCTAACCAGTGTTCTATACAGTTCAAGCATAACGTCATTGTTCTTTTATTCCATGCCTCAACTACAAAGGGCAAAAATTCCCTCTGCCTTCTTAGCCAAGTTATCTACCTGGCCTGCTACCTTCAGGGATTTGTGGACCTGCACTCCAAAGGATAAAATGGGAGATGAGGAAAGATTTAATTACAACATGACAAGTTTGCACAGAGAGTTTCCATACAAATGTAGATATCAAAACTTATCAGAAATATAGAAAGATGTACACAACGTAGGTCTTTACAATCGGGATTCAATGATGTCTGCATCCCCTGACCAATTAATCCCTCGGCTCTAACCAGGCTACATCCAAAGAACAAACTGGCGGGTAAAAATTCTTCTTTTGCTTCATGTCAAGAGGATTGTGTCCTACGTGCCACTATTTATACACCGCAACCGATATTCAGTTCCATAGACTTCAATGGAAATGAAGTTGTCCAGAAAGTATGAGGAGGCCCATTATGCGACACCACTCATTTAGCAGTAACAAACTAGTCCGAATGTTAACCAATAGATTTATCTATCTGGGGTTGAAATTTGTCACTTTTGTAGCCCGGTGTGTGACATTCCCAAGGAACTGGATATCAGGTGACCGATGTGCAACCACCTGTTTTGCGGACCAACCCTCTGAAATTTGATCCCCATGAGTAATGTTATTGGAGATGGACTATTCTGCATTTCAGATTTTATCCACCGATATTCCTGTACTTTTCAACGAGGAGTTAAGGCAACTGGTTGGGGAATGATTATTGTAAAAGTTCAAAATACTGAAGTGTTATGATGAGATACGCCAGGGAAATTATTTCCACTTTTTACCCAGCAGTTTACAAAAGGGGAAAAATATATTATCATCATCAAAAGAATGAAGGGAAAGGTTTAAAGATGTTATTTCCATCTTCTAAATCAGTGGTATCCTCTTTGTCTATGAAAAATGGCAGAGAAACACACCACAGGACATTGTTTTCAGTTTAATTCTAACTCAGATTTATGAAACATTAATAGAACAAGCAAACAGCAGCACTAAACAAAGATTTTAAGAATAGTTGCCTCATGTTGTAAAAAGTAGATATTTGTTTAAATTGTTGTGTTAAAATTGCGCTGTAATTTAATTTCCTTATGCAGCGATACTTTATCTGTAAATGCTCAGACAAGTGGGAAGGATCCTTTCTGGGCATGTTCCACCCTTTATCCTGTTTCCTGTATTCATGGTGCCCAGATTATGCAAACAGTCTGCCCACTGTCCTCTATGGAAACCATCAGAGCAAATTTCTCTGATTTAATAACCGCATACATTAAACTCCACAAGTCTTCGTGAAGTTCGTGAGGAACTTCAGCTGCGGGTTGATGAGCAGCTTCAAACACTTCGATACAGCAGGGAGGGTGAGAGTTTCCTGGACGCCGTGCTCCAGGAAGCAGTCATACCCCTTAAATGGATAATCAAGGGGCTATAGTGGATAATCAAGGGGCTATATTGGATAATTAAGTTGCTGTAGAGGATACTCAAGGGGCTATAGGGGCTATACTATCACGAAAGAAGAATTGCTCGGTAAAATAATGAACTAAAGGCACACATCTCTGCTGGACTTGATGGCTTGCATCCGAGGGCCTTAAAAGAAGTGACTGCAGAGATAGTAGGTGCATTGGTGTAATCTACCAAATGTGGTAGGGAAACGTATCATTAGGGGGATAGACACTGTTCTCTGCAGCCAAGAGCGTGAGTCCCGAAGGCTGTGTTGCTTTTCTGGTGCAAGGGTTAAGGACATCTCCTCTGGGCTGGGGAGGAACTTGGAGTGAGAGGGGAAAGATGTATTTGTCGTACTCAACGTAGGTATCAATGACATAGAAATGACAAAGAAAGAGGTTCTGGTGAAGGAATATGAAGAGTTAGGGGCTAAATTAAAAAGCAGAAGTACAAATAATCGCTGGATTACTACCTAAGCCACGAGCAGATTTGCAAAGGGTAATTAAGATCAGGGAGATGAACGCATGGCTCAAAGATTGCTGTGGGAGACATGGGTATCAATTCATAGGCCACTGGCGCCTATACTGGGCCGAGGGAGCTGTTCCGTTGGGATGGTCTTCACTTGAACCAGGCTGGGGCCAGAGTCCTTGCGAATCGAATAAATGGGCTGTAGATAGGGCTTTAAACTAAATAGTCGGCGGGGGGCTGGGGGGTGGGAGGGGGAGGGTGGTGGGAGGGGATCCGATGAGCGGAAATGTAAGAAGAGAAAGGAGAAGCAAAAGTGGCAGGTAACAATAGGGGTCATTATAACCAGAGTGTGGCAGGAAGGGACAGAGCGTATACACACAAGACAAAATTAAAAGCTCTATATCTAAACCCACGCAGCATTCATAACAAAATAGATCAGTTGAAGGCACAAGTAGAAATAAATGGGTTTGATCTGATTGCGATTACAGTGACATGTTTGCAAGGTAACCAAGGATGCGTACTGAAAATTCAGGGGCATTTTCCATTTCGTAAGGATAGGCATAAAGGAAAAGGAGGTGGAATAACTCTGTTAATAAGGGATGAGATCAGTTGTGAGAAATGATTTTGGCTCAGAAGATCAAGATGTAGAATCAGTTTGTGTGAAGATAAGAAATAATAAGAGTAGGAAGTCACTGGCAGGAATGGTCTGCAGGCACCGAAATCTTAGACACACTGTCGGACAGATTATAAATCAAAAATAATAGAGGCGTCTAAGAAAGGTATGGCAATAATCACGGGCAATTTTAATCTTCAGATTGATGGGACAAATAAAATTGGCAAAGGTAGGCTGAAGGAAGAGTTCAAAGAGTGTATACGGGACGGTTTCTTGGAACAAAACGTTGTGGAATCAACCAGGCAGCAGATTATTTTAGATCTGGGATTGTGTAATGAGTCTGGATTAATTAATGATCTCGTAACGAAGGATCCTCTTGGGAAGTATAAGCATAACATGGTAGAATTTATAATTCAGTTTGATGGTGCGAAAGCTAGTTCTCAAACTAATGTCTTGAACTTAAATAAAGTTAATTAAAAAGGTATGAAGTCAGAACTGGTTAAAGTGGACTGGGAAAATATATTAAAGGGTCAGAATATAGAAAAACAGTCGCAAACATTTTAGAATATATTTCCTAACTCTCAGCAAAGATATATTCCAGTGAAAATCAAGATTCTAAGGGAAGGATGAACCATCTGTGGCTAACGAAGGAAGTAAAGGATGCTACCAAATTGAAAACAAAGGCATACAATATAGCAAAGAACAGTGGAAGGCCAGAGGATTGGGAATTTTTTGAAACCAGCAAAGGACGAGTAAAAAAATGATAGAGAGAGAAAAGATAGCTTATGAGAGTAAACTAGCAAGACATATAAAAACAGACCGTTAGAGCTTCTACAGGTATATAAAAAGGAAGTGAGCAGCTAACATTAACGTGGGTGCATTAGAGGATGAGACTGAGGAAATAATAATGGGAATTAGAGGAATGGTGGAGACTTTGAAAACGTATTTTGTATTGGGCTTAGTGAAGACACTAAAAGCATCCCTATAATTGATAATCAAGGGGCTATTGGGGAGTAGGGGTGGGGGTAGGGGGCTTGAAACAATCAATATCACTCGTGAAAAAGTACTAGACTAACTAATGGGACTAAAGGTGTTCAATTCCCCTGGACCTGATGACCTGCATCTTAGGGTCTTAAAACAGGTGGCTGCAGAGATAGTGAATGCATTGGTTGTAATCTACCAAAATTCCCAGGATTATGGAGAGGTACCAGAGGACTGGAAAATCACAAAAGTAATGCCATTAGTCAAGAAACGAGGGGGACAGAAAGCATCAAATTATAGACCAGTTCACCTAACATCTGCCAATGGAAAAATGCTGGAGTCCATCATTAAGTAAGTAGCAGCAGGACATTTAGAATATCATAATGCAGTCAAGCAGAGTCAGCGTGGTTTTATGAAAGGGAAATCAGGTTTGACAAATTTGCTCGAGTTCTTTCAGAATGTAATGAGCAGGGTGGATAAAGAGAAACTAGTACATGGATAAGGTGCCACATAAAATGTTACTGCACAAGATAAGAGTTCATGGGGTTGGGCGTAATAGATTAGCATTGAAAGAGGATTGGCTAACTAACAGAAAGCAGAGAGTCGGGATAAATGGGCAATTTTCAGGTTGGTAAACTGTAACTAGTGGGCTGCCACACGGATCAGTGCTGGGGCCTCAACTATTTACAATTTATATTAATGACTTGGATGAAGGAACCGAGTGCAATATAGCCGAAATTGCTGATGATAAAAAGATAGGTGGGAAGCAAGTTGTGAAGAGGACACACAAAATCTACAAAGGGATATAGATAGCCCAAGTGAGTGGGCAAAAAATTGGCAGATGGAGTACAATGTGGTAAAATGTGAGGTTATCCACTTTGGTAGGAAAAATAGAAAAAGCAAATGATTATTAAATGGGGAGAGATTAGAAAATGCAGTGGTACAGAAGGATCTGTGGGTCCAGGTACATGCAACACAAAAGGTTAGCATGCAGGTACAGCTAGTAATTAGGAAGGGAAATGGAATGTTGGCTTTTATTGCCAGGAGAATCGATTATAAAAGCAGAGAAGTCAAGCTACAACTGTACAGGGCTTTGGTAAGACCGCACCTGAAATCCTTATTTTAAGAAGGCTATCGTTGCATTGGAGGCTGTTCAGAGAATGTTCACTGAGTTGATTTCTGAGATGAAGGGGTTGTCATATGAAGAAAGGTTGAGCAGCTTGGGTTTGAGTTTGGAAGACTCTTATTAAAAATATAAGATTCTGAGGAGGCTTGACAGGGTAGATGCAGAGAGGATGGTTCCCATCGTGGGGTAATGTAGAACTAGGGACCATAGTTTCAGAAAAAGGGGTGGTGCATTTAAAACGGAAATGAGGAGGAATTTCTTCTCTCAGAGGGTCGTGAATCTTTGGAATTCTCTACCTCAGAGAGCTGTGCAGGCTGGCTGATTGAATGTATTGAAGGTGGAGATAGACAGATTTTTTAAAGATAAGGGTGTCAAGCGTTATGGGTAGTGGGTGGGGGAAGTGTAGTTGAGGCCAGGATCACATCAGTCATGATGATCTTATTGAATGGCGGAGCAGGCTCGGGAGGCCAAATGGCCTACTCCTGCTCGTACTTCTTATGTTCTGTTCTTATGTTCTTAAAATTAACACAAACATTCCTCAAACCCTTAACATTAACACAAACACCCTCCCTGAACCCCTTAAATTAAAACAAATCTGCCTGACCCAACAAATGAGGAAGAGTCTCCGAGGAAACAACAATGGTGAGATTCATAGTGATTCAGAGATAGATAACCGAAAAAAATCTATCCTTTTACTTCTGTCCACCTCTTGAAGTTTTATACGTTTATGGAGGATAATTCTCCTATATTACACAAGTGTGCAAGTTACAGATGCTCAATATTAAGAGGGATTAATCTGATCCACTCACCATCATTGAAGAAACTGTATAAGAAGATTTTATCTTTGAGTTCCTGCAGAAACAGATTTATTTATCAGTATACCAGTGGGAATTCAGAGATGCATTGAAGAATATGATTAATCGTCCCTGGTTGCAATTATTAAGCCACTTAAATAGGTAATGACTTCAGAGAATTAACTACATTATATCCATCCAAGCTGAACATAGGTTCTGCAGCAGAAATAGTGTGCACGCGCTCAAAGCTCACGTGGCATGGAGAATAATGGTTCCTCTGTTCCAAGCTGACTTCATGCTTAACGTTGTCCACGAACTCCCGAGACTGGACTCTTTTTCACACCTAAGTTTGATTATCGCATCCGTTATAATATGTATAATTATATTATTTTCCGGTGGTTGAAATAAAATAGATTTTGCATTTGTAAATAAATGATGCCCAGGTTTAATGGTTTTACAGCAGAGACAGGAGTGCTCGCAATTACTATCAGAAGTAACTCTCATGTCTCCCACCTTGAGCACTCTGTCTTGGAAACTGAGAGAGGAAACGTCATTGTTTACTCACGCGAGTTTGAGAGGCTAATACTTGCTCCACCTTCTCACAATAAAGTGAGCTTTGATGCTATTTAGCTGATATTTGCCTAAAACAAGTAAATCATTAGCATAAAAAAACCTGAGGCAGTCAACCTGTGTCCTGAAATTACAAAAACTCCAATAAAGCCTGTTGTATTTATATTCAGCATTGGAACTAAGCAAAATGTCGATTGTAAATATTCAAGCTTAATGACTTGCTTCTAGCCTGGGCAAACTTTGAGAGGAAACCTTCAGTTTGGAATCAGCTAATGCATCAGCAGCGTCAGACTTTCTGGAGGAAATTTTAAGGAACAGTGATTTGAAAGTGTTCGAATAAGTTTAAAACAAGACATCATCCTGCAACTGTAAATTTGTAAATCTCCAGGGCTCCCCATTATTGTTTTATTTAACTCCTGTGTATTTATTGGTTGTATTTACAAAATCTGCTGTAATACATTTGATATAAAATAAAACTCGAACAAAGATGCAGTAACAGTCATAGTTAAGATTTATCCAATGAAACATATATTTGTTGTCAAATACATGTGAGCCGAAATACTAGGCTAAACCATTTTTACTTGGAAATGTATAAGGACAATTCTCAAATATTATTTGTGAAAGCACGGACGTTTCCCAATCTCCACCATTGTTACCTCAAGTGACAATGCTACGTGGCTTAGCCCACACATTTCCTTCCTACAGCTCCCTCTCTCGTGCCGAGCATGTCATAACATTCTGTGACGAAATCCCCAGTGTCACATTCTTCGCACTGAATGGATTTTAAGCTGCTTAGTTGATCACCTTACTCTTATAATGGCTGTATAGTGCAGAAAGCGTTTTAAAGAACGGAAATACGATCAACATGCTTCACATTTAGCTTGCTCGTTAAATCTAATAAAGAAAACACATGCTGACCATTAATGAGGAATTGAACATCTTGACATTCAGCAATATGTTGGTGTAAAAATGATGATATGATGTTATTCATCGATTATAGACCACACTCAATTTCCTTTTCATTGAAGCCAATGGAATGGTAAAGTGGGCGGGACTATGAAGGGCGAAAATTGGATACCATGCATTTTACACCATTGGCCAAAGTTAAATTACTGCCTGCATTTTAATGCATATATTGGTATTTGTATTCATTACATATAAAGGAAAACTGCTTTCAGCTGCAAGACAAATCGATAATAAAAAAGGAATGTCTAGGATTTATATAGAACCTTTCACGACCACCGGACATCTCATGGAGCTTTGCAACCAATAAAGTACTTTTGAAATATAGTCACTGTTGTAATGTCGGAAACGCGGCAGCGAATTTGTGCACAGCAAGATCCCACAAACAGCAATATGATAATGAACAGATAATCTGTTTTGGTTAAGTTGATTCAGCGATTAATATTGGCCCATCACACCGGGGAGAACTCATGTGTTCCTCTTCAAGGTAGTGCCATGGGATATTTTCTGTAGATGGGGCTGAAAGACGACACCTCTGATATTGAAGCACTCCCTCTGCACTGCACTGGAGTGTCAGCATAGGTACATGCAAAATAACAGATAAAAATCCGAGGCCAATTTGGGAGAAATATTGTGAGATTTTCCTCTCCGACCCATCGAGGTGATCGAACCTAGTTCCATTGATCGCTCTGACCCTGAATTTACTGAAGTACCTACCTTTTGTAAGAATGATATCCGTCCCAACCAGAAACAGCACCAGTCCATTTGAGTCCTTCTGCTCTTTCACAAAGATTAATACATATTATTCTTTGCTTGTTTGTGTGCCATACTGCATTCTTATTTGAGAAAAGAGATGTCTCAGGACACCAACAACTTTCCTTTACATAGCGCCTATAAAACAAGACCCTTGATAGAGGCTTAAAGAAAAGCAGTAACCAGGAGCCACAGAAGGAGATATTCAGAGGATAGTCGAAAAGCTTCATCGATGTGGTAAGTTTTAAGGAGGGTTTTAAAGGAGCAGGTGGAAGTAGAGAGAATGACAGGATTGAGGGAGGTCATTTCAAAGTGTGGGCTGAGGTAATGGAAAGTAAAATCGGGCGGGGTCCTAAATGGGCGGCCATCTGATTTCTGCCCCACTGGGTAGGTTAAAATTAGAGCTACCGACCGATTCAGTTACTTCCATATTACACAAGAGCTTTAATTGTCATTTATTGTGGTAATGGATTAAATACTGGAATATAATTCTCAACATTAGCAAAGTATCACTGAAAGCAACAAGTCAGCTGATCTTTATGTTACAGCTTAATAATATTGTACGAACTAACTTTGTTTAGTTGTGAATGAGAATGTGGACTCAGATGGACTGGACATGTTTCTGGTGAAGGCCGATATAATCTTTCACAAAAGGTAGGTACTTCAGCAAATTCAGGGTCCAACCAATGAACTGAACTAGTTTGTACCGCCTTCATGGGTCAGAGAGGAACTTCCCAGGTTATTTCTCGCAAATTGGCCTGTTTTATTTAATGCGTTTTTTTCCGCATGTCCCAGGAGATCACATGGTTTGGGATGGGTAAAAAGTGTATATATTGTGGTACACGAGATATCACAATCGTATGAGGAAGCCTAAATGGACCAGAGGGTTTTCACCTGTCCGTCATTGTTCATGTTTTCGTATTATCTGAATGAAAGTGGAAGTCACGGCACTGTCCCTTGCTTCCAATACCTCACAATGCAGCGTAAAGATTTTGATTCATATCTTTAAGTTACTGGAGACACTGATGAGACCGAGTTTTATCGAAGATGGTTGAACTTCCAAAGCACGGTAATATTTGGGAAGTTTGGACTGCACTGCGGTTGAAGATGAACCCCTGGAACAAGAACTCTCTGTAATGTTTCGGTTACGCATTGAGGCAAGTACAATATCCCTTGGTCAAATCTACCGCTCACAGCACCTATATCAAGCAGTGGTGCCCAGTCTTGCCCGTCGTATCGAAAGTCGAGAGAGTCTGAGCCGACACCTCACTAAAGAGCACCTTAGGTAAGTCAGCCCTCTGCTTGTTGTGGCCTACAAACAAACACCTGGAGGCACTCAGTAAATGAAGACAATGTAAACAACGTGCAAGTCATTCTACAATAATAAAATCACACACCACTGAAATAATGATTTCCAAATCATACAAAGGCACTTGGTCCACTGCTATTGGGTAAGTTACTTTTGCTACTCTTCCACATAAACCTCCAACACCGCAGATATCACTGAAGGAATACATCTGTCGTGTCTGGAGGGATATGTGCACCAAATGGTAACAAAAGAGGATTAGTTTAAACTAAAACATGCAGATTTACGGAACATTGTTTGCAAAGAAAACGAGAAATGGCGGGGAGAATTTGAACTTTCGTGGCTCACAAAACCCGCAGTAGCGGATTGTCCACCATTTGTGCACCTCACTCGATTTTCCTTTCCATTGATGTGAATCAAAAAACAACGCCAAGCGGATATAGACCGGACGTGATTTCCTATACCGCCCATCTTGTGTGCAACTACAGTGGAAGTTAATCTGCTTAAACGTCTGCAATAATGAAGCAACCTTCGGCAACCTACAATGGGACCTCCTTGATACACCTCCTTGGCGTTACCATTGTTGAAAAGTTAAATTGGAATATCATATTAACACCGTGGTTTCAAGAGCAGGACAGAATATCTCGAAGTCTGCGAACAATGCAAAGTTAGGTGGGAAATTAAACAGTGAGGAGGACACAAAGACCCTGCAAGGTGTAGGTCGCTCTCCAGTCTATCGATACGATGGGCAAGATTGAGCACTACTGGTTGATATGGGCGGTGTGAACAGTAAATTAGACCAAGGGATATTGTATTTGCCTCAATTCCCAACCGAAACATTACAGAGAGCTCTTGTTCAAGGGGTTAAGTGAGTGGGAAATAAAGCGGCAACTGCAGGATATGTGGGGAAATGTGAGATTATTCACTTTGGTAGGAAGAATAGAAAAAATAGAAAAACAGAATAATTTATAAATGGTGAGAAACTATTAAGAAAGACTGGATCAACTGGGCTTGTATTCACTGGAGTTCAGAAGAATGAGAGGGGACCTCATAGAAACATATAAAATTCTGACGGGGTTAGACAGGTTAGATGCAGGAAGAATGTTCCCAATGTTGGGGAAGTCCAGAACCAGGGGTCACAGTCTAAGGATAAGGGGTAAGCCATTTAGGACCGAGATGCGGAGGAACTTCTTCACCCAGAGAGTGGTGAACCTGTGGAATTCTCTACCACAGAAAGTTGTTGAGGCCAATTCACTAAATATATTCAAAAAGGAGTTAGATGAGGTCCTTACTGCTAGGGGGATCAAGGGGTATGGCGAGAAAGCAGGAATGGGGTACTGAAGTGAATGTTCAGCCATGAACTCATTGAATGGCGGTGCAGGCTAGAAGGGCCGAATGGCCTACTCCTGCACCTATTTTCTATGTTTCTATGTTTCTATGTGTTCAGAGATATTTAGGGGTCCTCGTTCAGGAAATACATAAAGTTAATATGCAAGTACAGCAAGCAAACAGGAAGGCAAATGGTATGTTAGCCTTCATTGCAAGGAGGTTGGAGTAAAGAGTAAGTCTTCCTACAATTTTACAGGGGTTTGGAGAGACCAAACCTGGAGTATTGTGCACAGCTTGCGTCACGTTATCTGAGGAAGCAAACATCTGCCTTAGAGGCAGAACAACAAAAGGTTCACTATATTTAATCTTAGGATGAGATGATTGCCCGATAAGGAGAGAATGACTAGATTGGGCAAATACTCTCTAGAGTTTACAAGATTGAGATGTGATCTCATTGAAACATATCAAATTATGGTGGTGGTGGGGGGGATTGACAGGGTAGACATTGAGCGGATGGCTTTCTTGGCTTGAGAATCTATAGCTAGGGGCACAGTCTCAGGATAAAGGGTCGACCATTTAGATCTGTCTGAGAAGAAATTTCTTCACCAACAGGGTTTTGATTCTTTGGAATTCTCTACCCCAAGGAGCTGTGATTGCGGAGTCATTTTAAAAAAAGAGGGAGAGAGAAAACAGGGAATTATAGACCGGTCAACCTGACATCGGTAGTGGGTAAAATGATGGAATCAATTATTAAGGATGTCATAGCACTGCATTTGGAAAGTGGTGACATGATAAGTCCAAGTCAGCATGGATTTGTGAAGGGGAAATCATGCTTGACAAATCTTCTGGAATTTTTTGAGGATGTTTCCAGCACAGTGGACAAGGGAGAACCAGTTGATGTGGTGTACTTGGACTTTCAGAAGGCTTTCGACAAGGTCCCACACAAGAGATTAATGTGCAAAGTTAAAGCACATGGGATTGGGGATAGTGTGCTGACGTGGATTGAGAACTGGTTGGCAGACAGGAAGCAAAGAGTAGGAGTAAATGGGTATTTTTCAGAATGGCAGGCAGTGACTAGTGGGGTACCGCAAGGTTCTGTGCTGGGGCCCCAGCTGTTTACATTGTACATTAATGATTTAGACGAGGGGATTAAATATAGTATCTCCAAATTTGCAGATGACATTAAGTTCGGTGGCAGTGTGAGCTGCGAGGAGGATGCTATGAGGCTGCAGAGTGACTTGGATAGGTTCGGTGAGTGGGCAAATGCATGGCAGATGAAGTATAATATGGATAACTGTGAGGTTGGCATGCAGGTACAGCAGGCGGTTAAGAAAGTAAATGGCATGTTGGCCTTCATAGCGAGGTGATTTGAGTACAGGGGCAGGGAGGTGTTACTACAGTTGTTCAGGGCCTTGGTGAGGCCACACCTGGAGTATTGTGTACAGTTCTGGTCTCCTAACTTGAGGAAGGACATTCTTGCTATTAAGGGAGTGCAGCGAAGGTTCACCAGACTGATTCCCGGGATGGCAAGACTGACATATCAAGAAAGATTAGATCAACTGGGCTTGTATTCACTGGAGATCAGAAGAATGAGAGGGGATCTCATACAAACGTTTAAAATTCTGACGGGTTTAGGCAGGTTAGATGCAGGAAGAATGTTCCCAATGTTGGGGAAGTCCAGAACCAGGGGTCACAGTCTAAGGATAAGGGGTAAGCCATTTAGGACCGAGATGAGGAGAAACTTCTTCACCCAGAGAGTGGTGAACCTGTGGAATTCTCTACCACTGAAAGTTGTTGAGGCCAATTCACTAAATATATTCAAAAATGAGTTAGATGTAGTCCTTCCTATTAGGTTATCAAGGGGTATGGCGAGAAAGCAGGAATGGGGTACTGAAGTTGCATGTTCAGCCATGAACTCATTGAATGGCGGTGCAGGCTCGAAGGGCCGAATGCCCTACTCCTGCACCTATTTTCTATGTTTCTATGTTTCTAGTATATTCAAGGCTGAGAAAAATATATTTGTCACTTCATAGAATCAAGTAACCTGGGGATTGGATTGGACGGTTGAGGCAGAAGATCAGCCATGATCTTATTGTATGATGGAGTAGACTCCATAGCACATATGGCCTAAAGCTGCTCCTTATACATATGTTCTTATGTTCCTATAGATTGAATGATGTTGGAAACCATCTCCTTCACGTTCCCCTCCAAGTGCAACACTATTCTGATATGGACATATTTCACCATTCCACAATTAGCTACCACACCCCAGTGTGGTCACACCATCACCATGGGTTCCAGAGGTCCAAGCAATACCACGTTATCAATAAATCCACAGTTGGTCAATATTTGCAGCGTAACCAGTATTACTCATATATCAACAACTGAAAAAAAGGAACGTGATCCGGAACGCTTATTTCTCAAAAACTTCAGACTTTCACCCAGACATACTTAGCACCTGTCGAAAAGAATACACTGCAGCTATAGCAATATGAAAGGCATAGCATGTTTCCTGCGCTCCAAATCGAGTGGTAGCTCATCAGGTGTCTAATTCCAAGTTCACAGCACAGGGCTTTATAATTACTCAGCCGACTGTGCAGTGAATGCTGATTCAGGGCAGCATACAACTTCCAACAGGTCTCCATACCTTACTGCAGTAATATTGGGCTCCTCCATTCATTGCTATATATATGTGTAAGAGCAGTTGTATGAGCTGTATGGATAGCATTAAACCATCCAAACCTTCTAATGCATTTAACTCTTCACCTTTAACTCTCGCAGTTTCCAGCCACAAGTGAAACATGGGGACTTGAATTTGTAGGACGCAGTGTACAAAACTGGTGACCAAGAATCGCCAACCCATTTTACACTCTGCTCCATTTCCTTTCCCACCGAAATAGAAAGGAAAATTAGGTAGAGTATAAATTGCGCTGCTAATTTGCTAGCACCCGTTTTGTGCTTCTGCTCAGGATGCATTTCAACCCAATTGTTCAATAGACTTATCTTCAGATTCTGGGCATTTCATCCGCGGGCTGCACACCTGCTAAATTTGGGCACGCTTTGCCGCGATAATCCACACATTAATTTCATGGACAGAAAATCAGGCATGGCTCATGCAGGATTCTACATTGGGCATTCCCAACAGACAGTTCCTACTCCTTAATTCTGATGGAGAAATGTTGGTAAAGTTATTTCCAGGATGCCTCATGGTGCTTAAACACTGTGGAGCAAATTGGAAGAAGAAGCAAGGAAAGTACCGAGCTCAAATGAAGATAGTGATATACTAGCATCAATAGGCACACCTATTTCATCAAATTCTTCATACATCATTGAAAATGTGTGACTTGCTTTGCTTGTGAGTCCTGTCCAGGAAATATCTACACCAGAACTGCAGAAGTACACTCCCTAAAATACTTTATTTCCCAAATAAATCAATGTCAAATTCTAGACTTTAATATTCTTGCTGTGCTGCTGGAAGCTGTGAATGTGAAACAGCCACCTCCCCCACTCTCTGGTGATTGGAGGAGGGGCAGCTGCCTAACCTGTTTGTTCAATGACTGTGACTAATATCAGTAATTGGGTAACCTGATTGCTTATAAAACAGTGATTGCTGTGAAGCCATTGCATCGACTTCTCAATCAGACCAACTAGCAAGATCACTGCTCCTTGAAAATGGGATGGCCAATAATTGTGCAGATAGAAGCAATTTTCTACCCCATTCTTGCAGCGATTGGTGTTCCTGGTAAGTCATTCTGATCAAGTGTTAGTTCCCCTTACTGATGGTTAACTGCATTATTGCTCTTGCAGTCTAGCAACATTGAGGTTGGTCTTGACTTTGAGCGATGGAGTAAAGAGGGTGATAGGGAAGGAGCCATCAGCTTAACATCTCTCCTGGTTTTTATTTCCATTGACTTCAATTGAATTAAAAATCGGGAGATGGAAATCCGGCTTCTGATTCGCTATCATTCGTTTTACACCATCGCACTACATCAATATCTGCTCCAATAGCTATTTACGTTACCACATGTATATGCAGTCAGTAATTATAGCTCTCGTTCTATTAAAGTCAATGGAAGGGGGAATCGGACGAGGTGTTTAATGGAAGGTGAATTGGATATCCCCCGGTTTACACCATTACTCAAAGTTAATTTTACACCCTGCCTGATTTCAGTTTCCATTGGGTGGAGTTTTGTTTTTACGAAAACAAACTGTAGCATATTGGCCGCTCATTTTACAATTCGCTAGATTTTCGTTCACTTTGCAGTCAAAGGAAATGAATGTCCAGGGCTGTGTAAAACATGCCGCTGATCACTAAAAGCCTGCTTCTGCCCGGCAGTAAAAGTGAAAATTCACTCCTGGTGCAGTCTATCGGAAGCATAATCGGGTGGGGTGCAAAACTGGTTGCTTCAGTTCCAACTCCGCAAATTATTTTAACATTTACACAAAGTGGCATCCACAAATTGAAAAGATGCCGCATCATAACCTGTGGCACTATCCCTGTACGGGACAGGCTCAATACATCAATCTTACACTGGGTGTCCATGAGGGTCTGTGGTCACAGTGCCAGTGAAATTGTTTGCCACCACAGTCTCTAACCTCATGGTATGGCATATCCCTCATTCATCCTTCACCATCCAGCCAGGAGACCAACCAGGGTTTAATGCTGTGTGTTGAGAAACGTGCGTCGAGAACTCTACCAGCATCTGATGTGGGTGACGCTGGAAAGGCCGCATTTATTACCCAATCCTAGTTTCCCCGAAAATCAGCTATTGGGCAACATCATGGCAGTGATTTCAATGAAGATTATTTCAACATTCATGAAAAAGTGGGCAAAGTCGAATTGACTTCCCATTATGTGCTCGCCAGATTGTATTTCCATTGACCCCAGTGTATAACGGGTGTATAATTTGATAGGGTCCATTTTGCATTGTGATCCAACGTTAATATGGACCCCAATGTGTTTTTACTTCGAGCAAATGGATTATTACACTGTGAATCCTCACGTCGTTAGTTTACAGAGCATTATCAATCAGATTATTTGTAATAAAGGAAGTTGGTCCACTACAATGCGATACAGTAAACACTGGTGAAGTCAGTGAAATGAAATATCGGGAGCGCTATATACCGGAGTACGGATCCGCTTTTGCCTGTTTCGCACTATCGCCCCAGTTAAAATTATCGCAGTGTTCACTGAATCGCTGGTGACGATCTTTGCAACAAAGTGGATATAAACTGATGCAATCTGGAGACAAATACTTCATGCCACATCAGTTTATTGTTTCCTTAAATCATTCGCAGAATAAATTAGACAGTGCATGATGATACTATGACCACATTGTCAGGATTTGCACTTGTACACACTGTGAGAAAAACAAGGATTCAGCGACACTAACAGAAATTCACAAATCGGTGTGATTTTACAAATGCTGCCCATCCTGTCTTAGACCTATAATCTTCGCTTCTTTTCTCTTGCAGCTAATTTATTGACGATTGTGATTCTCTCCCGGGGAAAGTGCGGTCTCTCCAAATGCATCACTCGATATCTGATCGCCATGGCAATTGCGGATCTCCTGGTCATGATATTTGACGTGATGCTGTATGTGATCAACGATATTTATTTCCCATATTCATTCCTGAACTATACTTCCGTCTGCAGAATCAATCTCTCTCTGATTTATTGTGTCATTGACTGCTCAGTCTGGTTCACAGTGACTTTCACCTTTGATCGCTTTGTTGCCATTTGTTGCCGGAATTTGAGAACTAAATATTGTACCGAAAGAACCGCAGCTATTGTTATACTGACAGTTTGTGGACTGAGCTTTTTGGAAAATGTTCCCATTTATTTTACTTATGAACCCTGGGAAATAATTGACAATACCTGCTGGTTCTGTACTGTTCAGTCCAGCTTCTATACCTCTCCCGCCTGGATGGCCCATCTCTGGTTGGACAGCATTTTAACCCCATTTGCTCCATTTGTTTTGATTTTCCTCCTCAATGCGTTGACCATCAGACATATTTTAGCAGCTAATATTATCCGCAGGAGAATGCAAGGCAGCAATTGTGAGAATCACAATGATCCTGAGTTGAGGAATCGAAGGAAGTCGATCATCTTACTGCTCGCCATATCTGGTAATTTTGTATTGCTGTGGATGTTAACTCTTATATATTACATTTGTGTACAAATTTCAGATTCGCAGTTTTTACAGATAGATTTCACCAACCCGTTCACCATCATGGAAAAAACAGCGTATCTGCTTCAGCGGCTCAGTTCCTGCACCAACACCTTTATTTATGCAGTGGCCCAGACTAAATATAGAGAGGAGTTAATGAACACGGTTAAAAGTCTATTCACTCTAATTATAAACTTAATGAAACATTGATGTGAAGAAGTTTGTTTCATGGCTGATTAAAACACACATTTGTTCACAATCTTACCTTCACAAAACAGAGCAAATTGCAAAATAAAGGGTAGCTTTTTAATTGAAAGAAATCCCGTTTGATACTGGGCGGGTGATCAGCTCCATCACTCATCACCCACGCGGTGAAAGTGTAAATCTAGCCGAGGACTCACATTGTAGACTCAGAATGTTGCTCTTCCCAGAAGGGACGATAGATAATCTACACTTCTTTTACACCGTGCCTGATTTTAATTTCCACATAAATCTGGTGCCTGTATCACCTGCCAGTCACTATCACCCGTTTCCGTTCACTGGTAAAGTCGAATTTCTTCCCCCGAATTTGTGTTCACAAAATATTCCTTTACACTGAACTTTATCAGCGGTGTAAATCTCTTCAGAGTATCTCTTTCCTCTCATTCAAGACATCAGAAGCTCTTGGAGAACAGGAGTGACAGAGTGCGGGATGTGCACTCTGTACATGTCCAATGGAACTGAGTTGGGACGAAGGCTTTTGCAGTCGGCACAATGTTAACCTGTCTCGTCTGGCGAGCAGTTCGCGGAATCAGTGGAACACCGGGTTTACAACTCGCTCGATATACTCTCTGTTGACTTTAGTATAGCTTAAATAGTTGTGCATAAAACCAGCGTTGAGCCAGATTTGATCAGTTTCCCGTTGGGCGGGTCACATTAAAATTGCAGTTGTGCCCAGATTCGGAGGGGCAATGCCAGTTTCGCCTCAGTGACTCACATCGATGCCAAAGTTCCAATGTAAATGTAGCTTTAGAAATTCCCTTATCCATAGTCTCTTAAAAACAAATGCATTTCACCGCAATCTTTTTTTCTTTTCCATCAGATGAACATTTATTCAGTAAATTGGTAATTATTGAACCAGCAGTGAAAGGTTAATGGGCGCACTGAGAAAACCTTCACTGGGATATTACAGCTTATTCCAAGTTGTGTTGCTACCAAAAGCAATTTTGATTCAGGAAAAAGTAATCCTGGTCTCAATGTTACATTTGCTCAAGCCTTTCGGAGCAATATGTGTCCTGCTCTGATAACAACAGGACAGAAAAGCAAGGGGGGTTAATTTTCACTGTTGACAATTTAAAACTGTTGATATCAGACACCCCGTTATGCACATCACCCGAGTTTCTTGTCGATTGAGTTCCGTGGAATGGAAAATCGGGAGGGTGAATGATATGCAGCCGATCCACTGGCATCTGCTTAATATTATTACCAACAGTTAAATATTTCACAAATTAGGGATAAAATAACAAGAGGCAGAAATTGGACCTCGTGTCCGTTTTACAAGCACAAGGAGGGCCAATTTCAGAGAGCCACGTCCTGCGTCAAATCAGGACCAGAGGTACAGGTACTGCCGTATTTGCAAAGTTGGCTGACCAAGCGCCTGGTGCGTCGGCCTAAAACAGGCGTGAAGGCCGGTACATAAGTAATTGCAGGCCAAATGTCAGTTTCAGGACCCGTGCACCAAATTGGACGTAATGTGTGGATCAATCTCTGCACTTTCTCTACTGATGATCCTTCCAAGGCCGCTGCGGCCTAAGCAGATACCATCAAACACAATTTGCATTGCTGTGGCACTTTAACATAGTAAAACTTCCAAGGCTGCTACACAGGAGCAATTATCAGACACAATGTGACACCAAGGCACGTAATGAAATATTAGGACAGTTGAATAAAAGCATGTTGAAAGAGGTAGGTTTTAAGGAGCGTCTCAAAAGAAGAGAGCGTTGGAGAGGCGGATAGTTTAGGGAAGGCATTCCAGAGCTTAGGATATCGGCGAAGCCATTACAGTTACTTTCTGACCCGCCCTCCCAGGACTAACATTAGGGCAGCTGTTCACAACCTCTGAACACATGATAAGTGCCGGCAGCTCGCCTGTTTCAGGTCACGACTCTATGCTGTCTGTGCCCAGAAACATGTAACAAGCAATTTTTAGTCCAAATCCTTGCAAGTAGCTTTTTGAATGTTGCACAGCAATGAATGTAGCCTGAATTCATAGCTGTAGTTAGGATTGTGGTTTGGTAAGTTCAAAGGATGCAAGTGGTCGCCACTGGAGCTTGCAAACACCATTCTGGTTTCCACTTGATCGAATATCTAACCCTATCAGAGTGAGCAACTCCCTCCAGTAAATCTGATTGTGTTCACCTTTTAGATGAAATGACCAACATAGCTCTAAATTAACAACATCAGTTTATGTTAGTGCGAGTAAGAAATGACCTGCAACTGACGATGGGTTTGTGGTATAAATACATTCGGCAGATTGGATTCAGTGGGGAGTGAACAATATAATGCTTGTAAGAAATCATGAATCCCACGAAATTGCGAGTTATAAAAGAAATAATGATTGTATTGAAGAAGTACGTATGAGCGCAGCAGACACAGAGACCAAGGTTGTTATGAAGTCAGGACCCGAGCAACAGGCCTTCCAGCAGACATGATCAACTGATAACGGAGGTAGCAAGAGGCCGTAGGATAAGCAAACTGTCTATAGGAGAACAAGAAGACATTTAGAACAGATATCAGGACAAAGCTGACTTCATGAGGATGAGAGGGGGCTGTTTGAGGTACTCACTCTCCTGTAATTGGACCAAGGAATGGGTAAAAATGATTGATGCGAGGTATCCACCGGCCCACCGAAATAAGGTATAAAAAGTGGCAACCGAGAAAGAGAAACAGGCAGACTGAGGAGAGAGTTATCTAAAGGAGCTTGCTGGCTTTTGCCTAACACCTCCACTAACTCGGGATCCATTCCAAGACCGCCCTTCTGCCTTAACTTCCATCCGATATGTTCTGCGCCATATAGCATTCTCATCTGTCATGGGTTGTATGTCTACTCTCTCTATCTTAATCACGTATTATATCTAATTATCCTTATAACTGCAGCTCCCTAATAAAACGCCTTACAACTTCTAAGACCCTTGAGTAATCTGTGGGTGAACTGCGATGCAAATCTTACATGCTGTAATATTGACATGTCATTGTCAGATTCGCCCATATCCCGTCGATATACCTGATCTGACTGTAGGTGTTATTCTTTATCAGAGGCCGGTTGGTATTACCGAGCTGGACCATCATCATGCTCCACATGACTCTCACTGCAGTTTGCAGGTGCTTTCCCTGACCTTAACTGGCTGACATTCTGGACCTGACCCACGCTGCCATTCACTGCCTTGCTGTGCCGTCATACACAAACTAACCACTGTGGCCAAACCAGACAAAATTCGACCATGTTGTTTGTTGCACTTTAGCGATTTAGCTTATGTACTGTGAAAATAAGTAAAAGATTTAGACTTTAAGAGTAATTCACAAAATGACTGCTTTAACAGAAAAATATTGGATGAATGCAGAAAGCGATTTATGATGGTTAAAGGATTCGGTACAGTAGATAGGAACAAACTATTTCCCCTCAGCCTTCTCTTTTCTGGATATATAATCCCAGCATGCTCAGCGTTTCCTGATAAGTATAACCTCTCCGCTCTGGAATCATTATTGTAAATCTTATCTTTTGTGCCATCTCCAGTGCCTCTTTACAATCTTTTTACCATAACTGTGCACAGTTAAGTGTGGTCTTACCAAGGTTAGCTGGATTTTAACATATCTTCTCTGCTTTTGCATTCTATCCACCTACAAGTAAACCCAATGATTTGTTTATATTTTTATGGCCTTACCAACTCTTGTCACTTTTTTTAATGATTTGTGTATCTGTAGCCCTAGGTACCTGTGCACGCTTACCTCATTTGGACTCTTAAGTTCCAAGCAGTATGTGGCCTCCTTATTCCTCTTACCAAAATACCAAAACACCTCACACTTACCTATATAGAATTTCATTTTCCATTTTATGTCCATTCTGCAAGATTATTGATGTCCTCTTGTAGTTCATCGAAGAATTACACAATATTAATGATAACCCGATTTGGTGTCGTCTGCAAATTTTGAAATTGTACTTCTGATTCTTGAGTCCGAAATCGTTTAAGTAAATTGTGAGCAAATGTTGTCCCAGAACCAATCCTTGTGGAACACCACTTCCTGCCTTTTGCCAGTGTGAGTAGCTACCCTGAACCCTTACTCTTTGTTTTCTGGACAGTAGCAAGTTTGATATCCATTCTGCTCCTTGTCCTTTGACACCACATGCTCTGATCTTCATAGTGAGTCCAGTATGCAGTACATTATCTAAGGCCATTTCAACATCCAAGTATATGACATACACAACAATACCCTTGGCTAGTAATTCTGTGACTTCTTCAAAGAATTCATATAAGGCTGTTTTTCTATTACATATTTCATCAAAAATTCCAATTATGCATCTTATCTGGTCTATTGATCCCTGGACATGTTCTAGTTAAATGTAGGTAAAATATTCGATGTTACATGTCTTCTGGCTCGATTTCCTTTTCTAAAGAACAGTGTGGTTTAGCCTCAGACAGTTGCCAGTGAGAGGGATGGAGTCAGTGATTCGGGAATGGCGTTTGCAGCAGGGACCGAAAACAATGGCTTCACTCTTCCAAGTATTCAACTTGAGGTAATTCCTGCTCATCCAGTACGGGATCTCATACAAGCAGTCTGACAATTTAGTGAGAGTGCAGGGGTCGAGAGAGGTGGTGGTGAGGTAGAGCTGGACATTGACAGCATACATGTGAAAACTGAAGCTGTGTCTTTAGATGATCTCGCTAAGGGGCAGCATGTAGATGAGAGAAATAGGAGAGGCCAAGGATAGATCCCTGCGGGGACTCCAGAGGTAACAATGCAGGAGCAGGAAGGGAAGCCTTTGCAATAAATTTGCCGGCTATGACTAGAGAGATAAGAATGGAACCAGGCGAGTGCAGTCCCAACCAGCTGCACAACAGTGGAGAGGCGTTGGAGGAGGATGGACTGATCAACCGTGTCAATGGCTGTAGACAAGTCACGAAGGACGAGGAGGGATAATTTACGTTTATCACAGCCACAAAAGATGTAATCTGTGACTTTGATTATTGCCAATTCGGAATTTTGACAGGGGGTGAGCTGGGGAATAAAATGATTGGAGGGATTCAAACATTGAGTTCCAGGAAAGACGGGCACAGATTTTTTTAGGCGACACATTCAATGACATTGGAGAGGAAAGGGATGTTGCATATGGGGCAGTAGTTTGCAAGGATGGAAGGTTTGATTTTTTGAGGAGAGGGGTGATAACGGAAGATTTGAGGGAGAGGAGGACAGCACCTGAGGATAGAGAGCCGTTAACAATGTCAGTTAACATGGGAGCCAGAAAAGGATGTTGGATGGTCAGCAGTTTGGTGGGAATTGGGCGGATAAAGCAGGACAAGGTTCTCATGGACAAGCTAAGCACAGAAAGGTCATGAGGGATGGTTCACAGTGGAGCATAGAAGCCGGGGGTTATCTTAGCATTTAAGAATGATGTTGGAATAGTGACCAGTTTTGGGAGTCGAGAGCAGGACCCGATAATGCGTTATCAGCCGGATCTGGTGGTGAATGGCTAAACTGCTTGTCCGCCATATCCTTTCAGACTTGCATCCCTTGGATTTAAGTGAGCAGAGATGAGGACTGTACCGGGGGAACAGACAGGGTGCGAGAGAGAGAAACGGGACAGGTGAAGATTTGGCACCATCTAATTCCCTCCAGTCACACACCATCCTGACTTGGAAGGATAAAATCATTCCTGGATCTTCGCTGCCTGAAAATCCTGGAACTGCCTCCCTAACAGTACAATGGGAGTATCACACAGACTGCAGTGATACAAGAAGGCGGCTCAGCAAAGGCAATAAGGGATGGGTAATAAATGCTGGCCTTCACAGCAATTGTCAAATTCCATGAACTAATAAAAAAAAATTCTTCAGTGCAAATGCGCCATTTATTTCCAGATGGTGCTTGCTTCATACATAACAAGTCACATTTGCACACTGGTACCTCAATATCTTCACAAACGTGTCATCCAATACAAGCCGTTCTTGGGCTTTCAGTTTATCTTATCAAAATATTGTAGTCATCTGGAGATCTGTTCTCATCTCCCACGGCATCATCCCAATTGTTGGGGTTGTGAGCAGTTTTATTGAAAGGTACATAGGCAAGGACACAAAAGTGAAAGCTATACATTTACTATCCGTAACTACACTTCCATGACTTTCAATTGAAAACTAGGACAATTCAATTTGGCAATGTAATTTTCCTGTTTCTATCTGCACTGCAAGTGGAGCGTCCCATTAATTACCATTCTATCTGAATCATAAGCCCTGGAGGAAATTTACTGTCCAATAAAATATTAAAGATAGAAAACATAGCTGAAAATTTCCCATTTGGTCAAGTTATTTCAGCCGATGTCTGCAGATAACTTCATAAATTCTTAAAACTGCAGAATCTCTTGCTACGCCATGATTATTAACTTTAAATAAAACATCATGGGGCAGAAATTCCTCTGGGGGTCTTCCAGCGTGCAATTGCCTCTTCGCTGGAGATTTTTTACGAATTTACCTGGTGGTTTAGGAGGCGCCCCGATTTTCATTGAGGAGGCCTTCTCCTCCCACGCTGCAAAGCGCGCTCCCAGCCAGAGGGTTCCCATGCAGAAGATGCAGTCACGCACATATCTACGAGTTCTCAGTGCTATTAATGGGAACAAAACCAATCACACAAAATAATAAAAACTAAAAAACAGACCACACATATTTAAAAGTAATTGAAATTAAAGTTATTATGTTTGATAAAAATATAATTTTTTCTCGATTTTAAAAAAGTTTTTAAAATTATGGTTAAAAATAAACTTTCGGTAGTGGGAAGGGATTTTAACAATAAACAATGTGTTTAGAATTTTATTTTACAATTGTTTCTGTGTGTTTTAAAACACTTGTGCCTGTAAAAGTAGGCTATGCGCCTGCTTTTTCAGATGCAAGATTTTTGAGGACATTTGCTGGGCAAGATATGGCTAAATAGCCCAATCTTGCCCTTACAAATGTCCTCACTCCCGATCTGCCACCCTTTCTCCCGATCTGGCTACGATCTGTCAAGCTCCAGATCGGAAAAGCTGCTTTTCAGCGCATGCGCAGTGTGTGCTGAAAACTGGCTTTTCTGATACCTTCCCGGGTCCGTAGAAACTTCATACGGACCAGTGGCGTCGGAATTTCCATCAGGGAGGACAGCATTTTTGGAAGACACAAAGCCAGTAAATTACAACATATTTCTCTTTGTTCTTTCTTCATAAGCTTTTTCAAATGATTAAAAAAATATAGAATAAAATTGGAGAAAAATTAGTTTTCACATTTAAACAAATCAAAGCAAACTGCTTTGGAAATTGCTTTAGAAACTGCGACTCCAAGAACATAAGATCATAAGAAATAAGAGCAGGAGTAGGCCATTTGGCTTCTTGAGCCGGCTCTGCCATTTAATAAGATGATGACTGATCTAATCATGGACACAGCTCCACTTCCCTGCCCGCTCCCCATAACCCTTTATTCCCTCACCACTCAAAAATCTGTCTATTTCCGCCTGAAATATATTCAATGACCCAGCCTCAACAGCTCTCTGGAGCAGAGAATCCCACAGATGTACAACCCACTGAGAGAGGTAATTCCTCTGCATCTCAATTTTAAATGGATGGCCCCTTATTCTGAGATTATGTCCTCTCGTTTTAGTTTCCGCTATGAGTGGAAATATCCTCTCTGCATCCACCTTGTCGAGCCCGCTAATTATCTTAGATATTTCGAAAAGATCACCTCTCATTCTTCTAAACTCCAATGCGTACAGGCCCAACCTACTCAAACTATCTTCATAAGTCAACCCCCTCATCTCCGGAATTAACCTAGTGAAGCTTCTCTGAACACACTCCAATGCAAGTGTATCCTTCCTTAAATATGGAGACCAAAACTGTACACAGTATTCCAGGTTTGGCCTCACCAATACGCTGTACAGTTGTAGCAGGACTTCTCTGCTTTTATACTCCATCCCGTTTGCAATAAAGGCCAACATTCCATTTACCTTCCTGATTAATTGCTGTACCTATCTACTAACTTTTTGTGTTTCATACACAGGACCCCAGGTCTCTCTCTACTCCAGTACTTTGCAATTTTTCTCCACTTAAATTACAATTTGCTTTTCTATTATTTCTGCCAAAGTGGATAACCACAATTCTTCCCACATTATATTCCATCTGCCAAATTTTTGCCCACTCACTTAGCCTGTCGATATCACTTTGCAGATTTTTTGTGTCCTCCTCGCAATTTGCTTTCCCAACCATCTTTTTATCATCAGCAAACATGGCTACTTTACACTCGGTCCCTTCACCCTTGTCATTAATATAGATTGTAAATAATTGAGGATCTAGCACCAATCCCTGCGGCACCACACTAATCACTGTTTGCTAGCCAGAAAATGACCCATTTATCCTGACTCTCTGTTTTCTATAGGTAGCAATCCTCTATCCATGCTAATATATTACCCCAAACTCCTGAGCTTTTATCTTATGCAGTAACCACTTATGTGGAACCTTATTGAATGCCTCCTGGAAATCCAAATACACCACGTCCACTGACACCACCCACTTGAACAACATCCCGTCCTTAACGCTGATGTCAGCAGAGCCAAAGGGACCTTCTATTACCTCCCCCTTCTCCCTACCTGGTAGGACGAGCTTGAGAATGGGGTCCTGTGCCTGTTTAAGGTCCGCGGCTAGAGCGATCCCTGGTATGCCTCCCCTGTCCCGGATGGCTGCTCCTGTGTCGCTTTCCCCAGATCCCACAGCATTCCCTCTATAGTTCCATTTCGTCTGCCGTCAGGTTCCACTCTCCACGGGGTTCTGTATTTGAATGGGGCTTTACCTTGTGGATGTAATATCCCCTCTATTCTTCGAGGCATCTAAGATTTTGTGGAGCAACCATACTGTGACCAGGGGTCTCCCGTCGGCAGATTTAAACCCTGGCCTTGCCCAGAACGCCAAATATTCAGTGCAAGAGTTGCACGTAAACATTGAATCTGAGCAAATGGTATTTGGAGGGGGGAACTCTTTGGGGTGAGTCAGCACATAGGCCATGGCCACCAGTTCAGCATGCTGAACGCTCATGGTGTTGGCAAGTTTTATGACTTACTCTACCTGAGCAGTTGGGTCATAAATCCCGCAACCTGTGAGCCGCTCCCCGTTGAACACGGTACTGGAACGATCCATGTAGATGTTCTGGCCCGTCGGGTGTATCCCAACCCTGAGTCCCTGCTCCACATCCCATACCCCTTCAACTGTGCATGTGTGTGCCTTCCGAGCATACATGTTTCCTGAAAGTGTCGGCTCAGTCAACTCCTGCACTCTGAGATTTACCTGTGAGAGCAGTAGGGTCCAGCGAGCAATGCGGGCACTGCTCATTGTCCCGTCCTTAATCCGCCCATCCAAAAACATCTGGGTTGGTGTGTGAATAGTTAGGAGGATGAGCGGGGAGGATGCCGTGAAGCCCAATGTGTGGCTAAAAGGTGCCTTTCAGAATTGGAGTATCCTCTCTCCACATCTGTGAGCACCCTGGAGGAATGCACCACATGTCTCAACTTGCCGTGTCCCTCCTGAATCAACACCGAGCTCAAGCTGTCCCCACTGGCTTCTACCTCTGGAGAGAACTCTTCCCTCTGGTTAATCACACTTAATGCAGGTGCCATTTGTAGGTCCCTTTTCAGCTCCATGAATGCGGCCTGGCAGTTGGAATCCCACTCAACTCCCTTGCGGAGAAGCTGAAGAGAAGGGGCTTTTATGGCTGCATATCCCTAGATGAAATCCCAGCAATACCCTGTGAGCCCCAGAAAAGACCTCACCCCTGACACCGTCTTGGGGGCTAGGAGTTCCTGTACTACCTTTCATCGGGCATCATCGATCGCCCTTTCACCTGGTCAGATGGTCAGCCCGAGAAATTTTAATTCCTTCTGACCAACGTGAGCATTCTTTTGGTTGACTTTGAAACATGCATCCCTGAGTAACTTCAGCAGGTCGCTCACCAGTGGCCCGTGCTCCTCTCGATCACTAGAGAGCAAGAGAATGCCATCCACATAATGAATGATCTGCTGGGGCCAGGTAACATTCTTCAGAGCATTAGCCATGCTCTGGTGGAAGATGGAGGGGCTGTTATGAAACCCCTGGGGAAGACACGTCCAAGCATACTGTTGGCCCTTAAATGTAAAAGCAAACTTATACTGGTCTTCCCGTCAAAGGGTAATCAACCAGAACCCATTTGAAATATTCATCATCGAGGACATGGTTTCGGTGACTGGAATATTTCCAATTAGGTCAGCTACAGCCGCTGGACACAGGCTGGGATATTATTGTTGAGGACCCAATAGTCCACCGTGGCTCTCCATGACCAGTCGGGATTCTTGACCGGCCAAAGGGGACAGTTCACATGGGTGGCAATCGGCCTCAACAGATCCTACATTACCAGGGAACCCAGTGCCGTCTCCATGTCTACCTCCGCTTCCCTGGGAAAATGACACTGTTTTTGGGGCCTAGACATGGGATCCCCTTCTACTCTAACCTCTACCCCAGTCACACGTCCGCAGTCATGCTTGTGGGTGGCAAAAGCATCTAACTTGCTCCGCACATCTGTCTGGTACTGGAGCAGGGCGTTACTGACCAAAACCCCCAGGTCGTAACTATCCCTGGGGCTTCATGATGCTCCCACGTGCCCCCTTGTCTCTGCGTATTACCCACTACCTCATACACCTTATCGGAACGCACTGCTCCCCACAAGCAGTGGTTCCTAAAATGTACAATGATCATATAGGCCAATATAAAGTCGGACCCAAGGAGTACCAACCTGGACTGATCCCACTTCAGGAGCATTTAGTGGTCAGGGAACCTAGTTTAATGGTAAGGGGAGTAGACCTTACTCCCACCTGCTCATCCCCGGTGAACCCCATCAAATTGAAGGAGACTTTATTGGACCAGGGTGAATGGGCCGGGTCCTTGGAAAGGATCACCATGCTCGAGGCTCTGGTGTCCACTAGGTACTACCGCATGACCGGTTCCACCACCATCCGCATAGAGAGCATGCCCCACTCATCGTAGATGAGTGGGCACAGGCACTCAGCCTGAGCACACTCTAGTCAGGATGACGGGGGACACACTGGAGTGCTCGGTGTGACCTTACTGTTTGCAGCATCAAGTCTACCGGTGTCCTTACCCATCACTGTATGGAGGGCAGCCATCAGGACCTCATATCCTGACTGCTGGCTGGTCTCCCTCGTGTCTGTGTTTGGGGACTTCTTCCTGGGAGCCCCTCCTTGGCCAGGTACCCCATTTTGGGTTGGACACTCCCATCTCCAATGCCCCATCTGTCCACACTGAAAACAAGCTTTTGACACACAAGTGTGAGGCCCTTCCTGACGTCTTCCTTCCTTTTCCCCTTACCGGCCTTCATCTCACTGACAGTATCCCGTTGTTTCGCCTCATCCTCCCCCAGGGGCTGGAAAGCCATGGTGAGCTTTCTAAGCATCCCAGCCTCGGTGTTAGTGAGGTCCTCGGCATTGAACCAGGCATCGCCCTTGGCTCAAAAAACTGAGAGGCTTTTCGCAACCAGTAATTATGTTCTGGTTAATAATTACTGGTTGCGAAAAGTAATTATTTACTTCGTCCGTAATTATGGACCTCCCCCAGCAGTTGCGCTCGGTCCGGACTGCCCACTATTGCCTAAGCGTAGATGGGCCAGAGCCTATCGGCAAAAGCAATCGGCACTTCTCCAGGCATCTGCAGGGTATTCTCAACTAGGGAAAATGGACTCCCCTGTGTATGGCCCATGGCTCGTAGGATTTTCTCCTTGATCCGCACTAAAGTGCCTCGTCCCGCCTTAGAGGCAGTGGACAGGCTTTGGTATACTGTCCCTTCTAAGGAGAATAAAAGTAACACGCTTTTCTGCGTCATTACACTCGTTTAAGCCCGCTATCTGTTCTACCTTAGCGAAATGACTGTGGGGTCCACTTTGATGTTAAGTATTGCCAGTCCCTCCATCATCTTTTGGAACTGTGGAGTCGTGAATGGGACCACGTTGTCATTTTGGAGCGGGCCCTCATCACCTTTGGGTGCCGGTGGACCATATCTCCACTGCCGCAATGGACACATGGGTCCCGGTTGCTCCCCGCTCACTGGTGGAGCTACTTCTTCTTGTACTGCGACCGGAACTTCTGCTTGGGATCTATCCTCTTCCCGGTCTAACTGGGCTCCACCTGGTGCCATTAAGCACAACATGCATCTAGCTCCAGCCAAAGCCTTTTGTAGCTTCCTGATCTTTTCCTCGCACTGATCGTGATTACAATCCTCAAAGCCCTTACTCCTAGTTACCCTGTAGGTGGTCTTCATGTCATTAAACTTGCTTTCCAGCCCTTTCGCTTCCGCTGCTGGTCGGAAAATTTCTTCTCGGAGGACTTGCTCATGGAACTTAGCCTTGGTAACCTGGCATGTAAATATTCCCCAGCCGTCCGGGAAGACTTTTCTACAGTCCTCCTTTCCTGCTTTTCTACAGCTAATTCCTCCACCAAATGCCGACGTACTATACCCCATGTGTCTGATTCCCTTTCAAACTCCTCCAGCTGCCCCTGAAGCCTGTTTACCTCCATCTTTAACAGCTGAATCTTTTCCTCGCACTGATCATGAATACAAGCCTCAAAACACTTATTCCTAGCAAGCATATGATCCACACTGTCTTTTTCTTGGACTTCTTATGCTCCTTTCCCCCTGTCCACTCAGCTTCCCTAACCTGAGGACTGTCTGAGTGTAATATGTCCAGCCACACTGCAGGAACACGTTAATTTTAGTGAACACGTAGGATGCGATCCTGTCTTCCAAACCTGACCGAACCATTTCAAACTTAAAGTGAATTGAACTACCCACGCCCTCGCGTCCTGGTGCAGTAGCCATTTCTGGAGGCTGTTTTGTGTGTGCTGTGTCTCTATGACTCTCCCTTCAGTAGAACCATGCTTTAAAACTCCCCGGTTTGGGTTGTTTCCCTTTGGATGGCAGGAGCTTTCGCCAATAGTTCCTGCTTAGCCCATTGATTAGTGGGTAAACACAGAGAGAGAGAGAGAGAGAGAGAGAGAGAGAGACCAAGGTCAGATAGATCTTTTCCTATGCCCGATGTGCAGCGTCAGCAGCGGGATTACTGTGTAACCCCGGCCATGAGCGGATGGCACCCGGTTGGTCTTTCGTGAATCTCAACCCCCAAGTTCGGACCCAAGGAGTTGCTATGGATTGATTATAATTCACTCAGACAAAACGAAACGGTTCCGATTGTTCAAAGATCGATTCCTTTCATTACACTCACAAAACGGCAACCCCTACTCCTCTCGCTTACGGCTTAAAGACTAGGTGACTGTGAACACTAGCTTAAAACCTTAGACTGAATACCCACCCTGTCAGTTACGCCGAACTAACCTCCTTCCCTAGAATCGAAGCCTAGATAATGGAAACCCTTCTAACTAAACCCCTCTCCCAGTTTGCCCAGAACCCACACTTGGAAGCCTCCTCACAAATGCATGTGTTAGCCTGCATCTTGGAAACCTGCAGTTCCTTAGCAGCCAAACACGCTGGTGGTTTTGGGGATTTCCAGAGGTATATGCTTTTTACCAGCCCTTATCGTTGCTTCATGTGGCCCCGTGTCCGTTCAACTCCAAAGACAAAGCCATGACTAACAGAGGCATGCGATGAGGCCTAGAGAGTTACGTTCAGGCGGTACGGCAGGGTTCTCACTTCGGGCATTCCTAGAGAGTTAACGGACAAGTAGCCATGCGGGAAACCCCATTCCAGATGGTAGAGAAAAGTGAGCCACTGAATCCCCCAAAGTTCAACTTCTTTATGCCCCGTATTATACATAAAACTGGCTGGGCGATTCCTGGTTACGATGGTCACAGAGATGCTAGTTGGTTTTCTTGGTGACGTCTCTGTCCTGGATTGGTCAACTTGACGAAAACATTGGTAGGCCATTTCTGTAGATGAGCAGTTCTCGAAGTGCTAACTGTTTGTTGAGTTCCTGGCTGCTCCTTCATTGAAAGAGTCCAGAGGTATTACAATTTGCCTGAAAACCTCATTGTCCATTAGACATACCGGCTCCATGGACATAAGGAGTTTTTCCACAAATCACACAAAGTTCGTGACGTCGGCTTTGAAACTGGTGCCGTGGCAACCGAAAAGAGAGACAGCTCCTGCTATACTTCACAGAAAGCAAAAATCATTCCTTTTAAAGTCCAAAAGCCGAAACTCCATTTTGAAATGCAGCCCGTGTGCATCTCCATTTTAAAAGGCTACCGATCCATTTTAAAAGTCCAAACATCCTGCCGGCCCATACAAACACTGATGTTGGCATTGGCCAAATCCTACACTCCCCATTTAAATAATAATTTGCTTTTTTATTCTTCCTACCAAAGTGGATAACCTCACAGTTTCCCACATCATACTCCATCTGACAAATTTTTGTCCACACACTTAGAACATAAGAACATAAGAACATAAGAATTAGGAACAGGAGTAGGCCATCTAGCCCTTCAAGGCTGCTCCGCCATTCAATAAGATCATGGCTGATCTGGCCGTGGACTCAGCTCCACGTACCCGCCCTCTCCCCGTAACCCTTAATTCCCTTATTGGTTAAAAATCTATCTATCTGTGACTTGAATATATTCAATGAGCTAGCCTCAACTGCTTCCTTGGGCAGAGAATTCCACAGATTCACAACCCTCTGGGAGAAGAAATTTCTTCTCAACTCGGTTTTAAATTGGCTCTCCCGTATTTTGAGGCTGTGCCCCCTAATTCTAGTCTCCCCTACCAGTGGAAACAACCTCTCTGCCTCTATCCTGTCTATCCCTTTCATGATTTTAAATGTTTCTATAAGATCACCCCTCATCCGTCTGAACTCCAATGAGTAAAGTCCCAGTCTACTCAATCTATCATCATAAGGTAACCCCCTCATCTCCGGAATCAGCCTAGTGAATCGTCTCTGTACCCCCTCCAAAGCCAGTATACCCTTCCTTAAGTAAGGTGACCAAAACTGCATGCAGTACTCCAGGTGCGGCCTTACCAATACCCTATACTGTTGCAGTAGGACCTCCCTGCTTTTGTACTCCATCCCTCTCACAATGAAGGCCAACATTCCATTCGCCTTCCTGGTTACCTGCTGCACCTGCAAACTAACTTTTTGGGATTTATGCACAAGGACCCCCAGGTCCCTCTGCACCTCAGCATGTTGTAATTTCTCCCCATTCAAATAATATTCCCTTTTACTGTTTTTTTTCCCCAAGGTTGATGACCTCACACTTTCCGACATTGTATTCCACCTGCCAAACCTTAGCCCATTTGCTTAACCTATCCAAATCTCTTTGCAGCCTCTCTGTGTCCTCTACACAATCCGCTTTCCCACTAATCTTCGTGTCATCTGCAAATTTTGTTACACTACATTCTGTCCCCTCTTCCAGGTCATCTATGTATATATGTATATTGTAAACAGTTGTGGTTCCAGCACCGATCCCTGTGGCACACCACGAACCACCGATTTCCAACCCGAAATGGACCCATTTATCCCGACTCTCTGCTTTCTGTTCGCCAGCCAATTCTCTGTCCATGCTAATACATTTCCTCTGACTCTGCATACCTCTATCTTCTGCAGTAACCTTTTGTTTGGCACCTTATCGAATGCCTTTTGGAAAGGAGTTAGCCGATCCATAACTCTTTGCAGATTATTTTCATCCTCCTCACAACTTGCTTTCCCATCTATCTTTGTATCATCAGCAAATTTGGCTACATTACACTCGGTCCCTTCATCCAAATCATTTATATAGATTGCAAATAGTTGAGACCCCAGCACTGATCCCTGTGGCACCCCACTAGTTACAGTTTGCCAACCGGAAATGGATCAAGTTATCCTGAATCTCTGTTTTCTGTCAGTTAGCCAATCCTCTATCCATGCTAATATATTACCGTCTATCCTGTGAGCTCTTATATTGAGCAGTAACCTTATAGTACCTTATCGAATGCTTTTGTAAATCAAAATATATAACATTTAGCAGGTCTCCTTCATCCACCATGCTCTTTACATCCTCAAAGCACTCCAGCAAATTTGGCAAACATGATTTCCCTTTCATAATACCATGCTGACTCTTCTTCACTGCAATATGCTTTTCTAAATGTCCTGCTACTACTTCCTTAATACTGGAATCCAGCATCTTCCCAATGACAGATGTTAGACTAACTGGTCTTTAGTTTCCTGCTTTCTCTCTCCTTCCTTTCTTAAATAGGGGCGTTACATTTCCTGTTTTCCAATCTGCTGGGACCTCTTCAGAACCAGGGAATTTTGGTAGATTACAACCAATGCATCCATTATCTCTGCAGCCATTTATTTTAAGACCCTACAATGCAGGCCATCAGGTCCAGGGCACTTGTCCACCTTTAATTCCATTAGTTTGCCTAGTACATTTTCTCTGGTGATAGTGGCTCTTTTAAGTCCCCCCCCGTCCCCCCCCCATACACAATAGCCTCTTGATTATCAATTTTTTATGATTTTAGTGTCTTCTACCATGAAGACCGATAGAAAATATTTGTTCCAAGTCTCTACCAATTCACTGTTTCTCATTATTAATTCCCCAGTCTCATCCGCTAAGGGGCCAACGTTTACTTTAGCTTTAGAATATAGAATGGTCAGCCATTTCCCACTTGGCCTGATTTTCGTTTCCACTGACTTCATATCTCTATGATCATTTTTATTGTTTGGATACGATTTCCTGTTTGCTGCCGCTGCAGATCAGTGTTTCAGCAAGCAATTCCCAAAATATCCGTGCTGTCCCCTGCCGGTAAAACATTGGCCCATTGTTACATTACTGCTGCTGGTGGGTTGCTTTTAATAACCTGAGGTAAATGTTCCTCACAGTACCCCCTTTCTGGACAGTATTGTTTGGCTTATTCTCAGACGAACTCGCTTCCCAACCCCCATCAGTCGATATTTGTGCCCATTGTGTTCTCGTTTGCCAAATTCGCTCAATATTGCAGAATCAGTCTGGAACGAAAGATAAATTCCAGCTTCTATTCTCCACTGCTAACCATCTTTTTAAACCTCCCCAGTCTTCACCCTTATCTCTGAAAATACGTGTGAGGAGCTCATGGACTTCTTTATTTCTAAGATTGAGACCATTTGTCCAGCTGCCGCTGCATATTCCCTGCCTTCCCCTATCACACTGGGCCAAACTTCCTCGAAGTCCTAGCCCTGACCTCACATCCTTCTCCAGTTTCTCTCCAGTCTCCCCTCATGACCTTTCCGAACTCATCCTGTCCAGGAGACCCACTTCCTGCTCCCTTGACCTTGTTCCCACCAAACTGCTAATCATCCAGCTTACTTTTCTGGCTCCCATGTTAGCTGTAATTGTTAACGGTTCTCGCTTATCAAGTACAAACTCGCTCTCTCCCAAATCTGCCGTCATCACCCCTCTCCTCAAAAAACAACTGTCGACCACTCCGTCATTACAAACTACCGCCTCATCTCCAACATTCCTTTCCTTTCCAAAGTCCTTGAACGTGTTGTCAGCTCCCAAATCCGCACCCATCTTTCCTACAATTCCATGTTTGAATCCCTCCAATCCAGTTTCTGCGCCGGCCACAGTATCCAAACAGCTCGCATCAAAGACACAAATGCCATCCTTTCTGACAATGACAAAGGCAAACTATCCCTCCTCGTCCTTATTGACCTGTCTGCAGCCATTGACACGATTGACCACTCCATCCATCTCCAACGCCTCTCCACTCGCGAGCAGCTGGGTGGAACTGCACGCACCTGGTTCCATTCTTATCTATCGAATATTTCCCAAATAATCACCTGCAGCAGCACCTCTTCCCACTCTCACGTGGTTACCTCTGGTATCCCCCTCCTGTTTCTCATCTACATGTTGCACCTTGGCGACATCATCTGAAAACACAGCGTAAATTTCAACATGTACGCTGATGACACCCAGCTCTATCTCACTACCACTTTCCTTGAGCACTGCACAGTCTCTAAATTTACAGACTGTTTGTCCGACATCCAATTCTGGATAAGCAGGAATTTTCTCCAATTGAATATTGGGAAGACTGAAGCCATTGTTTTTGGTTGCCGCCACAAACTCCGTTCCCTAGCCACTCCCTCCCTCTCCGCAACTTCTGTCTGAGGCTAAACCAGACTGTTCATAACTTCGTGTCATATTTGACCCTGAATTGAGCTGTCGACAATCTTTCTGCAGCATAACCAAGAGCACCTATTTCCTCCTCTGTAACCTTGCCCACTTCCGCCTTTGCCTCAGCTCATCCGCTGCTCTGGCTGAAACCATCATCCTGTCTTTATTACTCTAGACTTGTCTATTCCAATGCACTCTTGGGTGGTCTCCTACATTCTACCCTACGTAAACTGAAGGTGGTACAAACCTCGGCTGGCAGTTTCCTAACTCGCACCAAGTCCTGGTCACCCATCAACCCTGTGTTTGCTGACCTATATTGCCTTCTGGTTGAGCAATGCCTCATTTAAAAAAATTATCATCCTTATTTTCATATCCCTCCATGGCCTCATCCCTCCCTATCTCTGTAATCTCCTCAGCCCCACAACCCACGAGATGTCTGCACCTCTCTAATTATGCTGTCGTGAGCATACCTGATTATAATCGCTCAAACATTGGTGGCTCTGCCTTGAGTTGCCTAGGCCCCAAGCTCTGGAACACCCTGCCTAAAACTCTCCACCTCCCTACCTTTCTTTCTTCCTTCAAGACACTCCTAAAAAACATACCTCATTGACCAACCTTTTGGTCACCTACACTAATTTCTACTTCTGTGGCTCGGTGTCAAATTTTCATCGCACGGTACTCGTGTGAGCACCTTGGTGTGTTTCACTACTTTAAAGATGCTATATAAATACAAATTGTTGTTGTAGTACTTCTATATCCCTTTGATCTTCTCCCCCTTTCAGTTCCTTATTTTTTTAGTTTAGGGGTTGTATATATTTTCCCTACCAAACTCCATTGCCACACAATTATTTATGTTAAAGATAATCTTTACTAACTGCTCAGTCTGCAAATTAGTTTAATATTGGTTGACTTGTGTATACCTTTCCATATATTGAATCCATTTTTACAAATTAGGTAGAAGCAAAATCAATGTAAAAACGTATTTTAAGTTAATTTTCCAGAAAGATAATTACAACTTCCTCCATTATATCTATAATTGTCTGCCCTTTTAGTCTGTCCTGGAGCCGGGGCGGAGGAGAGGCTGGAAGCACGTGGTCCGGACTGAGAGACAGTTGCACTGACCAATGGGCGATAAGGGCCCGGCTGGCCTCGCAGCCAATCAGGGCGGGGAGCGATGGGTCTGCTTCAGTGAGGAGGCGGCAGGGCCAATGGGCGCGGGCACGGGGTCAGTGCCTCCCCGGGCTTTGCTGCAGAACCGAGAGGAACTTGTGGCTTGAGCGTGAGAGAAAGAGAAATGGACGGAGAGAGAGGGAAGGGAATAGAGGGAGTGAGTGGGAGGGGAGAGAGCGAGGGAGGGAGGTAGAGGGTGGGAGGGAGAGCTGGTGGAAGGAGAGGGATAGAGAGGGTCGAGAGCGAGAGGGTACGAAGGGGAGAAAGAGGGACAGTGTTTGGGGGAGGGACAGGGAGAGTGGGAGGGGAAGGAGATTTAGAGTGGGAGGTGGAGGGAGAGTGAGAGAGGGAGTCAGAGGGAAAGCAAGGGATGTCGAGAGAGGAAGGGATCGAGTGGAAGGGTGAGAGAGGGAGAGAGGGCGTGGGAGAGACAGTGGAGGGAGAGCGGGAGAGAGGTCAATGATTGCCTATACATCTATACTTTTTAAAACAGACATTCATTCATTTACGTTGCGGTTTAGCCCCTTCTGCATCGCAATATTCACAAGCCATCCGCATAAAACATTTTACAGTTTTCATTGAACCATTGAAATAAAATGATGCCATGAGCGGTTATGTATTTATTCACCATTTGTCCATTAAAGCAGTCAGTTGTTGGTGAAGTATGTTACACTTTATTAATTTTCAATGAACCGATGGGTAGTCGCTCACTTCAGTATCTGCAGAAAGATTTCTGACAAAGCTAATTTCACAATCATGGCCATACACCGAAATGTTGTCAAATCCTGGGATCCTTCGACTCCCACCAATGGTGTCATAGACCTCGTACTACCCCGCCAGAAGAAAGAATCCTCTCACCACTTCTGCAGGGTTCCGGTTCTACCACTATAGTACTGTCAGGGACCAATTCTCCCAGTTCGGCTTAAAGCCACGTACCCTGCCCCTAGTGTCCATTAACCTCAGACCCGTTACTGCAGCGCTGTAGAACCCGAGGCCATCATATTGTCGTGTCACACCTCAGAACACTCACTCCATAACTGCTGCCATTTAAACCTCGATCCATAATCTGATTTTTCAAAATCTAAATATCGTGTCGCAGCATTACTAAATGTCAGACCTCTGCCTCCTTTGGACAAAATCTAAGCTCACCCACTGCCCTGCTGGTGAGCGACAGGATTCCCACACCAGCTCTCTGATATTCCAGAACACCACCAATGTTACCAAAATTTATCCCACCCTCCTAATCCTACCGAAGTTTACAACTAACCCCCAACCCCACCATTATTGTTTAGTGATAGAGATGGTGCTTCATCGTGTTATCTCATCTCATACACTTTATTGTGTGCTGGAGTTTGTAAACAGGTAAGGCATGGATTCTGATCTGAGCTCACGATTTTTAAAAATAGAGAATAAGACCACGGATTCCATGTTCAACTACCAATGGACAGAATCAGTGAATCATTTCCCTGAGTACAAGTAAAAAAACAAGGATATTATGTAATTTAGTTAGTAGCCATGAAAGTGTGTCATGATTTTTATCGAGCTTATCACCTCTGTAATACTAAATTATCATGGCCACGGTATTCAGCCTCTGTGCTTTTGAACTAGCAAGTCCTGTCCCACATTTTGTCATTTTAACTGAAAATAAAAGCAGTCTGGCGAGCGCAGAAACAAGAAGCGCGGCCCATCTGCTTTCACTGAGTGTGAGCAATTCTACGGGAAATGAATCTGTGCTCATTTCTGTTGAACCAATTTGGGTACATTTGGAGGTAATTTTAGTTTTGGACGATAATGTCGAATGGATTGTATAACATTTGCCGCCCATTATACATCATTTCCTTTCGCCTTTGCAGTTAAGACAGTGCTGCCTGGCGTGCGGGCAGTTCAATATCACATTATTTCCCACAGTAAAAATGATTCCTATTGTGTTTTAATTCAGTGAAGTCATTTAACTTACTTAAATAAATATGTTATTAGTCCAAGTGGACGCTTAGTGATAAGTATCAGCTCAGCTCTGAATTTACTCTGGGACACTGCATAAATAAAGATGTTTGTGCAGGAGCTCAACGTACTAAGCATATACCCGGTTTGTTCCATAATAGTGAAAGGGTCATTGTAATTCGCTTGTAGAAACTGAGTATCTTCAAATTGTACAACTATATAAGATTTGAATGTTACCATCCATAACAGTATAAAACTGCCAGATATAGCGAGCAATAAAAATATGGATTTCCTTCAGTTCTCGATCTCTGGATCACTGTGATTTTCAGCATTGTTGTTTGCTCGGAGTTCCCTTCTCAGCCTATTGGCCAGTACAATGTGCCTGATGGTCAGAGCATTGAGCAGTAAAATGAACACAAATGGAGCAAGTGGGGTTAAAACCGTTTCCAACCACCAATATGTTACCCATATCGATGAAGTTTTAAAACGTGATATTACATAGCAGGACCATGGTACATTGTCAATTATTTGCCGAGATTTATATATAAAATAGATTGGAACACTTTCTAAGATGCTCAGCCCACTCACTACTGCTATAACCACAGCTGCAGTTTCTTTGGTGCAATACTTTGATCGAAACCGTTGGCAACAAATGGCCACAAATCGATCAAAGGTGAAAGCAACAGTTAACAGACAGAACAATCAATTGAAGCAAAACTCAAGGAGAGATTAAGACTGCAAATGGGCGTGTAGTTCAGAAATGAATATAGAAAATAGGCATCATTAATTTCATACAGGATTAGAGTAAAGATCAGGACCAGTAGATCCGCCATTGCCATGGCAACCAGGTAACTGATGATGCACTTGGAGAGACCGCAGCTTCCACGCGAGAGAACGAGAATTGTCGCTAAATTAGCTGTAAAGAGGAGGAAGATGAAGTTACTATCTCTCCTTATATTGAGAGGATGATCACTTACCAATTTATTGGGATGAAAATTCCTGAATTTCTAATCTTGGCACCCAAATGGCTCTCCAGGGAGAAAATCAACGCATTGAGTGCCATGCTCGTTTTACTCCCAATATTACTATCCTTTACCTTCAGTAGAGAGTAGAATCGGCATCGTGTTAAACCTGCATTGTGCCTGATCCTCTCAGTTTACCGACAGGAGAGTTAGGTTAATATTGCCCCACATTGGGAGATTGATTGACTGGTGCGCTGAAAGGAGATTCGGGCCAAGTATCACCTGTAAACACAACCTGGCGCATTTCCCTTTGTTTGATATTAATTGGCAGCAAAATCCATTGGATTATGCAAAGCTGGTGGTTCCTTTCCACCAGTTTGTTCTATCCATCCAATGCAGCCGTAAATATTAAAACCTCCCCCACAGCTGCCGGTGCGATCATTACAAACTTTGCCTGAGCTTGACTTTGGGAGTCAAGCAGCATTTTGACCTGTACTGTGCTGGCTCACACCATTAGCTGGCCTCAATATAATGCAGCATCCAATACCGTTAATATCATACTTGCAAGTGTTGCCTTGTGAGTGTAAAATTTCTGGGCAGTTGCCCGCTTTTCGAGATCTCACCTTTGACCAAAACATAACAGTAACTGCGCCCATTATTTATAGATTTCTAGTTATCGTGATAACAGTCACTGAAAGTTAGTGGTAAACATACCTAGATGTGTATTTAAAAATGTTCAATGATATTAACTAACCAGAACTCAGGTATGATACTAGTATTTGGCTCAGACTGAAAAGAAGATAAAATAATAGAAAATATTTGTAAATCTTGAGCAGGGCAGAGAGCATATAAAGCGAGAGAAACATCGTTAATGTTTTAGGTCAATGATATTTTATCAGAACTGGTCATTGACATTAAACTTTAATTCAGTTTCCCACTCCATATAAACTACTAGCCTGCTGAGGTTTCTATAATCAGCAGTATTTAGCTTCTGAAAATTATAAGAATCTTTACAAAGGAGGCACAATCTGACTAAAATTGTTTTCATTAATATTTCAGAAGAAATTGTGCACTCCGTCAGGTTATTACATTAAGAATATCTCGGAAAGTTAGATTATGCTAATATTTGCTTGATGGTGGTAATCAGAGTCTGCACATCGATCACATCAAAACAAATATTATTAATACACCAACAGCAGGAACAGTGACACAGTGCAGCACTGTTTAAGGTGAATATTAACTGATTAGAAGCAGCTTGCCAGGAACACCAATTATTGCAAAGATAGGATAGCAAATGTTTTCTATCTGAATGATTACTGGCTGTCCCATATTCGCAGAGAAGTGACATTGTCAGTAACTGTTATGAACAGGCTGATCTCTTGCTTTCGAAATACGGTCTTATGTATACCTCAGAGAAACCTCAAGTGACATATGAACATTACAAAATGATTGGTATTAGTTTTAGCCATTTGAACAAACAGGTTCAGCTGAGCCATATTTACTGCTACTGATTAGAGAGTACGATATTTTGCAATAATATTTCACGTTGGAAATGTTTTAAAAAGAAACAGTTTGAGATCTGCATTGCTAAATTAATGGTCTGTACTCCTGAAGATGACGATACTCATTTATAGCTGTACATAAGTAATTTGATTACATTAATGTACACAGTTGTGGTGGATTAATGCCATGTAAATGTTCGATACATCATATTTCTTTCTATTTTCATATATACTCTGCATAATATTAATATAAGGAGGCTGAGCTGTGCACGTGAGATCGAACAGCATTCATAGAGATATACAGAAAGTGATATAGTCAGTTGTATAAGCTCACCAGCCCCGCAGTTTTGCTGAGATGTTGGATTTCAGCGTCAACAGGCATTGGGAGGAGGAGAACGAGACAAGGTCTGGACTGATATACACCGTATGAGCAAGATGAATGTAGATGCGGATCTCAATTTCCATTTGGGAGGGATGTGGGAATTTGTGGCAATCAAATTTAAGGAATTTGATGGTGAAAAGGAGTCACAGTGCTGGCTGTCGAGTCAGAATTTGGAGCACGACACGGTTTCTACACATATCAATCTCAGATTTTAAATTTCAGTTGATCTAGATTCAACAGCTTTATGGAGGGGAGAGTTTCCGATTTCTTCCACCATTTGTTTGAGGAGCTATTTCTGCAAATCATCCCTGAACCATGGAGCTCTCATTTTAAGGTTATGCCCCCACCAGAGGAAATAGTTTCTCTCTATCTACCCTTTCAACTCCTTTACTTATCTTAAACACCTCAGATGGGTCACCTGTAATCTTCTACACTCAAGGGAATACAAACCTAGTATCTGCAATCTGCCGTCATAATTAGCCCCAGCATTATTCTGGTGAATCTGTGCTGTACCCTACTTCAAGGCCACTACAGGCTTCCTCAGGTTAGGTGCCCAGAACTGATCACAGTTCTCTAAATGGGGGCTGACCAAATTTTGATATAACTGTACCGCCACTTGTCTCCTGTGTATTCATAGAAACATAGAAACATAGTTAATAGGTGCAGGAATAGGCCATTAGGCTCTTCTAGCCTGCACCGCCATTCAATGAGTTCATGGCTGAACATGCAACTTCAGTACCCCATTTCTGCTTTCTCACCATACCCCTTGATCCCCCGAGTAGTAAGGACTTCATCTAACTCCTTTTTGAATATATTAGTGAATTGGCCTCAACAACTTTCTGTGATAGAGAATTCCACAGGTTCACCACTCTCTGGGTGAAGAAGTTTCTCCTCATCTCAGTCCTAAATGACTTACCCCTTATCCTTAGACTGTGACCCCTGGTTCTGGACTTCCCAACATTGGGAACATTCTTCCTGCATCTAACCTGTCTAAACCCATCAGAATTTTAAACGTTTCTATGAGATCCCCTCTCATTCTTCTGAACTCCAGTGAATACAAGCCCAGTTGTCCCAGTCTTTCTTGATATGTCAGTCCTGCCATCCCGGGAATCAGTCTGGTGAACCTTCGCTGCACTCCCTCAATAGCAAGAATGTCCTTCCTCAAGTTAGGAGACCAAAACTGTACACAGTACTCCAGGTGTGGCCTCACCAAGGCCCTGTACAACTGTAGTAACACCTCCCTGCCCCTGTACTCTAATCCCCTCGCTATGAAGGCCAACATGCCATTTGCTTTCTTAACTGCCAGCTGTACCTGCATGCTAACCTTCAATGACTGATGTACCGTGACACCCAGGTCTCGTTGCAGCTCCCCTTTTCCTAATCTGTCACCATTCAAATAATCATCTGTCTCTCTGTTTTTACCACCAAAGTGGATAACCTCACATTTATCCACATTATACTTCATCTGCCATGCATTTGCCCACTCACCTAACCTATCCAAGTCCCTCTGCAGCCTCATAGCATCCTCCTCGCAGCTCACACTGCCACCCAACTTTGTGTCATCCGCAAATTTGGAGATACTACATTTAATCCCCTCGTCTAAATCATTAATGTACAGTGTAAACAGCTGGGGCCCTAGCACAGAACCTTGCGGTACCCCACTAGTCACTGCCTGCCATTCTGAGAAGTACCCATTTACTCCTACTCTTTGCTTCCTGTCTGACAACCAGTTCTCAATCCATGTCAGCACACTACCCCCAATCCCATGTGCTTTAACTTTGCACATTAATCTCTTGTGTGGTACCTTGTCGAAAGCCTTCTGAAAGTCCAGATATTCCACATCAACTTGTCCACTCTACTGGAAACATCCTCAAAATATTCCAGAAGATTTGTCAAACATGATTTCCCTTTCACAAATCCATGCTGACTTGCACTTACTTACTTACTTACTTACTTACTTACTTACTTACTTACTTACTTACTTACTTACTTACTTACTTACTTACTTTCTTTTCTTTTTCTCCACCCGTACTGATTCTAGTTGCTGATCTACTGAACCAAGATCCTTTTTGATTATGTTTCTTTTATCTGCCCACTAGCTTTAAGTAATTTCTGTACTTGTAACTTTAAATCTCTCTGCTCCTCCACAGCTTTCATCTGCTTACAATTTCGAATATATCATACGTCCAAAGTGGATGACCTCACACTTCCCTTGGTTGAACATCATCTGCCACAGAATTTCTCACTCATTTAACGTATTAATTACCCATTGCAACCATCTGCTCCCATTTATACTATTTACGGTCCCACGTTGGTGTCAGCAGCAAACTTGAATATGTGGCTAGATGGTTCTATATTCCTTCATCTGTGTTACAATAAATTTAGCGAAAAGCTGAGGCTCCAGTACAGTTCCCTGAACACACCACTAGTCACATCCTCCCATTCTGAGTACACACCCATTATCACTGCTCTCTGCCTACTATTCCCAACAGATTCCCTACCCATGTCAATGGGACCACAAAATGACCTCAGATTCTAACACCGAATTGATATTAGCGACCCCTCATAAACTGACCATGTTGAGACAGTTGGACCAGACTTGTTTGCCGTAAATCTACAACAAAGTAAGATTCGTTTTTGGTTTAATGGTGCTTAATTTCAAATAATAAGGATAAATTTGATTTAAAATTAGATTCATCAAATTGTACCATGATGGGAATTCTCTTGTTCCTGTGGCAGAAGTGAACTTAAATGTGCAGAGCTGTCAGGCTGTACAAAAGGAAATATCGAATCTGCAGGTGGTTTATTGGCTTTTCTCTGGGCGTTTTTTTTGGGAAATAAACAAGAACAAAAGACAGATGATTAGAGAAGTGAACAGCCCAGTTGAAAAGCCAGCACATATGGATTGACAAGTGATTGAGGCTAATGATGTAATCTTTCGGATTGTGGAATGATTAAGGCAACTTTTAGTGGAAGGTGCAATTATATATAGACATTAAAACATTGTCTCACAAGCTATAAGGTTTGTCCACCTTCCATTTATTTGACTTCAAGTTAATGTCTTTAGCCAGATACATTTCCAGTGACACATCGCGACTCAGGTTTGACTTGCCTTTAAACCTGACTGGAAATATGGGCTCAGAAATTCCTTTTGAGGTCTTCCCGTGGGCAATTGCCTCCTCGCTGGAGAAATTTAACAAATCTACCTGGTGGTCTCAGAGGCACCCTGGATTCTGGTGGGGAGGCCTTCTCTTCCTGCGCTGCGAAGTGCGCTCCCATCCAGAGCATTCCCATGTAGAAGATGCAGTCAGTCACGAGTGACTGCTCAACTAATCAGGTAAGTATTTCACAGGTTCCCATTAGTAGCACTGAGACTCACCTATCTACGAGTTCTCAGTGGTATTATTGGGAACAAAACTAAACACACAAAATAACAAAAAATAAAAAACAGACCACACATATTTAAAATTAATTGAAATTAAAGTTAATGGTGTAGAAATTCCGTTTTCTCCTTCCCGCGGGCGTTTTAGAGATAAAATGTGCACCTACCTGAAGCTGCTGCGCCCGCTCAACTTTCCAATCCACAGGCCTCCTCTCCCTGCATGTCACAGTGCATGCATGTTGGGACGTGCGCAGGCCTGGAGCTGGAGTCACATGATTCTGGGCAGTCAATCAGGTACAGTATATTCACATTCATAGTAATAGGAGTTTCGTAAGTCCGAAACTCCTATTACTACGAATGAGAACCCCCCAAACACACAAAACACGAATACAAATAAGAAAATATGCACTATATATTTAAGATTCATTTAAATTAAAGTTATTAATGTCTTATAAAAACATTTTTTCCCAATTTAAAAAAAAGTTTTTTTAATTATGCCTTCAAATAAACTTACCGTTGTGAGGAGCATTTTTTAAACAATAAAATATGTTTTCGTAACATTACTGTTATTATGTTTGTGTGTTTTAAAACACTTGTGCCCGTAAAAGTATGCTATGCGCCTGCTTTTTCAGGCGCAAGATTTTTGAGGACATTTGCTGGGCAAGATATGCGTAAAAATCGCAAACTTGCATGTACAAATGTCCTCGCTCCCAATCTGGCCCCAGCTTGACGGATCAGAAAAGTTGTTTTACAGCATATGCGCATTGTGCGCTGAAAACTGGCTTTTCTGATGCCTTCCCAAGTCCGTAGAAACTTCGTATGGGCCTGGGGACGTTGGAATTTCTACCCCATTATGTCTGATAAAAGTAAAATATTTTTCCGATTATTAAAAAAGTTTTTTTAATTATGGTTAAAAATAAACTTACCGTAATAGAGAGGGTTTGGAACAATAAAATATGTGTTTATAATTTAATTTTATCGCGTTTTTGTATGTTTTCAAGCACATGTGCCTACAAAAGTAGGCTATGCGCCTGCTTTTATCAAGCACAAGATTTTTGAGGACATTTTCTGGTTAAATCCCGCAATCTTGCACAAGAAATGTCCTCGCTCCCGAGGTGTCTACGATCAGTCAAGCTCCAGCTTGACAGATCGGAAAAGCCCGTTTTGAGCTGATGCGCATTGCACACTAAAAACGGACCTTTCTGATGCCTTCCCAGGTCCATAGAAACTTCGTATGGGCCCGGGACGTTGGAATTTCTACACGCATGGCTTGAGTAGAAATGTTCATTATCCAACCTTGGTAAAAGCTGTGAAAGATTTTTTTCTTCATTCCAAAATCGCTGTGGCTTATAAAACTGTATAATCAATTCTCCCATTGCAGGGTAGATTGCCCCAGTAGAGTAAATAACTGCTGGACTTCCGGATGTACTCGGGGACCGAGGGTCCAGTGAGAAGGAGGAACTGAAGGATATCCTCATTAGGCGGGAAATTGTGTTGGCGAAATTGACAGGATTGAAGGCCAATAATCCCCAGGGCCTGATAGTCTACATCCCAGAGTATTTAAGGAAGTGGCCCGAGAAATAGTGTTTGCATTGGTCATAATTTTCCAACAGTCTATCGACTCTGGAGCAGGTCCGATGGACTGGAGAGTTGCGAATGTAACACCACTTTTTTAAAAAGGAGGGAGAGAGTAAATGGGGAATTATAGACCAGTTAGCCTGACATCAGTAGTGGGGAAAATGTTGGAATCAATCATTAAGGATGAAATAGCAGCGCATTTGGAAAGCAGTGATAGGATTGGTCCAAGTCAGCATGGATTTATGAAAGGGAAATCATGCTTGACAAATCTTCTGGAATTTTTTGAGGATGTAACTAGTAGAGTGAACAAGGGAGAACAAGTGGATGTGGTGTATTTGGACTTTCAAAAGGCTTTTGACAAGGTCCAACACAAGAGATTGGTGTGCAAAATCAAAGCACTTGGTATTGGGGGTAATATATTAACTTTGATAGAGAACTGGTTGGCAGACAGAAAGCAGAGAGTCGGGATAAACGGGTCCTTTTCAGAATGGCAGGCAGTGACTAATGGAGTGCCACAGGGCTCAGTGCTGGGACCCCAGCTCTTTGCAATATATATTAATGATTTAGATGATGGAATTGAGTGTAATATCTCCATGTTTGCAGATGAACCTAAACTGGGTGGCGGTGTGAGCTGTGAGGAGGACGCTACGAGGCTGCAGGGTGATTTGGACAGATTAGGCGAGTGGGTAAATACATGGCAGATGCGGCATAATGTGGACAAATGTGAGGTTATCCATTTTGGGGGCAAAAACACGAAGGCGGAATATTATCTGAATGGCGGTAGATTAGGAAAAGGGGAGGTGCAGCGAGACCTGGGTGTCATGGTTCATCAATCATTGAAGGTTGGCATGCAGGTTACAGCAGGTGGTGAAGAAGGCAAATGGTATGTTGACCTTCATAGCTAGGCGATTTGAGTATAGGAGCAGGGAAGTCTTACCGCAGTTGTACAGGGCCTTGGTGAGGCCCCACCTGGAATATTGTGTTCAGTTTTCTAATCTGAGGAAGGACGTTCTTGCTATTGAAGGAGTGTAGTGAAGGTTCACCAGACAGATTCCAGGGATGGCTGGACTGACATATGATGAGAGACTGGATCAACTGGGCCTTTATACACTGGAGTTTAGAAGGATGAGAGGGGATCTCATAGAAACATATAAGATTCTGACGGGACTGGACAGGTTGGATGCGGGAAGAATGTTCCCGATGTTGGGGAAGTCCAGAACCAGGGGACACAGTCTTAGGATAAGGGGTAGGCCATTTAGGACTGCGAGGAGGAGAAACTTCTTCACTTAGAGAGTTGTTAATCTGTGGAATTCTCTGCCGCAGAGAGTTGTTGATGCAAGTTCATTGGATATATTCAAGAGGGAATTAGATATGGCCCTTATGGCTAAATGGATCAAGGGGTATGGAGAGAAAGCAGGAAAGGGGTACTGAAGGAATGATCAGCCATGATCTTATTGAATGGTGGTGCAGGCTCAAAGGGCCGAATAGCCTACTCCTGCATATATTTTCTATGTTTCTATGTTTTTATGTTTACCACTTAACTCATTCTGCTGGTACCTTTGGCACTTTAAACGGAATTGTTACAAAGATTATCAAAGTCTCTTCCTTGCTGAACACCGGAAATTCTCTTTGTAGGCAGTAACTCCTTACAAGGAATTACTTCTCATCTTGACCTAGGAGGCAGGTCAACTATTTTTTGTTTCCTGATGTATTCCAGGTCACCAACCGTGGTTACCACAGAAAAACAAAGCCATTGTGACGTTATTCAGGCTACATTAGCTACCCCTTTCAAAGAAATGCGCTGGCCATTTTAGGAAATAAGCAATAAATGAAATGGAGCTTCAAAGCAACAAGAAACAACCAATTGGCTGAATGTTCATATTCGGCCGAAAACAAGAACCGCCGACACTTTTATACCCGCTAATTGTAGTTTTCATTGAAGTCAAGGAACAGGAAATGGGGCAGAGTGTAAAAGGGACAGCCAGTTATCTTTTGCCTGCGTTTTACTTCTGTCTAATCAAATTCACCCAATCAAATCCTTGGGGTAATTTTAACTTCTGGGAACAGAGTAAAATGGGAAATATCGAATTAGTCCCCATTACACACAACGCCCGATTTTGAATTTCGTTGAAGTCAATGGAATGTGACGCCTAATGGGATGTTAATTCTATTCCGTCCATTTTACACCGACACCAAGGATCAGTTCGCTCTTTGGGATAAGCCTGTGTGTCAGCAACTGTGGCAGGTTAGTCCCAGATTCTCGCATCAGAGTAGACATTATAAAATAATTAATGTCCAATTGAGTGATTGCAGCAGCTGTGCTTTTGTTTTCATTCAAATTTGATATTTTAATATTTAATTAATTTTAACCCATCACGCCCAGTGGTGGAGTGACGGGGTGGGACCAGCCGCCCCATTATACTCCATTATACTCAGGTGGGACGGGAAACAGGCGGTGGGTCAAGCCGTCAGTTGCTAGCCTGGCGCGTCAGTACAAAATCTGTTGAAGAGAGTTTTACCCTGTGTATAACTCACTCGTTGAAACAAAATCAATGTAAAAACTTTTCTGAAGTTAATTGATCAGGAAGATATTTTCAAGTTATTTTATTAGGTAAGAAAGATAATCCGGCTCAGTGAAAGTTCCCTGCTTAAATCACCCGCTCCCTGTGTCGCTTACATTGTTCAGTTTATTGTTTTACATGACCATTATCTGTACAGTTCTTAAAACAGTCTTTATTGCTGATAAAAGTTTTTGATTAAATGGGTGAAATAAAATACGTTGAGCGATTATGTATTTATTCAATATTTGCCTTTTTAAGCTGTCATTTTTTGTTAAAGTCATAAAAATTCGTCACTTCCAAGAAGGAATGAGAATTGCTGACGTCAGAATCTATGGAGAGATTCCAGAAACAGTTCATTTCACATCATGGCCAACAACTGAAGCGCTGTCAGATCCTGGGATCCTCCCACTCTCACCCATGGGCTCAGACAGTTGCTCCTCCTACACCTGCCAGAAATCACATTCCAGTCCCGAGTTCTACCAGATTGTATGTTCTGCCCCTGCGGTGCTGCCAAAGAAAAGGCTTCACCAGGGGCTGATTCTCGCAATATTCAACTCCCAGTGTGGCCTAAACAGAAGCCCTTCCCCATCACTCAATGTTAAGTCACCCCAGACACTCTGCTGCAGCGCTGGAGAACCCGCGGAAAGTACTTTGTGCTTTAGCATCTCAGCACACCTACTGCACAACTGCTGCCATTTAATCCTGGACCCTTGATCCCATTCTGTTAAACCTAAATATCGTGTCCCAGCATGACTGAATGCCAGAACACTCCCATCATTGGCCAGAGTCTAAGCTCACCCACTGTCTCACAGGTCTGAATAGTGGGAGAATCTCAGAATGTCAAGTAATAAAAAATGACTTACTCGCTCATCATAAATGAGAGGACGTGACAGCATTGAATTGCATCTTATCGCGATTATCGAGGGCAGTGCATCTGATGTAGTCTATATCGACTTTAACAAAGCTTTTGATAATGTTCCACATTGCAGACTGGTCACGGAGGTAAAAGCCCAAGGGATCCAGGGCAAAGTGGCAAGTTGGATCCAAAATTGGCTTAGAGGTAGGAAGCAAAGTGTAATGGTTGGTGGTTGTTTTTGTGACTGGATGGATGTTTCCAGTGGGGTTCCACAGGGCTCAGTACTGGGTTTCTTGCTTTTTGTGGTATACATCAGTGACCTAGATTTGAATATAGGGGGTGTGATTAAAAAGTTTGCAGATGACACTAAAATTGTCTGCTTGGTTAACAATAAAAAAGAAAGTCATGGACTGCAGGAGGACATCAATCTACTGGTCAGGTGGGCAGAACGGTGGCAAAAGGAATTTAATTCGGAGAAGTGTGAGGTATTGCACTTGGGAAGGGCGAATAAGGAAAGGGCATACACATTAAATGGTAGGCCACTTAGAAGTGTAGATGAACAAAGGGATCTTGGAGTGCTTGTCCACAAATCCCTGAAAGTATCAGGCCAGCTGGATAAAGGAGTTAAGAAGGCATACAGAATGCTTGCCTTTTTTGGCCGATGCATAGAATACAGGAGCAAGGAGGTTATGCTTAAAGGGTATAACACACTGTTTAGGCCACAGCTGAAATACTGAGTGCAGTTCTGGTCACTGTATCGTAGGAAGGACGTGATTGCACAGGAGAGGGTGTAACGGAGATTTATGAAGAAGCTGCGTGGAATGGAGAATCATAGCTATGAGGACAGATTGGATAGGCTGGGTTTGTTCTCCGAGGAGGCTGAGGGGAGACCTCATTGAGCTGCATAACATTTTGAGGGGCCTGGATATAGTGGATAGCAAGGGCCTATTTCCCTAGGTGGAGGGGTCAATTACGAGGGGGCATAGGTTTAAGGTGGTTGGTGGAAGGTTTAGAAGGGATTTGTGGGGACGCTTCTTCACACAGAGGGTTGTGAGGGTCTGGAACTCACTGCCTGGAAAGGTGATGGAGGCAGAAACCCTCACCACATTTAAAGGTGCTTGGATGTGCACTTGAAATGCCGTAACTGCTGGGTTATGGACCTAGAGCTGGTAAGTGGAATTAGACTGGATAACCTCTTGTTGGCTGGCACAGACACGATGGTAAGTACATCATGGAATCTAATACAACCAAATCACCTGGACTAGTTTAGATCGGCTGGATGAGTTGGAGAGGAATTTTCCCAGAATTGTTTCCCCAATTGGCCTGGGTTTTTACCTGTTTTCTGCCTCTCGCAGGAGATTGCATGGCTTCGGGTGGGGTGGAGTGTAAGATGTTGCGATACATTGGGTATCGCAGTTGTTTGGGCGGACTGGTTGTGCCGGATGTACTGTACCTGTCTGCCATTGTTCATTGTTCATAGGTTTATATGTAACCTTCGGGGCTGCTGACCGAGGACCGTATGGCTCTTTGTCAGCTGGCTCGGACATGATGGGCCGAAATTACCTCCTTCTGCCTATAAATTTCTATGTTTCTATGTTTCAAATATCCCATCTGTAGCTCCAAATAGCATTGCCGGGTTTTCAGTTTGAGTCCACTTTATTTCTCATCCAAATTTATTCAATGGGACTGAATTTGTGATGGAGATTTCCCGCAGGGAAATGCCTCCAGTCAGTAAATACAATCTGCGCCTACCTTCTGCCTCAGGATCTATGGCGACTTGCTCCTCGGCCTCTAAGCATATGCCTGGGCAGAGGCCCATGTATCCCAGAGGTGCAGGCAGTTCACAAGCGTCCCTGGGATCATATCGGCTGGCCCAACCAATTAAAGAAGGGGACGTACATATGTACGTGTTCCCATAAACATCAATGGAGATCACATAAAGAAAATATTTTCATAACAACTAAATAGAAGAAAAATTACACATTAAAAATTAAACACAATTTAATTAAATATTCAAAACGATAATGCAATTTAACGATATTGATCCGGAAATTGTGGGTGGAGGCTTCATGTTGTTGGACGCTTCTGACCACTATTTTTTAAATGATATACTTGGTGGTCCCGGAGGAACATGGACTTGCAATCCGAACATAGGGGCCCACATATTCCAGGTGTGTATGTGCCGTCTGGGATCACGTGGGCTGGACAAACCAATGAAAATAGCGTATCCCCATTCACAGTCATGGTGAGTTCGGTTTGTGAGGTCATCACCATTTCTGTTAATGGGGGTATCCCAAAAACATTGAAACATAAATATGAAAAACACTTCACATTTTTAAAGTTAATTGAAATTGAATTTAATTAAATGATTAGGCAAAAACAATATTTTTTTGAACATTTTTAATGGCCCTGAAATCCCGGTCAGGGACTTCCCACGTGCGTCCGTGTGAAAACAAGAAATAAAATACGCATCTATCATTTTGTCCTGTGCCCTGCAGTGATTCCGTTCCTGTGATGAAGATTACCGGGCAGCATATGGCGTCATGTCACCCGGGAACGCTCCGCACGCAAAGCCTGCGGCTTTCTTTGGAGACTGTCCCTGCCCACAGGAGCTGTCAAAGGAGCTAATTTAAATGGGCCACACCCTCATTTTTTTTAAGAGTTCAATTCTGCAGCCGTATTGGAAATCACTGCAAAGGCTTTCAAGGTAAGATGTTTCAAAAGCTTTTTCTTGGTTAAGAACATTTTAAAGATTGTCCAATTGATTTTAAACATTTTAATACCTTTAAAAATATTAAAAGAGAATTAAAGCAATTTAAAAACTTTTAAAAACCTTTAACTAATTTGTAATAAGTGTCATTAAACAGATGAGTGAAATGGATGTATCTAACATTGTCCTCATGAAAAGGGCTCCGAATTTCTCTGACGGTGATCTGACAACACTCCTCAATGAGGTTGAGGTGAAACGCCTCCAGCTAATTGGGACCACGAAGTCAAAACCACCGCGAAAAGGACAAATCACAGCATGGACAGAGGTTGTGAAGGTTGTTAGCGCTAACTCCACCGTTCCACGGACAGCAGAACAATGTCACAACACATTAAGTGATTTGATGCGATCTGCTAAGGCTTCTATAGTTATAAGAAATTTCAAATGTTTATAACATATTTAAATTCCATTGTTAACTGACTTAATCATCTGGTTAGCTGAGCTCATTGTGAAGATTTCTGGTTGTGGTTCAGTGAAAGGCCTTGTTTACATTTATCGTTGAACTGCTTCCAAGTTTTAAAAAGTCAACATTTGTGTGCCTTCAAGAGAGATAGGTGCTTGTCTGTGCTAAAAAACCCATATTTTAATTTTCCTTTCTGTTTTAAAATTAGAGTAAAGTGAGGGAGCGTGCAATGACAGCCGGGGGCATTGTCACTCAAAGGCAGTTATCGGACCTGGAGGAAAGTGTCACAGAATATTTTGGCCTCGAATGTGACAGTTATACGTCTGTTGCCCAAACAGACGATGGATTGCCGAAAAGTGAGTGGCTCTGTCCGGCTACGTGTTTAAAACTGTTAGCTGTGGGCACAATCCGCTTGTGTGATGTGGCAGATCGCGTGTCATCTTTTTAAATGTTTTAAATGTTTACTGTTTACATCTACAGCTGCCCTCAGGCACAGGCGGTGAACAGTTCGAAGAGACTGTTGCTGCAGCTGACATTGTACAAGGGGTTTCAGATCCGGTGCTAGCAGCAAGTGCGGCACCACAAGAGGCACGGGTGGAGTTAGTGCTAGTGGAAGAGGTGTTGGTGGGTAGCGATGCTGTGTCTCAGCACACCACCTCTGCATCCCCTGATCCCTCTGTCTCTGTGAGAGGCACAGATGACTGCGGTTCCAGAGCCACACAGCAGCCTGATACTGCACAGCGGGGTGACGTGGGGGGGGGGGGGGGGGGGGGGTTGTGAGGAGGCGGGGAGCAGTAGAAAATGTAAAAATTCAGATAAATGAGGCGGTAAGAATTGCAAATTTGAGGGAAGAGATGCAAGGCCATCATACGAATTTAATAGACTCTATTCACTCTTTCATTCGGGCAATTGAAGTTGTTTGGAGACAGATTAAAGAGGCTCTCATTCCGCTGTCGCAGATTCACGAAACTCAAAGTAAACTATTGAATGAGATTCACAATATTTGCGATAAGGAAAATCAACTGTTGCAGCCGATTGCGACTGAACTTAATGACATTATTAAAATCCTAATTGAAGAATTGGATTTGAAGACCGCAAGGTCTGATCCAATTTTGCTAATGTGGATAACACCTTCCCTGATCCCGGCGAAGAGATAGTGCAGGGCCACAAGATAGGAGCCAGACTAGTGACGTTAGAAGGGAATGTTGTCCTAGAGCAGGAGCAACAGGAAGAGCAACCTGGTAATGAGCCGACTGCTGAAGAGCATCAGTCCATTGACAAGACAATAGTCCTTTTATGGGAAAAGCCAATGGAAAAGGCAACGGGAAGCACAAAGCGCAGGAGACAGCAGGGTGCCATGCTGAGCTCAGCTGCCTCTTTGTTGTATTTGCATATTGATGTTGTGTAATGTAATTCATAATTTTACAATGTTGGTGTTGTGTTATGTATTTTACTATTTTACAATGTTGGTGTTGTGTTAGTATTTCACTATTTTACAATGTTGATGTGTTAGTATTTCACTATTTTACAATGTTAGTGTTGTGTTATTTTGTATTTCACAACTTTATTTAATATTTATAGCATGTAGTCACTTGAAATTTTGATTCTACTTTTTTATTAACAACCAACTTATTTGAAAAGTAGCAAATAAGTTTACATCTTATTGTTGAGTCTTTATTACAGTAAGAAACCAAAACAATCACTTTAAACAGTTTACATGTTTTCATCAAAGACTTTTGATAATGGTTGAAAAGTAGCAAAACGTTCTCTAACAAAGACGAAAAACTTTGCTGCAATAAAAGTTTAATTTTTCACTTTAAATTCTGTTTGATTTTTTTCTGTGCCTTGCTGGGGCAGGGGAAGGGAAGAGGCAAGAGTATCATCACCTCATAAACGTGTTGGCGACTAGCTGTTCCCTGACAGCTCTGCTTTTGGCACCAGCTTGATCCTCCCCTACACTCCTCACCACAGGGACATTTTCAAGATCTTCCATTTCAGCAGGGATTTCATCTAAATGGTTAAGAGATAGTTCTTCTTCCAGGGCAAAGTTGTGCAAAGTGCAGTAGGCCACCACAAACCTTGCCACTTTTGCAGGACTGTACTGCAATGTCCGCCAATGTCCAGGCACAGGAAGCGTGATTTTAAAACCCCCACATGTGCTTGGTTGTATCTCTCCTGCGCCTTAGGATCCTGAGTTATGCATCACAGGCGATCATTACATTTAATGAATGATACCCCTTCCTGTTGATGAATCTCACAGCATTATCAATGCAACATGTGTACTATCGATGGCCGCAATCACTTTTGGGAAGCCAGCAATTAAATAAAAAGCAAGGGCACTCACCCTTTGTTGCGGAGTGGACAAGTCAAAACGAATGAATTCATTGTCTTGATGGAACATGGCATCCGTTACCTGATGAATACAGGACCTCATAGCAAACTGGGTGATGTTTGAAATGTCACCAATGCCTGTCTGAAATGACCCTGATGCAAAGAAGTTCAATGCGGTGGTTACCTTCATAGACACAGACAAAGCAGTGCGGGTCGTTGAGCATGTTTGAAGGTCATCCTTCAACAGGTCACAAATTCGCCCGATTGATTTTGCAGAAGCGCAGCCTCCTCACACATACCTCATCCGACACCATTTCAAAAGATAGACTCTCCCTGTACACTCTCTCTTGTGGGCAGTAATTCCTTCTGATGAAGCGGTGTTCATGGTTCACCAATCTTCTTAGTTGCTCCCTGCGGCATGTTTCACTGCACCAGAATGTCACAGACATTTATAACATCATAAGCAGGCATGTTTCTCCCTCACAGGCTTCGTTTGTATATAGATGCTGTATACATAGGACAAAAGAAGGAAAGACTTGAAGAGCTCATTTTTGAAGTCAGTAGGTACAAATTCACATTGGGCGGTGTAGCGAAACGATTGGTATCTGATCGCCACTCATCATACCCACCTGATAAATATCACGGCCTAAATTCAGTTTTAAGACTCTTAATAACGTTCATACATGATGGGCTAATTATTTTAAACAGCAGTAAGTATGAGAAAACTCATTTTAAAATAGTCTTTTTCAGGTTGAAAACATTATCGTTCTGGATTACTTCTCATTCTATATAGAGAATGAAACCATGGTCCTCAAATGAAATCGGTTTGAAATTATTGCAGTTACTGTTCTGATTAAAAAGCCCTTAATTTTAACAGAGAACTTTCTCATGTTAGTTCATCACTGCCCGCTAACTAATCATTCCATTTCCAGGACAAAGTTTTAACTCATAGTTACCCCATATTTTACGTTTCTCAGAGTTACCAACAGCTGAATTAATTTCCTAAAACTTTTTCGATGTTCATGAAAATTCAAGCGATAGCCCATTCCTCCATCTAATTAAGAACCTTCATTTAATTTTAGAGTTGTGTGGAGAGGAAGTTTTTTTGAAACATGGAAATTATACATGCCTTTTGCATACAGTTTTGGTCTCCATATTTAAGGAAGGATATACTTGCAATGGAAGCTGTTCAGAGAAGGCTCACTGGGTTCATTCTGGAGATGAGGAGGTTGACTTATGAGGATAAGTTGAGTAGGTTGGGCCGAAACACATTGAAGTTCAGAAGAATGAGAGGTGATCTTATCGAAACATGTAAGATAATGACGGGGCTCGACAAAGTGGATGCAGGGAGGATATTTCCACTCATAATAGGTTACTAAAGTTGCATGTTCAGCCATGAACTCATTGAATGGCGGTGCAGGCTCGAGGGGCCGAATGGCCTATTCCTGCACCTATTTTCTATGTTTCTATGTTTCTATAGAGGAAAGCAAAACTCAGGGACAGAGTCTCAGAATAAGGGGCTGCCCATTTAAAACTGAGATGAGGAGGAATTTCTTCTCTCAGAGGGATGTAAATCTATGGAATTCCCTGCCCCAGAGAGCTGTGGAGGCTGGATCTTTGGATATACTTAAGGTGGAGGTAGACAGTAAGGGAATAAAGGGTAATGGGGAGTGGGCAGGAAAGTGGAGCTGAATCCATGATCAGTTCAATCATGATTTTATTAAATGGCGGAGCAGGCTCGAGGGGCCAAATTGCCTACTCCTGCTCCTATTTCTTATGTTCTTATTTTCTTATCAGGCTTTAAAAATTAAAAGAAAATTTTGCGTTGATAATGTCCCTTACTTCCTCGTTTTGCTTCTTCCTGCTGCAGCTCGACATACAGAATGCTGGCTGTACTCACGCTTTTATCTGTCGTAGAGCTTTCGTGCCTAGATTCTGGGCAGCACCTCTGTAACCTGCCACACCTTGCGCTACAACTCATAGTTCTCCAGCGCATTTGCATGATCTGTCAACCTCTTTGCTGACAGATCGTAAAAGCCGGTTTTCAGTGCATACGCATTGTGCGCTGATAACCGGCTTTTGCAATGCCTTCCAGGGTCCCTGCACACTCCGTACGGACCTGGGGAGACCGCATTACCAAGCATACTAGTTTGAAGGAGATTCGCTGGGCAGGCGTGGGGAAATAACTCAAATCTCTGAGCATGAATGTCGTTCTCCCTGGGATGCGTTGGAACTGTCAAAAGAAATGTTGACAGTTTGCAAATGCCTTCGAAGCATGCTCATTGCACGCTGAGAACCAGCACTTGTGATGCCTCTTCAGATGCATGTGCACATTGTAGGCACCCAGAGAGGCCGACATTTATGGCCCAGGGTAAAATGAATGATACCGAATTGCCAATTAATTCCCTTTTGTCTTGAATTGCGTCTTATTGAGAATATCCCATCTGGAGCTCCAAATAGCATTGACAGGGTTTTAAGTCTTAGCACACTCGACTTCTCATCCCCATTTATTCAATTTAATAGATAATAAAAATAGCCTGGCGAGTGTGGAAACACGAAGCTCAGAGGTTCCAATAAGTATGAGCAATTCGACGGAGATTTCTGTGATTTCTATTGAAGTACTTACCTTATCGTTGGGGAATGGAATTTAATAATTTCAACTTTGGGCGATAGTGTAAAATGGATGAAACCGATTTTGTTCCCTTTGTGCTCCTTGCCTGATTGTTCATTCCAATGAAGTCAATGGAAGGGGCATATAATGGAAGTGCAATTCCATAAGGCCTCTTTTGCATTATTACCTTCAGTTAAAATTCCCCTTTTTAAAAATTTGGTGAAGATATTGATCTTATTTAATCAGTCCATTTTTGGAGCTAGAGGATGCTGAATTATATTCTTCAGGTAGGTGCGAAAGCAAGTCGTGAGGAGGACAAAACTAATCTGCAAAGGGATATAAACAGGCTAATTGAGTAGGCACAAAATTGGAAGATGCAGTATCATGTGGGAAAATGTGAGGTCTTCCACTTTGGTAGGAAAAATAAAAAAGCTAATTATTATTTAAATAGGGAGAGATTACAAAATGCTGTGATACAGAGGGAAGGGAGGGTCCTTGTACATGAAACACAAAAGGTTAGCATGCAGGTACAGCACTTAACTAGCAAGGCAAATGGAATGTTGGCCTTTATTACAAGGGGGATGGAGTATAAAAATAGGTATGTCCTACCACAACTGTAAGTGGCATTGGTGAGACTGCACCTACAGTACTGCGTACAGTTTTGCTCCCCTTATTTAAGGCGAGATATAGTTGCATTGGAGGCAGATCAGAGAAGGTTTATGAGGTTCTTTGAAGAAATGTTGAGCAGGTTAGGCATATACTCCTTGGAGTTTAGAAGAATGAGAGGTGATTTATTGAAACATTTAAGATTCTGAGGGGGATTGACAGGGTTTATGCAGAGAGGATGTTTTGCCTCGTGGGGGAATCTCGAACAAGAGGGCATAGTTTCAGAATAAATGAAATGAAGAGGAATTTCTTCGCTTAGAGGGACATGAATCTTTGAAATTCTCTACCCAAGAGAGCTGTAGACGCTGGGTCATTGAATGTATTTAAGGTGGAAATTGACAGATTTTTCAATGATAAGGAAGTCAAAGGTTATGGGGAGTGACAGGGAACTGGAGTTGAGGCAAAGATCAAATCAGCCATGATCTTATTGAATGGCAGAGCAGGCTCGAGGTACCAAATGGCGTACTCCTGCTCATATTTATTATGTTCTTACGTTCTTATTAACTCTGAATTCACTCAATAGTATTACCCAAGCAGAACCAAGCTGCGAAGCTAATACTTAGCTCCTAAAAAAAATTACAAACTCTCTACAAATGCGCTGAAATCGCCAATGAACAGTTTAATTTAAACTTCAGAACAAATTGTGCTGCCCATCCGGTTAATACATGAGGAATATGTCCGAAAATTGAGTTTTCTAATTGTTATTTATTTGCATTTGGTAATTAATGTCTGCACATCAAAACACGCAGATAATATTATTACACCGACACCAGGAGCAGTGATACAGCGAGATACTGTTAAAGGTGAATAGAGAGAGATTATAAGCAGCTTACACTGAACATCAACTTTTGTCAGAATAGGGTAATATATGCATTCTACCTGTATGATTATTGCTGGATCGCCAGTTTTGTGAGAGAAGTGACGACAGTGTAATGGACACATAAATATTCTGCTTTCAAAATGAGGCCCGATGAACACCTGAGAGAAAGCTCAAGTATTACAATGAATTGCACAATTCACAACAGTTAAAGTCATTTGAACAAACATATTAAGCTAAGCCATATTTGCTAATACTGGTCAGGATGCATGACCTTTCACGTTAAAAAAGAAGTAAATAATGTTCCATTGATCATATTTAAAAATGAAATAGTTTGAAATCTGCTCTGCTGAAGTAAAAGTGTCGACTCCTGTGTTGAGGGGAGAGAGGGAAGGTTTATGCTCCCACGAGCGGGCCCACTGATATAGAGGGTCGACGCTAGCACCAGCCCACGTAGCAATTCTCGAAGTTAGCAGACAGAGACGGATGGCAAAGTATAACGATCTTTATTACGAACGACCGGGAACAACCCTTATCACAGCTGCCTGTGAGTGGAGATGCTCCCCGAACAGCACAATCATACAACTTTTATACATTTCAAAACCCCTCTGTTCCCGGACAAGACCTCCTTAGATTTCTAATTGGACTACCTTATCAGTGCTACTTCTCTAATTGGACTACCTTATCAGTACTACTCCGGATTGACAGGTCATGAGCTCTGACTGACAGGCCATGATCTCGTGACCATTTTAGACCTTTCCCAGAATGGTATCATTAGGTTGGAATGTGTTATACATTTCCTTTTGTGCCATGAAGTCTATCTCGGGTCTCTTCTCATGGCCTTATCAGCGGTCTGTTTAGGTTTTCTCCGATTGACATTCCATGTTGGAATACGATCTGCTATCCCAACCCATAATAGTATCTTCTGGAGCCTTGGTGCTGGAATGTACAAGGCGTGAGAAGAAAGGCCTTTACCTCCTTATGGGCCAGTGCAGGAACCAGCACTTTAGCCCTTGTCCCGCTGGTACCCCTAATGCCAAATTTTCCTCTTACACCTGAATCTGAGTTCATCGCATTATATGTTCATGGAAGGCATTTGTGGAAATAACAGCATATTAGCGTTAGATAAGCACTACCTACATTTTAGGTGCATCATAAATTTTCTTTGTTAATTGGTATTAAACCAATATGCTGAGGAACCAACTAGAGGGCTGGCTATCTGGGTGATGTGTAATGAGAAAGGACTAATTAGCAATCTTGTTGTGCGAGGCCCCTTGGGGAAGAGTGACCATAATATGGTAGAATTCTTTATTAAGATGGAGAGTGACACAGTTAATTCAGAGACAAGGGTCCTGAGCTTAAGAAAAGGTAACTTCGATGGTATGAGATGTGACTTGGCGAGAATAGACTGATACTTAAATGGTTGACGTGGATAGGCAATGGCAAACATTTAAATATCACATGGATGAACTTCAAAAATTGCACATCCCTATCTGGAGTTAAAATAAAATGGGGAAGGTGGCTCAACCGTGGCTAACATGGGAAATTATGGATAGTGTTAAATCCAAGGAAGAGCTATATAAAGTGGCCAGAAACAGAAGCAAACATGAGGACTGGGAGAAATTTAGAATTTAGCAGAGGACGACAAAGGATTTAATTAGGAGGGGGAAAATAGAGAATTAGAGGAAGCTTCCTGGGAACATAAAAACTGACTGCAAAAGCTTCTATAGATATGTGAAGAGAAAAAGATTCGTGAAGACAGACGTAGATCCCTTGCAGTCAGATTCAGGTGAATTTATAATGGGGAACAAAGAAATGACTGACCAATTGAACAAAAACTTTGGTTTTGTCTTCACTGCGGAAGACACAAATAACCTTCCAGAAATAGTAGGGGACCGAGGGGCTAGTGAGAACGAGGAACTGAAGGAAATCCTTATTAGGTGGGATATTGTGTTCGGGAAATTGATGGGATTAATGGCAGATAAATCCCTGGGGCTTGATAGTCTGCATCCCAGAGTACTTACGGAAGTGGCCTTCGAAATAGTGGATGCATTGGTGATCATTTTCCAACAGTCTATCGACTCTGGATCAGTTCCTATGAACTGGAGGGTAGCTAATTTAACACCCCTTTTTAAAAAAGGAGGGGGAGAGAAAATGGGTAATTATAGACCGCTTAGCCTGACATTAGTGGTGGGGAAAATGCTGGAATCAATGATTAAATATGAATTAGCAGCATATTTGGAAAGCAGTGACAGGATCGGTCCAAGTCAGCATGGATTTATGAAAGGGAAATCATGCTTGACAAATCTTCTGGAATGTTTTGAGGATGTAACTAGTAGAGTGGACAAGGGACAACCAGTGGATGTGGTGTATTTGGACTTTCAAAAGGCTTTTGACAAGATCCCACACAAGAGATTGGTGTGCAAAATTAAAGCACATCGTATTGCAGCTAATGTACTGACATGGCTAGACAACTGGTTGGCAGATGGGAAGCAGAGAGTCGGGATTAATGGGTCCCTTTCAGAATGGCAGGTGGTGACTAGTGGGGTGCCGCAGGGCTCAGTGCTGGGACCCCAGCTATTTACAATATACATTAATGATTTAGATGAAGGAATTGAGTGTAATATCTCCAAGTTTGCAGATGACACTAAACTGGGTGACGGTGTGAGCTGTGAGGACGACGCTAAGAGGCTGCAGGGTGACTTGGACAGGTTAGGTGAGTGGGCAAATGCATGGCAGATGCAGTATAATGTGGAAAAATGTGAGGTTATCCACTTTGGGGGCAAACACACAAAGGCAGAATATTATCTGAATGGTGACAGATTAGGAAAATGAGATGTGCAACGAGACCTGGGTATCATGGTACATCAGTCATTGAAAGTTGGCATGCAGGTACAGCAGGTGGTGAAGAAGGCAAATGACATGTTGGCCTTCATAGCTAGGGGATTTGAATGTAGGAGCAAGGAGGTCATACTGCAGTAGTACAGGGCCTTGGTGAGGCCTCCCCTGGAATATTGTTTTCAGTTTTGATTTCCTAACCTGAGGAAGGACGTTTTTGCTATTGAGGGAGTGCAGCAAAGGTTCACCAGACTGATTCCCGGGATGGCAGGACTGACATATGTGGAGAGGCTGTATCGACTGGGCCTTTATTCACTGGAGTTTAGAAGGATGTGAGTGGATCTCATAGAATCGTATAATATTTTGACAGAACTGGACAGGTTACATGCAGGAAGAATGTTCCCGATGTTGGGGAAGCACAGAACCAGAGGACACAGTCTAAGGATAAGGGGTAAGCCTATTAGGACTGAGATGAGGAGAAACTTCTTCACCCAGAGAGTTGTTAACCTGTGGAATTTCCTACCGCAGAGAGTTGTTGATGCCAGTCATTGGATATATTCAAGAGGGAGTTAATTATGGCCCTTACGGCTAAAGGGATCAAGGGGTATGGAGAGAAAGCAGGAAAGGGGCACTGAGGTGAATGATCTTATTGAATGGTGGTGCAGGCTCGAAGGGCAGAATGGCCTATTCTTGCACCTATTTTCTATTTTCTACGTTTCTAATATTAGTACAAGGCGGCACCGTGCTGCATGTTAGATCGAAGATCGTTCACATATATACACAGAAAGCGATATAGTCAGTAATATACAGCTGAGCAGTCACGTGGATATGCTGAGGTGTCGGTTTCTGCATCAACAGGCATTGGGAGGCGGAGATGGAGTCAAGTCTCGTCTGATATATACTGGGTCATCATCATCATAGGCAGTCCTTTGAACTCGAGGAAGGCTTGTTTCCACTCCAAAAATTAGTTCTCCAGTGACTGCACAGTCCAATACTGGAATTACAGTCTCTGTCGCAGTTGAGGCAAATAGTCATTGAAGTAAAGAGTGGGCAGGGAGGCTGGTTTGCCACATGCTCCTTCTGCTGCCTGCGCTTGTCCTCCAGATGCACTCAGTGATGAGACTCGAGGTGCTCAGTACCCAACCGGCTGCTCTTCCTCCAATTAGGGCATTTGTGGGCCAGGAATTCCCAGGTGTCGTTGGGGATGTTGCACTTTATGAAGGAGGCTTTGAGGATGTCCTTGAAACATTTCCTCTGCCCACCTGGGGCTCGCCTGCCATGTAGAAGTTATGAATAGAGTGCTTGCTGTGGGAGTCTCATGTTGGCCATGCGGATGATGTGATCCACCCATTGAGTGTGGTCAGTGATTCAATGCTGGGCTGATCGAGAACACAGATGTTGGTGCATCTATCCTCCCAATGGATTTGAAAGATCTGGCGGAGGTATTCCTCCAGCGCTTTGGCGTGTCTAATGTAAATGGCCCACGTTTCTGAGCCATATAGGAGGGCAGGTATCACTACAGCCCTGTAGACCATAAGCTTGGTGCCAGATTTGAGGTCCTGCTCTTTGAAAACTCTCTTCCTCAGGCGACGAAGGCTGCACTGGCCCACTGGAGGCGGTGTTGGATCTCATCGTCGATGTATGCCCTTGCTGATAGTAGGCTCCCAAGGTATGGAAAATGGTCCACATTGTCCAAGGTCGCATCTTGGATTTTGGTGACTGGAGGGCAGTTCTGTGTGGCGCCGTCAGGTTCGTAGAGGATCTTTGTCTTACGGATGTTTAATGTAAGGCCCATGCTTTGGTATGCCTCGGTGAAGGTGTTGACGATGGCTTGGAGTTCAGTCTCTGAATGTGTGCAGACTCAACCATAGTCCACTTATTGTAGTTCGATGACAGAGGATGTGACGACCTTGGATCTGGACTGGAGGTGACGAAGATTGAACAGGTTCACATTGGTTATATAGTTTAGTTCTATTCCAGCACGGAGCTTGTTGAACGTGAGAAGGAGCATTGCAGCGAGGAAGATCGAGACTAGCATTGGCACGATGATACAGCACTGCTTGACCCTGGTACAGATGTGGATTGAGTCTGTGGTGGATCCGTTGTTCAGGATCACGGCTTGCATGCCGTCATGAAGCAGGCAGAGGATGGTGACAAATTTTTGGGGGCAGCCAAAATGGAGAGGACGCTCCGTAGTCCCTCGCAGTTGAGAGTGTCAAATGCCTTTATGAGGTCAAAGAAGGCAATGTACAAGGGTTGGTGCTATTCCCTGCACTTCTTCTGTAGTTGTCGTGTGGTGAAGGTCGTATTTGTTGTACCGAGTGGAAAAAATCCCCTTTCCGACTGAGTCGCCTATACCGGGTATGAGAAAGATTAATGTGGATAACCAACTCAGTAGCCGTTTGGAAAGGCAATATGAGTTTTTGGCCATCAAATTTTAAGCAGTTGGAGGGCAATAAAACGCCCACTGAGTAGCCAGAAATTGGAGTGGGACCCAGTTACATCCCTCGGGCCAATACCAAGTAGCCTTGCCTGAAGCAGAATTATTTTAGAAATATGGCGCATTCTCCTAAAGCCCGCCACAAGTTTGGATATTTCACTATTTGGTCAACAATGAATTTTAGTGTGATTTATAATAAAATGATAGAATAGAATCATTGAATGGTTACATTAAGGAAGAAGCCAATTCGGCCCCTTGAGCCCCTGCCCACTCACATCCACTTCCACTCTCCTGCCCTTTTCCATTAGCCCTGCAATTGTTATCCCTCAGTTATTTATCCAACTCCCTTTAGAAAGATAAGTTCGAGGCTGCCACCACCAAGCTCCCAGGCAGTGCATTCCAGATCCCAATCACTGACTCGCTGCATAAAAATGTTTTTTTTCACAACGCCTTTGGTTCTTTTGCCAATCACTTTAAATCTTTGTCCTCTGATTCATGACCCTTCGGCAAATGGGAATAGTGCCTCTCTATCACCTCTGTCTAGACCCCTCATGATTTTGAACATGTCTATCAAATATCCTCTCAATCTTCACTTCTTGAAGGAGAACAACACGAGCTGCCCCAGTCTATCAATGTAATTGAATTCCCTCATTCCTGCAATAATTCTCGTAAATCATTTTTGCGCCTTCTCGAAGGCCTTCACATCCTTCGTAAAGTGTGGTGCCGAGAATTGGACACATTACTACAGTTGTGGCCGAACCAGTTTTATACATAGTTTCTACAATGTTGTACTCTCTACCTCTATTTATGAAGTTCAGGATCCTACAGAAACATAGAAACATAGAAAATTGGTGGAGGAGTAGGCGATTCGATCCTTCGAGCCTGCACCACCATTCAATAAGATCATGGATGATTATTCACCTCAGTACTCCTTTCCTGCTTTTTCTCGATACCCATTAATCCCTTTAGCCGTAAGGGCCATATCTAACTCCCTCTTCAATATATCCAGTGAACTGGGATCAACAACTCTCTCAGGTAGGGAATTCCACAGGTTAACAACTCTCTGAGTGAGGAAGTTTTTCCTCATTTCACTCCCAAATGGCTTACCCCTTATCTTTAGACTATGTCCCCTGGTTCTGCACTTCCCCAACATCGGGAGCATTCTTCCTGCATGTAACCTGTCCAGTCCTGTCAGAATTTTATATGTTTCTATGAGATCCCCTCTCATCCTTCTAAAATCCAGTGAATAAAGGCCCAGTCGATCCAATCTCTCCTCATATGTCAGTCGAGCCATCCTGGGAATCAGTCTGGTGAACCTTCGCTGCACTCCCTCAATAGCAAGAACGTCCTTCCTCAGATTAGGAGAACAAAACTGAACACAATATTCCAGGTGAGGCCTCACCAAGACCCTGTACAACTGCAGTAAGACTTCCCTGCTCCTATACTCAAATCCCCTAGCTATGAAGGCCAACATACCATTTGCCTTCTTCACCGCCTGCTATACCTGCATGCCAACTTTCAATGACTGATGCACTATGACACCCAGGTCTTGTTGCACCTCCCATTTTCCTAATCTGCCGCCATTCAGATAATATTCTGCCTTCGTGTTTTTGCCCCCAAAGTGGATAACCTCACATTTATCCACATTAGACTACATCTGCCATGTATTTGCCTACTCACCCAACCTGTCCAAGTCACCCTGCAGTCTCGTAATGTTCTCCTCACAGATCGGACCGCCACCCAGTTTAGTGTCATCTGCAAACTTTGAGATATTACACTCAATTCCTTCATCCAAATCTTAATGTATACTGTAAATAGCTGGGGTCCAGCACTGAGCCCTGCAGCACCCCACTAGTCACTGCCTGCCATGCTGAAAATGACCCATTTATCCCGAATCTCTGCTTCCGGTCTGCCAACCAGTTCTCTATCCACGTCAGTACATTACCTCCAATACAATGTGCTTTAACTTGCACACCAATCTCTTGTGTGGGACCTTTCAAAGCCTTTTTCAAAGTCCAAATGCACCACTGCCACTGGTTCTCCCTTGTCCACTCTACTGGTTACATCCTCAAAACATTCCAGAAGATTTGTCAAGCATGATTTCACTTTCATAAATCCATGCTGACTTGAACTGATCCTGTCACTGCTTTCCAAATGCGCTGCTATTTCATTTTTAATCATTGATTCCAAAATTTTCCCCACTACTGATGTCAGGCTAACGGTCTATAATTAGCCGTTTTCTCTCTCCCTCATTTTTTAAAAAGTGGTTTTACATTAGCTACCCTCCATCCATTGGAAGTGATCCAGAGTCGATAAACTGTTGGAAAATGATCACCGATGCATCCACTATTTCTAGGGCCACTTCCTAAGTACTTTCAGAAGGCTTTCGACAAGGTCCCACACAGGAGATTAATGTGCAAAGTTAAAGCACATGGGATTGGGGGTAGTGTGCTGACGTGGATTGAGAACTGGTTGTCAGACAGGAAGCAAAGAGTAGGAGTAAATGGGTACTTTTCGGAATGGCAGGCAGTGACTAGTGGGGTACCGCAGGGTTCTGTGCTGGGGCCCCAGCTGTTTACATTGTACATTAATGATTTAGATGAGGGGATTAAATGTAGTATCTCCAAATTTGCGGATGACACTAAGTTGGGTGGCAGTGTGAGCTGCGAGGAGGATGCTATGAGGCTACAGAGTGACTTGGATAGGTTAGGTGAGTGGGCAAATGCGTGGCAGATGAAGTATAATGTGGATAAATGTGAGGTTATCCATTTTGGTGGTAAAAACAGAGAGACAGACTATTATCTGAATGGTGACAGATTAGGAAAAGGGAAGGTGCAACGAGACCTGGGTGTCATGGTACATCAGTCATTGAAGGTTGGCATGCAGGTACAGCAGGCGGTTAAGAAAGCAAATGGCATGTTGGCCTTCATAGCGAGGGGATTTGAGTACAGGGGCAGGGAGGTGTTGCTACAGTTGTACAGGGCCTTGGTGAGGCCACACCTGGAGTATTGTGTACAGTTTTGGTCTCCTAACTTGAGGAAGGACATGCTTGCTATTGAGGGAGTGCAGCGAAGATTCACCAGACTGATTCCCGGGATGGTGGGACTGACCTATCAAGAAAGACTGGATCAACTGGGCTTGTATTCACTGGAGTTCAGAAGAGTGAGAGGAGACCTCATAGAAACGTTTAAAATTCTGACGGGTTTGGACAGGTTGGATGCAGGAAGAATGTTCCCAATGTTGGGGAAGTCCAGAACCAGGGGTCACAGTCTAAGGATAAGGGGTAAGCCATTTAGGACCGAGATAAGGAGAAACTTCTTCACCCAGAGAGTGGTGAACCTGTGGAATTCTCTACCACAGGAAGTAGTTGAGGCCAATTCACTAAATATATTCAAAAGGGAGTTAGATGAAGTCCTTACTACTCGGGGGATCAAGGGGTATGGCGTGAAAGCAGGAAGTGGGTACTGAAGTTTCATGTTCAGCCATGAACTCATTGAATGGCGGTGCAGGCTAGAAGGGCTGAATGGCCTGCTCCTGCACCTATTTTCTATGTTTCTATGTACTCTGGGATGCAGACTTTCAGGCCCCGGGGATTTATCGGGCTTCAGTCACATCAATTTCCCTAACACAATTTCCCACCTAATAATGATGTCCTTCAGTTCCTCCTTCTCACTAGACCCTCAGTCCCCTTGTACTTCCGGTAGGTTATTTGTGTCTTCCTTCGTGAAGACTGAACCAAAGTGTTTGTTCAACTGGTCTGCCATCTTTCTTCCCCATTATAATTTCACCTAAATCTGACTGCAAGGGACCTACATTTGTCTTCACTCATCTTTTTCTCTTCACATATCTATAGAAGCTTTTGCAGTCAGTTTTTATGTACCCAGCAAGTTTCCACTCATACTCTATTTTCCCCCTCCTAATTAAGCCCTTTGTTCTCCTCTGCTGAATTCTAAATTTCTCCCAGTCCTCAGGTTTGCTGCTTTTTCTGGCCAATTTATATGCCAATTCCTTGGATTTAACACTATCCTTAATTTCCCTTGCTAGCCACGGTTGAGCCACCTTCCCCGTTTTATTTTTACTCCAGACAGGGATGTACAATTGTTGAAGTTCATACATGTGATCTTTAAATGTTTGCCATTGCCTATCCACCGTCAACCCTTTATTTCTCATTTGCCAGTCTATTCTAGCTAATTTACTTCACATACCACTGAAGTTACCTTTCCTTAAGTTGAGGACACTCGTCTCTGAATTAAATTTGTCACTCTCCATCTTAATAAAGATTTCTATCATATTATGGTCACTCTTCCCCAAGGGGCCTCACACAATAAGATTGCTAATTAGTCCTTTCTCATTACACATCACCCAGTCTAGGATGGCCACCCTCTAGTTGGTTCCTCGACATATTGGTGTAGAAAACCATCCCTAATACACTCCAGGAAATCCTCCTCCACCGTATTGCTACCAATTTGGTTAGCCCAATCTATATGTAGATTAAAATCGCCCATGATAACTGTTGTACCTTTATTGCATGCTTCCCTAATGTCTTGTTTGCTGCTGTCCCCAACCTCACTCCTAATGTTTGGTGGTCTGTATACAACTCCCACTAGCGTTTTCTGCCCTTTAGTATTCCGCAGCTCCACCCATACAGATTCCACATCATCCAAGCTATTCTCCTTCCTTACTTTTGCATTAATTTCCTTTTTAACCAACAACACTACCCCACCTCTTTTTCCTTTCTGTCTCTCCTGCCTGAATGTTGAATACTCCTGGATGTTGAGTTCCCAGCCTTGATCAACCTGGAGCCATGTCTCCGTGATGCCAATTATATCACATTCATTCATTGTTGCTTTTGCAGTTAATTCATCCACCTTATTATGAATACTCCTCCCATTGAGGCACAGAGCCTTCAGGTTTGTCTTTTTAACACACTTTGCCATTTTGGAATTTTGCTGTAATGTGGCCGTTTTTGATTTTTGTCTTGGGTTTCTCTGCCCTCCACTTTTACTTTTCTTCTTTCTATCTTTTGCTTCTGCCTCCATTCTACTTCCCTCTGCCTCCCTTCACAGGTTCCCATCCCCCTATCATATTAGTTTAACCCCTCCCCAACAGCACGAGCAAACACTCCCCCTTGGACATTGCTTCTGCTCCTGCCCATGTGCAGACCGTCCGGTTTGTACTCGTCCAACCTCCCCCAGACCCGGTTCCAATGTCCCAGGAATTTGAATCCCTCCCCTCTGCAGCACTCCTCAAGCCACGTGTTTATCCTAGCTATCCTGACATTCCTACTCTGACTAGCACGTTGCACTGGTAGCAATCCTGAGATTACTACCTTTGAGGTCCTACTTTTTAATTTAACTCCTAGCTCTCTAAATTCAGCTTGTCGGACCTCATCCCATTTTTTACCGATATCGTTGGTACCTATATGTACACGACAACTGGTTGTTCACCGTCCCCCTCCAAAATGTCCTGCAACCGCGCGAAGACACCCTTGACTCTTCCACCAGGGCACAACATACCATTCTGAAGTCTCGATTACGGCCACAGAAACGTCTATCTATTCCCCTTACAATAGAATCCCCTACCACTATAATTCCTGTTCCTGCCCTCCATGGTGCCATGAACTTGGCTGTTGCTGCCCTGCCCTGATGACTCATCCCCCCAACAGTACCCAAACTGGTGTATCTGTTTTGGAGGGTGATGACCGCAGGCGATCTCTGCACTACCTTCCTTCCACTACTCTTCCTGTTGATCATCCATTCCCTATCTCTCTGTGTAGCTTTTACCTGCCGGATGACCAACTCACTAAATGTGCTCTTCATGGCTTCCTCAGCATCACGGATGCTCCAGAGTGAATCCACCTGCAGCTCCAGTGCCACAATGCAGTCTGTCAGGAGCTGCAGCAGGATACACTTCCCACACATTTAGTCATCAGGGTCAGTGGAATCGCCGCTGACTTCCCACATAGCACAGGAGGAGCATGACATGTTTCTGAGCTCGCCTGCCATGACTTCACCCTGAGATTAACTTAATTTGGCAACAACAATGATAAAGGTTACCTACTGATAAGGAAAAGAAAAAGAAAAACTACTCACCAATCACCAGCCGATCACTTACCCCCTTGGCTGTGAAGTCACCTTTCGATTTCTTTCTACTTCTTTGTTTTTGTTTCTTTGCATTTTAAACGGCTTTCTCAACCTGTTCTTCCACCTTCAACTATTTGTGCATACCCCCAGATCTCTCTGTTGATGCACCCACTTTAGGATTTTACCAGTTAGTTTGTATTGCCTCTCATTATTTCTACCAAAATGTATCACTTCACACTTTTCTGCATTAAATTTCATCTGCCACGTGTCGGCCCATTTCACCAGCCTGTCTGTGTCTTCCTTATATCATTCACTCTCCTCATCACTATACTTCAAAGTTTTGAATCACCTGCAAATTTTCAAATAATCCCCTGGGGAACAACACAGTATACCTTCCTCCTGTCCGAAAATCAACCGTTCATTACTACTCTCTGTTTCCTGTCGCTTTGCCAATTTTGAATCCAGGCTGCCACTGTCCCTTTTATTCTAAGGGCTTCAAATTTGCTGGCAAGCCTATTATGTGGCACGTTGTGGAATGCCTTTTGGAAATCCAAGTACACTACATCGACCGCATTACCCTCATCAACCCTCTCTGTTACCTCATCAAAAAACTCAATATACCATCAGTTTGATCCCAGAAAGGATTACGATTCTGAGAGCAGCAGATGCTGGGAATGGCAATGGGTGTTGCTCGAGTGACGCGAAGAGCTGACAGTGTTGTATATGAAAGGTAGATTGTCCACTTCATGCTAATGGAACGCGACTTCCATAAACATTAGAAAGTCCTATCCCAACTTATTTCAAAAGTTACATCACTAATTGGAAATGAGGGCGCTGATCCCAGTCAAGGCAGCGATTTCAGCCATTACAATTGGTCATAGCTCCCTTGGAGTATTTTGGGAAACAACTCCGCTTCCCTCTCCGAATTGATATTCGCGGCCCCTCCTGAAGTGTGTTTGTTGGGAAAGTTTGATGGGAGTTGTTTTAAGTGATTCTGTAAAAAAAAAGGAGATTTTTTGTGTGTTTACATTTGCATGATTTCAAATAGGAAGGGCAAATATGTCTCATATATCGATTGATCAAACTGCATCATTATGGGAATTTCATTGATGACATAACAGTAATGATGTTTACTGTGCAGATCTGTCATTCTGAGCAACAGGAAACATCGAATCTGATGGGGTTTCTTTCCTTTCGTTTGTGCCTTTGTTCCGAAAAAAATTAAAGGGAAAAATAATATTTTATGAAGTGAACAACCTGGTTGTAAAGCGAATGCATGTGGACTGAGAAATGATGTAGTTGGCTGATTTAATCCATATATTTGTGGATCAAGGAAGGCAAATTTGAGTGGAAGGAGCCAAAATATGTCAACATTAAAACGGTGCCTCACTAGCTATGGAGTGAGTCAAACTCCCATTTTGTTGACTTCAATTTGATGTCTCGAGCCGGATTCATTTCCACTGTAACAACACGTCTCAGTTTTGGCTTGTCTTTGGTGCTGACTAGAGCTCTGAACTCTGGCATGACATTGAATTACATAGAATACACAGTGCAGACAGAGACCATTCGGCACAACCAGTGCAAGCTGGCATTTATGGTCCACATGAGCCACCTTTCATCAGCGTAACCCTCTACACATTTCTCCCTCATATGATTATCTAGCTTGTCCGGTAATGCATACTCTTTGCCTCAACTGCTCCTTGTGACAGTGAGTTTCTCATTCTCACCACTCTCTGGGTAAAGACATTTCTTCGGAAGTCCCTATTTGATTTCTTGGTGACGAACTTATATTTATGGCCTCTAGTTTCTACCTTGCTCACAAGTGAAAACACTCTCCCTGTATCTACTCTGTCAAAACGTGTCATAGTTTCAAAGACTTCGAATCGGTACCTCTCAGGCTTCTCCTTTCAAGAGGAAACAGTTCTTTTCTGTCTGTATAACCTGCAATTATGGTATCAACATTATATCTTTCCACACTCTGCAGTGCCTCTATATATAGCTTATAATATGATGACCAAAACTATACACATTACTCAAGGTTTAGTCTAATCAATATTCAATATACGTTTAGCATAGCCTCTGCACTTGTTAATTCTATTCCTCTAGAAATAAATCCGAGTGCTTGGTTGCTTTTGTTATGGCCTCAATGACATGCGGCAGAACTTTTAGTGATTTTTGTATTTTGTACATTCAGATCCCTTTTCTCCTCTAACCCAATCTGATGCTTATTTTCCAAGTCATATGTGACCACCTAATATTTATTACCAAACGGTAATACCTCACACTTATCTATGTTAAAATTAATTTGTCAATTATTTGCCAAACCTGCAAGTGTGTTAATGTCCTCTTGTAATCTGTTAAATGTGTCCTGTATAGTGACTATCCACTCCCCACAATTTGGCTTTGTCAGGCAATTTAGAAATTGTGTTTTGGATTCCAAAGTCTAAATCGTTAATATAAATTGTGAACAAAAGTTGTAAATTGGCAACTTGGGAACAACATGGCAGGTCAGGAAGGTCCTAATCACAGAAAGAATAAAACGCCCTGGGGATAATTTACAGAATTAACACATTTAGGGCAATAGCTGGCTGTTTCAACAGATAACAACATGTGTTACTGACGAGAGTAGGGATTGAGGGATATGTTAAGGACACCAGTGTTGGGTTGAGATCAGTTAAAACAACATATATGTTTGTCAAATTGATTTAATTTCACATCATCAAAATTCTTATGTTTATCCACATCTGACATCGCCTGTCTTACACTATCGGCAAAAGTTAATAATATCCCAAGCGTTTTGATCTGTTACAATATGACATCGAATATGGGAAACAGATGGCAGCTTCCATTTCCTTTGGATATTATTGTATGTAGATGTCAACTGAACAACTTCTGCACTCTTCCGATGGATGTAGTTCAATTTTAGTTCTGTGGATCATTTTACTTATTTGATTAAGTTGGTAATGTCTGCCAGGGGACGCTTAATCACAATCTTCAATTCCTCTCTGAATTTGCTCTGCGATACTGCATATATAAACGTGTTTGTGCAAGTACTCAAACATATCAACATGTACCCGGATTTTTCCGCAATGGTGAAAGAATCATTGTAATTTGATTCCATAAATTGAGTATCTGTAAATAGCACACATATGAAAACTATGAAATTTACCAACCATAATAGTATAAAATTACTTGAGATAGCAAGCAGTAAAATGATGGATTTCCTTCGGTTCTCCATCTCTGGATCATTGCGATTCCCACCACTGTTGTTTCCTCGGAGACCACTCCTCACTCTATTGGCCAGTACAATGTGCCTGATGGTCAGGGCGTTGAGCAGCACGATCAACACAAATGGCGCAAATGGGGATAATATGGTTTCCAACCACAAAAATGCTATCCATATGGCTGACGTGTAGCAGCTTGTTTTTACATAGCAGGACCATGGGATATTGTCAATTATTTCCCGAGGTTCATATGCAAAGTACAGAGGTATATTTTCAAAGAAACTTATGAAACACACCACTGCTATCACCACAGCTGCAGTTTTCTCTCTGCAATATTTTGCTCGCAATGTTTGGTAAGAAATAGCGACAAATCGATCAAATGTGAAAGCCACAGTTAGCCAGACAGAGCAATCAATGGATGCATAAAGCAGGGCATGATTGAGACTACAAATAGGAGTATAGTTCAGGAATGAATATGGAAAATAAGCATCGTTAATCTCATACAGAACTACATTAAATGTCAGGACCATTAGATCAGCCGCTGCCATGGCCACCAGGTAACCGGTAATGCATTGGGAGAGCCCGCACTTTCTTCGGGAGAGAATGATAATTGTCAGCAAATTAGCTGCAAAAAAGCGAAAATTGAATTATTAACTCTCTTGATTCTGTCAGGGTGATCAGTCGACAGTTCTTTGTAAGAAATTCATGAAAAGTTATCTTATCACTCAAATCTCTCTCTCTCTTCTCTATTTCTCCCAATCTACGGGATTAGCCTTGTAATTCTCAGCACGTAAATATATTTGTGGATATCTGCCGTTAGCTTATTCTGCGTTAATTCACAAGAGAAAAAACAGTGCAGTGACTGACATGGTTGATTATTCAATTTTACACCTGAGCAAAAATGGGCTTTTCTGACTGGTGGCCGCAATTGAATCTGCGCAATTTTAATTTCCATTCACTTCAACAGAAAGGAATGTCCAACTAGGTGAAAAAAGCCAAAAGGGCGGCCGATTTGCTTATTCCTGTCCTTCCATTCACATCATGGAATAGCTTCCCAACTCTCCTTCCAGGAGTAAACCGGCGTTGCGGAACCAGTCACCGATAATAGTGTGCGGCCGAACTCCCCTTACCAGTTTTAAGACAAACGTCAATTTGAAAAGGTAGACTAAAATCTGTCTTTTCAAATATCCACAGGTATGACACATTACAGGTTTCTGTGTGACAACACGATTCTGACCACAACATTCTATCGTTTAGTCTTGTTGAGGCAGGTGAAAAATCTTTCCGTTGCTTTTCCTCCACAAGTGACCAGGAAAGGAAGATTTCTCAGTGATACAAATTGTTTCATGTGCACAATATAATGACATACATTTCATCTTGGCTTTGCCTCAACTATTTACCACAGAATCGTATAAATAAAAGCGGCCGGGAAATTGCCGAGAAATATGTGGGGTCTGAGGATGGCAGAGGGCATTTTCTGTTTTATCAGTTATTATAAGAAATGTGGACACTGGTTCGCCTCAGGTGCACACATTTAAAGAGAATTAGAAATTTAATTTATTAATAATGTGCAATAGCTATTTATATGAACCGGGGCTGTTGGAAGAATGACTGTGCTTCGCAAACAGGACCAGGATTGCCTTGGGTGGTAATTCACGGGCCGCCCGTTATCTGCCCGCTCGATGTCCAGTTTCTTCGACTAATGGAGCTGAATATCGGAGGTGTGTATAACAGTGCCATTCCGCCCAAGTCTGTCAGCCCCAGATAGATGCTGCTACATGGGTAGCTCTCCTTAAATAATTTCTCAACAAATATCCTAAATCTATTTCAAAATATGTATTTCAATCCAAGTATAATTATTGTCAAAAGGAAACCGCTGTGCATGCAGGAAATCGGAAGTAAAAGCAGAAAATGCTGGAAAAACTCAGCAGGTTAGGCAGCTTCTGTGGAGAGAGAAACAAAATTAACATTTCAGGTCCTTGCCTTTTCGACAAAAGAACGATTGTCCCCAATTTGACGACATAAAAACGGTACTTCAGCATCAAGCCTGAACCAAATAATGTAAAAAGCAAGAGGTTGTGTCTCAAATCCAAATCTCTGTCAAGAGTGGAACCGTAAACTTTGGGAACTTTAGATTGTACAGACATAGCAGTTGTGACTGTACGGACATCCTATATAGTGACTGTGTCCCAGTTTGTCTATCATCTGTCTGTGCTTGATGTGTGATGAGGTATTTCTCTTTCCTCCAGTTTTCGTAAACAAGAAACATTAAAAAAAACACACACAACAGATGGATTAAAGTCTTTTATTGATTTGAAATATTTATCTCTTGGTTTATCGAATGGCCCGATAGGACCAGCAAAGAGGGAACTTTTCACCTTCAGCCCATAATGTGAAGAACGGGCGACCTGCCCATTGTAAACCCCGTCTGTCTTTCCTCCCATTGTTGAAGGTGGAAATGACTCCAGCATCAGCGGACGAGTGTCTGCAGTAACATTATTGAATGCAATTACTGGGGAGGGATCGGCCGATCTCCTGTGGTACATTCAACTCTTCATAGAGTTTCTCCCGTATTATAAAGATCGTCTATCAAAGCTGTGGTGGGACATCCGGAGAAGACCAGTGGAAATTTAATTGTGGTCACTCTACTTCAGCCATGCTCAGCAAACTTGGGATAGATTGTAGTCTTTGCTGCCTAGGCATTAAACATCGGCCGACATTCGTGGGGTAGAAATAGGTTTTGGACAACAGCACTGAACAGGAGGTTGCACATCGGCTGTAATATACCTCGCTTGATATTCAATAGAAGTCAATGGAACTGCGCATCAGTCGGGGAATGAGAGGCAGACCGGTAGCGCAGTTCTATCCCTGTATATAGAAAGGAAAATATGGGACCTATGACCGCAGCTGTTGACAAAACCCGCCTGAATGTCTTGCAATAATAATAGAGGAAATCCGCAAGTTTGTAGGAAGCCTATCCTCCACAGAGGAATTGTCTTTTTGTGCTTGACTCAGGCAAGACAGAAAACCCCCGATATAAAGGCTAAAATATGTCCCATGGTTATCGGATAAATCACCACTTGGTTTAGAAGTAAAACAGTGCAGCAGTAGCTGGACACACTTTAGTAGCACTGGTCTAATTTTGCTTTGTGACCTCAGAACACTAAAAACATGATATATCGTACAGTTACAGTATTGAGCACATCAGGTTCCTCCATAAGCTCTATTACCCAGTAGTTGCCAGCGTTCAATGACCTGGCCTGGCATCAACACAAATACCCACTGATTTCCATGGCAAGTAATAGTGAGAAAACGCATTGCTCCAGTCCCAACTCGGAAAATTATTGAACTTGGGCGTGAAATTGATCTTGGGCAGTGGTGTAAATCTAGTGATAGCGAATTGGCGTCCCATTTTACCCAAATTACATTTTAATTGACTCGTCCGCACCACTCTGTGGCCCTAGCAAAGTGATTCAAAATGATGAGGTGGTGAAGACCAACATTTACACTATAGACTTTAGTTATAGTTATCGTATAAATACACCGAAAACCGCAAGTTGCTCTAAAAATGGGTTCTGCACACAAGAAATTGCAGATGAGGCGCTGCTCTCAGCCTTGTTTACAAGCTGCTGCATCTACGAGAAGGGTGCCCGGAGCTACTCCCTGTTGGAAAAGGGGGAAATAAGTCGGCTCCGGTGCTAATCTGTCAAATGGTTAGGCCTGCAGGCGGAATGCAGACGCACGGATGCTACAATATAGTAACAGCAGGCCAGCGTGTTCTTGTGGGCCCGGGACAATCTCTTGTTTCTCCCGCGGTCACAAAATATAACAGAGAAATGTAGTTGCCTTTTCCTGAGCAGCGCCAGGAATCCCTTTAAGGATTGCTGGTTTTACGACGCGATCTGATAAAAATACTTGTTCCGGACACAGAACGACAAGACTGAGTATCAGGACTGAGGCATTTCCAATAAACTACTGAAATTATATCGGCAAAGAAAACTGTGCTTCCTCTCAGGTTGTTACATAAACAATATCACAGAAACTTGGAGATATTTTGAGTTATTTGTTTGATGCCAGCAATCATTCTCTGCAAATCAAACATATCACAACAGACAGATAATATTATTACACCGACAGCAGCAACATTGACACAGTGAAGCACTGTTAAAGATGAGCATTAACTGATTATAAGCGGCTTACCAGGAAGACCAACTATTGCAAGAATCGGATAGTAAATGTTTTCTATCTGTATGATTACTGGCTGTCCCATAGTCGGAGAGAAGTGACGTTGCCTGTAACTGTTATGAAGAGACAAATTTTTGCTTTCAAACTAAGCTCTTATTTATACCTGAGACAAACCTCCAGTGACACATGAGCATTACACAATCATTCTCATCAGCTCCTGCCAGTTTAAAAAACAGATTAGGTCCAATCATATTTACTGCTACTGATCCGAGATATTTTGGCAATGATATTATCCTTTGATAGATTCAGGACTCCAGCATATGATTGTTATCATACGTTCCAAGCAAAATATTTCGACATCTCCATTACTGCAATCATGATGCAAGACTTCTGAAGCAGAGGATATTGATTTATAGATTCATGCGAGGCATTTGATGGAAAATATTTGTGATGGATTTGCTCTCTCTAGATCTTAGTTATGTCAAGAATTCACCCTATTATTTATAATTGATGACATATATTAATTATATTAAGATAAGAATGCTACATGTGGGATTGAAGAACATACAGTTACACACAGAACATCATATACTCAGTTGTATACATATGAGCAGCCCCACAGATATACAGAAATGTTAGATTTTTGGACGTATTAACAGACCTTGTGCGGAGTTAAAACAGTTAGTTGGGCAGGATGAGCATTCGAATGTAATTTGAATAAACCCTCTAAAACACTTTGCCAAACGCGTTGGTAAAAGTTCATTGGTAATTGTTCTCATGGCAACAGTGACGGTATCTGTGCATACATGTCAGTCTGTGTAAAAATAAATCATCATATCATTTTTATGGAGTTGTATTAGTCTTTGTCTATGCCTTTGCTTGGCAATTCATGAAACAGAAATCTAACTAATCGTGTTTTGAAGCGGCCAGTCTATTTGGAATGTTAATCCATAACCGCTGAATTTAATGTCTCTGATTGGGAAATGATTAAACAATTTTTTATTGAAAGGAGACAATATATAAAAACATTAAAGCACAAAAATCTAGACTGCTGCTCCAGGACAGTGCTGAGGGAGTTCTCCACTATCGGAGTTGCCGTCTATGGTATCGGACGTTAAACTATTAGATTTTTGCCCTTTCAGTTGGGCCTAAAAGATACCATGCCACTATTTCGAGGAATAGCAGGGGAGTTCTCACCGCTGTCCTGGCCAATATTCATCCCTCAATCATCATCACTTAAAAAAAATGCTTTGATCATGACCACATTGCCGATTGTGGGAGCTTGCTCTGTGCATATTGGCTGCCGCGTTCCTTTCTTTACAACAGTAGTTGTACTTCATTGGCTGTAAGTTTATTTTTTACATGCGGTGGTCGTGTTAGCCACTATGTCAATGCAAGACTTTCTTTTTTATTCACTGCACACACATTTCAGAATTTCATGTCTTTAGTTATGATTGGTGATGTGAAACGCTGGACACAAGCGACAGATCAAGTAATATTTGGGCGTGAGCAGAAGCGGAAATTACATCTCTTCTGGGCTCTATTTTAACTCTAGGGTGGGAGAGTGAGTGACGTGCGTGGTTAGGAGAAGCAGTGGGCAAGCTCTGCCAATTTCAACGGCCGGAAATAATGAGTGTATGCCCTGCTGTGTTACCTCCCGGAAATTGCCGGCAACTTGGTGGCAAGCTGCTGCCGGGCCAGAAAAATCACGTGGCAAGAGACTGCAGCACGGGACCATCAAGGAAGCGCTTCCTTGCACAAGGCAAGTGGATGGATGGAAAAAGTGGTCAGGGAAGGGAGGAGCTCAAGGTCGGGGAAATCCAAGGATTCCTTGTGCGACTCAGAGGAGAATTCCTGCTCCTACTGATCCACAGGTAAGAGCAACTGTCAGATCCCTGGATAGCTTGTGAGTCCGCTTATCACAATCTCCTCTAGCAAAGAGACCTGTTGCATGTTGCACAAAGCTGCAAACACGGCAGTGCTTCCAAAAGAGGTTCCTCGATGATGCCACAAGAATTCAGGGTCAGTAGACTGATGTCACGGAGCCAGAGTAGAAGGCGGAGCTTGGGGGACAATCCTGGGATCGTGGTCGTGCAGAGAGGCGACAATAGTGGATTAGGAATAACTTCACCTGAATAATTTCCAACCCCTAGACATTAACAGTCCTAACATTATAGTGGCCTCCATGACAACAGTTTGATCTGAATCACATTCTCACCAGTGACCCTTTAGCACCAGCACCATGTCGGAAGCCCATGGTATTTCTCCCTCACATTGGACCAATCTCACTAATCAGTCACAACAAATCATTTTAGTGGTAAATGTTGGCATTCACTTCCGTCTTTCTATGGTTCACAACAACACATTGCGAATAAGTAAGAGACAGTTGATAGTAGAGTGTACGAACAGATTTATTGATGTACAGCACAGTGATCGTCCTAACTGTATACAGAGAGAGCAACTTTTTGGGTTTCTGTATCTTTCGAGCTCTCTGAAGAACTACTGAAAAACCTGCTCCTTTACACACCATATTTTGCCTACATCACATGTGCATGTCATAGATAAGACCTCATGATGTTTCTATCCTCAAATCCTTTAAAGACAATCTCTTCATTTAAACAGTTGTAATTGCTCACTCAAAAGCTATTTCCTTCCAGCAAGACTTCCTGAAACTGCTCTTAATCTCGCTGAGAAACAGGCTTTATTAACGGATATCTTTCAATATAGAGCTGATGGATAACTTTGCCTATGTTTATTACCCTGACCTCTAAAGTTATATTAGTCATTCATGGTGACGTCATTACTGTCACTTGTTTCCTGACATAAACATTATACGTATTGGAAGACAAACTGCATTCCTCACACGATATTTCAAAGCCATCTTATTTATCTTGGAAGAACTGTTGCTACAATATGCAAAGAAGTTCGACCATTAACCCACAACTCCCCAAGATCTCCAACATACAGCTCTCCAGATGGCCAACATATCCACCACTTATTATTTCTGATAATGCATGCAAATATAGTGAGGTTGACTGTGCATTCTGTATAATGCCAGTCCATGATGCTGAATTATATGTTAAACTGTCACCCATCTTCATAATTTCCAGAGGTCGATGCCCCATTTTCAACTCTAATTGTTTGATTATACAAAATTAGTAATTTACTGTTTGGATTTTTAAATGACAGAATTAATCCAATATAATGGTTACCATTACTACTGATCAACCTGAATCTCCAACAGCCCCTAGCGATGACTCATGGGCATATTTAAGGTTTTAATATTATTAGTATCATATACCTTTCTCATTAGGTTAATATTGTACATCATGATACTGACAAATAAAATTATAATAGATTACACAGAACATTACACTGTACCGTAATATTAAGAAATCAGGGATTAAATATTCTCCAGCTCCCCTTTTAACAGTATCCATCTTGTAAATATTCTTGCTAAGTATTATTTCCCACTACCTTGCCGTCATCTCAATTTCATTGTTAACTCAAACGAATTCAACCCTGAATTTCAGAAATTCAAAGTCTATGTTCCTCTTTACATTAATTTCCATTCCTCTGACAGGTACCAATATGTTGAACGCGATATTGCTTGGTTACAAAGATGGTTTCGCTATGGAGCTGATGGCAGTACCTTTTACAAATAAAAGTCTCACCTTCTTGCGCCATATTAACTATTTCATGTCGCACTGTTGTCAAGTAACTGAGTATGTTTGAGACTCATTCTTCAGTGCATTTCTAACATACATTAGCACATGCTAGTTGCTTCATATGCAACATACAAAATTTACACACAGACTGGTATTCCGAAATCAGACCTCTCTTTTCGGCAGTCCCCCGGAGTGGAGGATGACTTGCTTCCATACAGGTGGGGCAGACAGTGGTTGGAGGGACGGGTGGATGGGGTGCTTGATTTATTGTACACTCCTTCCGCTGCTTGTACTTGGCTTCCATGTGCTCCCACCGAAGGGACTCGAAGTGTTCAGTGCCTTCTCGGATGCTCCTCCTCCACTTTGTGCAGTCTTGGGCCAGCGATTCCCAAGAGTGTGGCGATGTTACATTTTTTCAAGGAGGTTTTGAGGTTGTCCTTGAAGCGTTTTCTCTACCCTCCTGGGACTCACCTGCAGTGACATAGCTCGGAATAGAGTGCTTGTTTCAGGAGTCTAGTATCGGGCGTGTGGACAATGTGGCCCGCCCACCGGAGCTAGTTGAGTGTGGTCAATGCCTTGATGCTGGGGATATTGGCCTAAGAGAGAACACTGACGTTTTTGCACCTATCCTGCCAATTAATTTTCAGTAATTGGTAGAGGCCGCGTTGGTGGTAATTCCCCAGTGATTTGAGGTGCCTACTTTACATAGTCTATGTCTCTGAAGCATATAGGAGGGCGGATATCATGACTGCTCTGTAGACCATAAGCTTGGTGTCAGGTTTGACGTCCTGATCTTTGAACACTATTTTCCTCAGGTGGTCAAAGGCTGCACTGGCAAACTGAAGGTGGTGTTGGACATGGTCATCGAAGTCTGCCCTTGTTGGTCGTAGGCTCCCATGTTATGGGAAGTGGTACACAATTTCCAAGGTCTCATCATGGATCTTTATAACCAGGGAGCAGAACAGTGTGGCGGGTATGGATTGGTCGTGGACCTTTGTCTTACTGATATTTAATGCGAGGTCCAGCCGCTCGTACGCTTTAGTGAAGTTGTTACCGAAGGTTTGAGTTTTGGACTCCGAGTGTGCACAAACGCAAGAGTCATCTGCATATTGTACTTCAATGATAGAGGTTGTAGCAATCTTGGTTCTGGACTGGAGGCACCGGAGGGTGAACAATTTCCCACTTGTCCTGTAGATTAACTCCACTCTAGCGGGCAGCTTGTTAAGGCTGCGTTGAAGCATTGCAGTAAGGAAGAACGTTGGTGCGATGACACGGTCTTGCTTGACCCCGATCCGCATTTGTATTGGATCTGAGGTGGATCCGTTGGTGAGAATCATGGCGTCCATGTCATCATGAAGCAGGCGGAGGATGGTGAGGATTTTTTGAGCACAGCTGAATTTAAGAAGGACATTCCATAATCCCTCACGGTTCAAAGACTCGAAGGCCTTTATGAGGTCAAAGAAAGCCATGTACACAGGTTGATGCAGCTCCCTACATTTTTCTTCGATTTGTCGCACATTGAAGGTCATGGTCGTTGTGCCCCTCAGTGGGCGAAATCCACATTGCCACTCTTCATCCTCTTCATCCACTGGGAGGAGACGATTGAGGAGGATTATTGTGATTATTTTCCCTATGGCAGGCAGCAGGGAAACTCCTCTCTAATTACCGCAGTCGGATTTGTCCCCTTTCTTCAAGATGGTCACGATTATCGCGATTCTGATATCACCTGGCATGAACTCCACACTTGAAATCACATACAAGCAATTCTTGGTGTTTTAAATTATCTTATCAACAGATAAGTTCATTTCTTATCAAATCTGCATAGTTCCAATATCCCGTAGTGACCAGGCTATCAAATATATAATATTCTCTCTGTCGGCAAATAAACCAACACCTGCAAGGGAAACCTATTAATCAATGATTGTCACCTGCATTCTCCTAAGTTTCAATAGAATTCCCATCGATGCCAAATTGAAATCCTTTCAGGAATCATGCCCAGGTGATTTATGTTACTCAGGGATACACATACATGTTTTCACTGTGCATTCCTCTCGCGATACTTCAAAACCAGTATGTATGTCTTGAAAGAACTGCTGTTCCAAGATGCACGATTTTAACCCTTAACTCCCCAAGATGTCCAGCATCCATCTCTCCAGGATGTCCAATATTCATAATACTTCTGTAATAAAAGTATTTTTTTTTTACTTCCACCATGCCCAGCTTTGCGGTCTACATGCCTCCTTATTTAATATGCATCAACTTACTCATCTGTATAGTTCCTTCAGTGACATTAGGTTGAGAAGGGGGTGGCTGATGCCTTGCATAGGATCCTCCTGTAACTGAAATGGACTTTGTCTCATGGCAGCTGTAAACGATGAGAGATAAGCTGGTGATTGGAACTCCAATGTCAAGGTAAGGTCTGGAAAGTGGGGACAAGAACAGAGTAAGTTTGGAAAAAGTAGATAACAAGGTTAGAAAGCCGGTGACAATTGTCTAAGTATTACACTAGCAGCCTCTGAAATTGATATTATATTAGCTAACAGGTTTCAGACAGTGACCAGTAAAGCAGCTGACTATAAAAATGAACAATCTTGCAATCTTCCACAACCCTGTGACAGAAGTTTAAATGGATCCAGGGTCCATTCCCAATTGCAGACCCATCCCGGTCTGGTAATCGGCTTGAGACACACACCGTCCCAAGAAATTGGGGCACCTAACGTCTGCTTCAAAAGGCAGGAGTGCCACCGACTGGGCCAAGATGGCCCTCTAGAGTGGGATTGGTGCCAGTATGGGCCACGTGGTTGCTGCGGTCAACACCAGGTAGTGACTCTCTCCCTGAATCAAAGGAATCAGGGGGACATACACATGAATTTTGGAGCTGGGAACTGAGTTTGAGCTGTTAGTGAGCCACAGCCCCCTCTGATATTAAAACACTGAAAATAACTTAAATAACGAGACAGAACCATTCAGTAGTTTCATTGGTGGACACTAGTCAGTTCCTTAGTAATTTTTTTAGCTGCACAAACTTCTATACCGTGCCGACTGGTGCCTGTACGCCTGAGAAAAGCTCAATTAGAACATCCTCCTCGAACAGACACAATCGGCGCAAACTCGCGAGGCTCATTAATTCCACTTGGGGGCGGGGCTAGTTTTGTGGGCGCAGCCGGCTTCGAGCAAAATGACTTTTAAAGCAGCTTGGACGCTCGGTGCTTGAAATAAACTCATGCTTGAGTTTCCACAAACTGTTGTGGTTCGGCTGATTTCACCCTTATTGCACTGATAAAACCAGCAGAAACTCTATTCTATAAATGTAATGTATTGACTCATTTAGTTGATAAGCAACTTCAGACATTACCCCTGCTATATAACAAAAAGAATGATTTATATATAGCAGAAAGATACCGCATTGGATTTTTAACAACAATAAGAAGTCCCACAATGGGTTCCCTTATCTGAAAACAAAGGCCTATCTCAGAGTAATCCCTTAATGATAATTCCCCATCTACTTCTGGTCGGCTCAGTCATTGTGAGGCCCTTAAATTATCTCGGTGCCCCCAGGTTATGGTGCAGCATCTGGTCTGGAGCCAGGTTATGGAGATCTTCGGCTGGTCTGGAGCCAGGTTATGGAGATTTCCAGCTGGTCTGGAGCCAGGTTATGGAGATCTTCGGCTGATCTGGAGCCAGTTTATGGAGATTTCCAGCTGGTCTGGAGCCAGGTTATGGAAATCTTTGGCTGGTCTGGGGCCAGCATCTGCAAGTTCCAATGATGAGCTTTTTCTCATTTGTAACAGCCACGAGGTGTAACTCAGCAAACCCTTGTTGCTTCAGCCCATCCGGAGCCAATTTTGCCGATTGATATACATTTTTTGTATATATTATGTATTTTTGTACTGCAAGCCCCTGGGTGTGTGTGAACAGTGCAATGTGAATCCGGGATCCCGTTACTCCGGTTTGCTGACGGTGACCAGCACTGCTGGAATGTGTAACATGGATCCTGGATTCACAAAGAGCAACAGGGCCTCTCCTGGGAGAATGGCCAAGAGTGAAGAGTTCCACATTGGAGGGCTGGTGTGAGCGGCCAGGAGCTCACGTTGGGACCTCTTTACCCTGCACAGTAGCACACGTCCCAGTCCCTGATCACAACCCAAGAGCTCAGCGCAAGGAACACTTACAATTCACCAGCCAATACTCTCAACCCCACCATTTATTGCCAAGCCCCTTTCCCAGTGCTGGTTCCTGCTGTGTCTCGAGGTTACTGTGTGAGATGGGCAATATTCAACTTGTAGTGGATACTTTGGCTCTGATTTGGTGATTGGAAGATTCCCACGGGGAAATGCTTCCGATCCCTGACTAAAATGCTCAGGTACCAGGTGATCCGGGAGGTACGGAGATTCGCGGTCCTGGGGATTTCCGATTATGTGCGGGAAAACGGACACGTATTTCCGAGCACAAGCTGTTCACAAGCTCCCCTATGATCACATGGGCCAGCCCAAACCATAAAGGAAGGGAAGCCCCATTGATGCTTAGGGGATCCTGCATATATGGAATTCCTATCGATATGGACTGGAATTCTCCAAAAAATACAGCTAGATTTCAAATTTCTAAAAAAGTTACATATATCAAATTAATTACAATGGCAGTAAATTAAATATTGAAGGAAAATATTATTTTTTGAGAAATAAATTGTACATGTTTTAAAGAGGCTAAAATAAACTTACCTTATTGCACAAAGTTTTAACGTTAAAATGAATGCTAATGTAAAAACATACTTTTATAAACTCTTACGATGGTAAAAGAAGGCCATACACCTGCTTTTACAGACATAGGAATTGCACGGGCATTCACTGTGCCTTTCTCCCAAGGATGCATTGGGTCTTTGAAGAAAATTCTTGTGAGTTCGCAAATTCTGAGTTTTCACACATGCGCTTCTTATGCGCACACCCAGAACTTGCTTGGCCCTTGAGGGCACGTGCACACCTTGTGTGCACCAACAGGGGAACGCAAATTATGGCCCATTCTCTTCGTACTCTGAGAGATCAGTTTAGAAACCTACGGTTCGAAATGCCATAGTTCAAGGGGAGCAGAAATTTTACCATCATCGCAGATTCCAGGATTGAAATAAGGAACGAGTTTCTCCGTGAATGTGTCAGTGAAAGTGTAGAGATTGGACATACCATCAGCATTGTAAAAGGACACTTGTCCTCCCTCATAGTCCAGGTAAACTCCGAAGATCCTTGGGTTCATACTCGGTGTCAATGGGACAAATGGGCCTTCAATAGCTTTGTATTAATTCACAATTTACAGACGCATAATCCAGTATCCATGTTCAGGCCCCAGTTTTAATTGCCCTTTCCTATTGGATAATGCTCTCGCCAGATCCAAAATGCATTTAGTCTTGTGCCTGAACTCCACCTCCCAGTACTGTTTCCCTGATGTGAATCTCTGTGACCGCAGGACACTGACAGCATTGAATATCTCCAGGAAATCAGGAAGCAGTAACTCTCTGTCACCAAGTCTCACACTGGTCCGGTCCTCAGACAGGATCGGCTCACGATGCGCTGTGTTTGGGTCCAGGGACATTGAGGCTGGATCTGGGGAAATAAAAATTACATCATGTTAAAAAGTTTAGACAGAGAAAGGTGGAAGGACAAAAAGAGGAAGGCGAATATCTTACGTTTGTTTTACTGGACTTGACAACCATTCCATAATTTCTTATTAGTAACTGGTTTGGACTGGGTACAGTGTACAGTTAGATATTACAGGGTCCCAGTATGATCACTATGAGTCCTGGGTCAGAGAGGAACACAATCAGCCAGGGTTCCCAGACTGATCACGGTTCAGTGAGTCCTATTGGAAAGTCCGAGTGATTGTATGTCAGATAGATTTTCTGATGCCCTCATTCTTGAATCGCTCAATCTAAGGTCCCGCATAAAGAACAGCCCCTTAAGTGAGGTCCCAGAGCATACTGCCTCAGTGACCTGAAACCAGCAACAGGCAGTATCTTCATGAGCGTTGGAATATAGCAGGACACGACAGAACATGAACACAAAGCTAAGAAGTTTCTTACCTGGAGAGATGATCAGTTTCATTTCTGGCACATTGACTAGAGTAGCAAGCCTGGAAATACTGTTGTTCAGACTAGCAGACACAAGTATCTCTTCATCTTCAGCTCTCTCTGCACCTGCAGCTTTCCCCAACTTTGTCTCAACCATTTCAGTTGCTGCAGGACAGACAATTAGAAACAGATTAATACATCCACGGTGCTGTTTAGATTGTCCTGTTTAATGATGTATAATCATTGGTTTCAGTAAAATGTGAAGGGATCTGGGTGGAGCTTTCACTGACGGGCCCCAGTACTGTGATACCACGTCAGTTGCCCCCGAAATACACTCGACAGGGTTTCTTCTGCTGCTGAAGACTGTGAAGGTTCACTGATCAATTCCTGTTATTTCCGGTCGGTATTTACACAGTAACTCAGAGCTTGTCACTAGTCTGTGCAGCCCTGAGCTGGGCACAGTGATGTTACACCTAACCTCAGCATCCCCTCGATAGGGAAACAACAGCCAAGTACCGGATCCTGGATACTTCCATGCAGCTCTGGGGCAATATGCACCTGTGTACAAATCGGATGAGAACAGGATTAGGCTCATTGTGATGCCCATACCGTCAAATAGCTTCCTATTTATCACTGTTTGAGCAGAGCATTCGTTGCACCCATGGGACTGTACCCCAACATGTCAATGCTCTCAGCACTGGCACACATGAGATTGTATTCTCTCATGTCATCACTGTCAGGGCTGGCACCAGTGTGAATGAACCTCAACATGTCACTGCTGTCAGGGTTCGCACCCATGGGACTCAAGCCCAACATGTCACTGCTCTCAGGGCCAGCACCCATGGGACTGAAAACCAACATTTCATGGCTCTCAGGCCCAGCACCCATGGAACTCTACACCAGCCTGACACTAAGTTAAGAAAAGGAGAGAGTGGGGTGAAAACTGAGAGGCGACAAACTTGAAACTCAATTTAAAAAAGTCTTCTTTAACCTGCAGGAGATATTCACACGGAGAGTCGATTGATGATATATTGCTAGATGCTGGAATGCATTGTCTGGCTTGTAATAACAGTGTGAGGATCAGTATGATGGGCCAAGGACAATGTCTGCATTCCACCTTCACTCAGGCTCTCAGAACGAGGTCCCAGGAAACACAGGGGACCTTTCGGTGGCAATGGTATGTAAGCCTCTTTACATCTGTAAACACAGCTCTAAGTTATACTGCCGTGGATCATTTTCTATACCTCGGGATCCTACTGTCAATAAGGGCCGACATCGATGATGAAGTCCAACATTGCCTTCAGTGTGCTAGTGCAGCCTTCGGTCACCTGAGGAAGAGAGTGTTTGAAGTTCAGGACTACAAACCTGGCACCACGCTCATGGTCTACAGAGCAGTAGTGATACTCGCCCTGCTATATGCTTCAGAGACATGACTATGTAGAATAGGCACCTCCAAACACTGGAGAATTATCACCAATGCTGCCTGCGCAAGGTCCTGCAAATTCATTGGCAGGTTAGGGGCATCAAAGTCAGCGTTCTCACTCAGGCCAACATCCCCAGCATTGAAGCATTGACCACGCTTCATCAGCTCCGATGGATGGGCCACATTGTCCGCATGCCGAATATGAAACTCCGAAAACAAGTGCTCTACTTGGAGCTACGTCACGGGAAGCGAGCCCCAGGTGGGCAGAGAAAATGCTTCAAGGATACTCTAAACGACTCCTTGAAAAAGTGCAACATCCCCACCAACACCTGGGAATCCCTGGCTGAAGACGGCTCAAATTGGAGAAGCATCTGAGAAGGTGCCGAACAGCTCGAGTCTCTTCGCCTGATAGCAGCGGAAGCCAAGCGCAAACAGCAGAAGGAGCGTACAACAACTCAAGCACCCCATCTACCTGTCCCTTCAACCAACATGTTCCCCAGCTGTGACAGCGACTGTAGGTCCCGTACTGGACTCTTCAGTCATATGAGAATCATTTTAGTGTGGAAGCAAGTTATCCTGGATTCCGAGGGACTGCCTAAGAGAAGAGGATACTGCCAAATGCACATCACTGTCAAACTGGGAGAAGACAAGTCCTGTGCACCTGTATTCAAAGATATTGTTCGAGTTCTAAATGAGAGTAAAGTCCTCAGTTTCAGCGAAGGGTGGACTGTCCTCTCATCTCTTTACTAACATTGAAAACATGAAGGGGACCAGCAAGAGTTGCCTTCATAGAAACATAGAAACATAGAAAATAGGTGCAGGAGCAGGCCATTCAGCCCTTCTAGCCTGCACCGCCATTCAATGAGTTCATGGCTGAACATGAAACTTCAGTACCCCCTTCCTGCTTTCTCGCCATAACCCTTGATCCCCCGAGTAGTAAGGACTTCATCTAACTCCCTTTTGAATATATTTAGTGAATTGGCCTCAACTACTTTCTGTGGTAGAGAATTCCACAGGTTCACCACTCTCTGGGTGAAGAAGTTTCTCCTCATCTCGGTCCTAAATGGCTTACCCCTTATCCTCAGACTGTGACCCCTGGTTCTGGACTTCCCCAACATTGGGAACATTCTTTCTGCATCTAACCTGTCTAAACCCGTCAGAATTTTAAACGTTTCTATGAGGTCCCCTCTCATTCTTCTGAACTCCAGTGAATACAAGCCCAATTGATCCAATCTTTCTTGATAGGTCAGTCCCGCCATCCCGGGAATCAGTCTGGTGAACCTTCGCTGCACTCCCTCAATAGCAAGAATGTCCTTCCTCAAGTTAGGAGACCAAAACTGTACACAATACTCCAGGTGTGGCCTCACCAAGGCCCTGTACAACTGTAGCAACACCTCCCTGCCCCTGTATTCAAATCCCCTCGCTATGAAGGCCAACATGCCATTTGCTTTCTTAACCGCCTGCTGTACCTGCATGCCAACCTTCAATGACTGATGTACCATGACACCCAGGTCTCGTTGCACCTTCCCTTTTCCTAATCTGTCACCATTCAGATAATAGTCTGTCTCTCTGTTTTTACCACCAAAGTGGATAACCTCACATTTATCCACATTATACTTCATCTGCCATGCATTTGCCCACTCACCTAACCTATCCAAGTCACTCTGCAGCCTAATAGCATCCTCCTCGCAGCTCACACTGCCACCCAACTTAGTATCATCCGCAAATTTGGAGATACTGCATTTAATCCCCTCGTCTAAATCATTAATGTACAATGTAAACAGCTGGGGCCCCAGCACAGAACCTTGCGGCACTCCACTAGTCACTGCCTGCCATTCTGAAAAGTACCCGTTTACTCCTACTCTTTGCTTCCTGTCTGACAACCAGTTCTCAATCCACGTCAGCACACTACCCCCAATCCCATGTGCTTTAACTTTGCACATTAATCTCTTGTGTGGGACCTTGTCGAAAGCCTTCTGAAAGTCCAAATATACCACATCAACTGGTTCTCCTTTGTCCACTTTACTGGAAACATCCTCAAAAAATTCCAGAAGATTTGTCAAGCATGATTTCCCTTTCACAAATCCATGCTGACTTGGACCTATCATGTCACCATTTTCCAGATGCACTGCTATGACATCCTTAATAATTGATTCCATCATTTTACCCACTACTGAGGTCAGGCTGACCGGTCTATAATTCCCTGTTTTCTCTCTCCCTCCTTTTTTAAAAAGTGGGGTTACATTGGCTACCCTCCACTCCATAGGAACTGATCCAGAGTCAATGGAATGTTGGAAAATGACTGTCAATGCATCCGCTATTTCCAAGGCCACCTCCTTAAGTACTCTAGGATGCAGGCCATCAGGCCCTGGGGATTTATCTGCCTTCAATCCCATCAATTTCCCCAACACAATTTCCCGACTAATAAAGATTTCCCTCAGTTCCTCTTCCTTACTAGACCCTCTGACCCCTTTTATATCCGGAAGGTTGTTTGTATCCTCCTTAGTGAATACCGAACCAAAGTACTTGTTCAATTGATCCGCCATTTCTTTGTTCCCCGTTATGACTTCCCCTGATTCTGACTGCAGGGGACCTACGTTTGTCTTCACCAACCTTTTTCTCTTTACATACCTATAGAAACTTTTGCAATCCGCCTTAATGTTCCCTGCAAGCTTCTTCTCGTACTCCATTTTCCCTGTCCTAATCAAACCCTTTGTCCTCCTCTGCTGAGTTCTAAATTTCTCCCAGTCCCCAGGTTCGCTGCTATTTCTGGCCAATTTGTATGCCACTTCCTTGGCTTTAATACTATCCCTGATTTCCCTAGATAGCCACGGTTGAGCCACCTTCCCCTTTTTATTTTTACGCCAGACAGGAATGTACAATTGTTGTACTTCATCCATGCGGTCTCTAAATGTCTGCCATTGCCCATCCACAGTCAACCCCCTAAGTATCATTCGCCAATCTATCCTAGCCAATTCTCGCCTCATACCTTCAAAGTTACCCTTCTTTAAGTTCTGGACCATGGTCTCTGAATTTACTGTTTCATTCTCCATCCTAATGCAGAATTCCACCATATTATGGTCACTCTTCCCCAAGGGGCCTCGCACAATGAGATTGCTAATTAATCCTCTCTCATTACACAACACCCAGTCTAAGATGGCCTCCCCCCTAGTTGGTTCCTCAACATATTGGTCTAGAAAACCATCCCTTATGCACTCCAGGAAATCCTCCTCCACCGTATTGCTTCCAGTTTGGCTAGCCCAATCTATGTGCATATTAAAGTCACCCATTATAACTGCTACACCTTTATTGCATGCACCCCTAATTTCCTGTTTGATGCCCTCCCCAACATCCCTATTACTGTTTGGAGGTCTGTACACAACTCCTACTAACGTTTTTTGCCCTTTGGTGTTCTGCAGCTCTACCCATATAGATTCCACATCATCCAAGCTAATGTCTTTCCTAACTATTGCATTAATCTCCTCTTTAACCAGCAATGCTACCCCACCTCCTTTTCCTTTTATTCTATCCTTCCTGAATGTTGAATACCCCTGAATGTTGAGTTCCCAGCCCTGATCATCCTGGAGCCACGTCTCCGTAATCCCAATCACATCATATTTGTTAACATCTATTTGCACAATTAATTCATCCACCTTATTGCGGATACTCCTTGCATTAAGACACAAAGCCTTCAGGCTTGTTTTATTAACACCCTTTGTCCTTTTAGAATTTTGCTGTACAGTGGCCCTTTTTGTTCTTTGCCTTGGGTTTCTCTGCCCTACACTTTTCCTCATCTCCTTTCTGTCTTTTGCTTTTGGCTCCTTTTTGTTTCCCTCTGTCTCCCTGCATTGGTTCCCATCCCCCTGCCATATTAGTTTAAATCCTCCCCAACAGCACTAGCAAACACTCCCCCGAGGACATTGGTTCCAGTCCTGCCCAGGTGCAGACCGTCCGGTTTGTACTGGTCCCACCTCCCCCAGAACCGGTCCCAATGCCCCAGGAATTTGAATCCCTCCCTGCTGCACCACTGCTCAAGCCACGTATTCATCTGCGCTATCCTGCGATTCCTACTCTGACTATCACGTGGCACTGGTAGCAATCCCGAGATTACTACTTTTGAGGTCCTACTTTTTAATTTAGCTCCTAGCTCCTTAAATTCGTTTCGTAGGACCTCATCCCTTTTTTTGCCTATGTCGTTGGTACCAATGTGCACCACGACAACTGGCTGTTCTCCCTCCCATTTCAGAATGTCCTGCACCCGCTCCGAGACATCCTTGACCCTTGCACCAGGGAGGCAACATACCATCCTGGAGTCTCGGTTGCGGCCGCAGAAACGCCTATCTATTCCCCTCACAATTGAATCCCCTATCACTATCGCTCTCCCACTCTTTTTCTTGCCCTCCTGTGCAGCAGAGCCAGCCACGGTGCCATGAACTTGGCTGCTGCTGCCCTCCCCTGATGAGTCATTCCCCTCAACAGTACCCAAAGCGGTGTATCTGTTTTGCAGGGGGATGACCGCAGGGGACCCCTGCACTACCTTCCTTGCTCTACTCTTCCTGCTGGTCTTCCATTCCCTATCTGGCTGTGGACCCTTTCCCTGCGGTAAGACCAACTCACTACACGTGATACTCACGTCATTCTCAGCATCGTGGATGCTCCAGAGTGAATCCACCCTCAGCTCCAACTCCGCAACGCGGGCCGTCAGGAGCTGGAGGTGGACACACTTCCCGCACACGTAGTCGTCAGGGACACCGGAAGCGTCCCTGAGTTCCCACATGGTACAGGAGGAGCATAACACCCGACCGAGCTCTCCTGCCATGTCTTAACCCTTAGATACACTTAAACTGGTAATAACAATGTTAAAAGTTACTGACCAATATAAGAAGAAAAAGAAAAACTACTCACCAATCACCAGCCAATCACTTACCCCCTAGGCTGTGACGTCACCTTTGTTTCTTTGCCTTCTCCCTGTAGCTGCACCGGTACGCCTCTCGCCGACCCCGGACTCGCGCTGCTCCGAGCTCCCGCCTCCTCGACTGACTGCTCCGAGCTCCCGCTGGCCTTTATAGGCCTCTCGCCGACCCCGGACTCGCGCTGCTCCGAGCTCCCGCCTCCTCACTCTGGTTCCAGTTACACTGCAGCTTGTATGAGGTCTTGACAGTGTGGGGCAGTCTTCTCGACATTCAGAGCTCAATCCTGACTGATATCTGTTGGTCCTCAGTTACATCGCACATTGTGCATTGCTGTGATGGGGTTTGAGTCCTATTATACACTTACACCAACAGTTTGGGGATTGGGTTAGAAAGGGTCACCTTGAGAAAATAGATCCTGTCTTGCTGCTCCATGGCTGCACAAAGGTTCAGCATGTTCTCCTCGAGTGATGCCAGTTCCTCTTCAATTATCCATTGGTCGCCGATCTTCCTCCTTTTGTCTCCTCTGTTCTTCGATTAAATGCTTCGCTTTGTCTTCAAAGGTATCACTGGATTTTTGCAAATTGTGCAGAGATGTCTTGCTCCAGGGATCCCCGTGAGTCCCTAAGACGGTGAGAGAGATCATAAAAGCAGTGGGTTGTTAACGGGTGTTCGTGTTTAAAGGTAGCAGCAGTAATGCTCACATCCAGTTCTGAAATCTTCCCCTCCTGCTGCCGTTTTAATTCATTTTTAAATTTTTTTTCATCCTCCATGGAATTCAAGATCGATTTCACCAAGTGCTAAAAATGGAATCAGATCTCACCATAACCCATTGCAATGTCTGCTGTTTATTCCCAAACTGTGGGGCAGCTGTTCAGGAATTTAACCATGCACCCGTTTTTATGTTGTGTATTACATTACTGATGTGGGTCACGCAGAACATTGAAAACTCTTGTAGAAACAGTACCTGTGGGAATTCCAGTATTGAAAATGTCCCAGCTTACTGCCAGGACTCTGAACCTGCCACTTACTTTCACTTTAACAGGGCTTCTAAACATTGGGCTGGCACGGCTTCATGTTAAAGCAATACATGGTGCTGGTTATCTTATTCCCGCAAATCGCTCAAAATGCTTTCTGTTCAGCTGCAATTTTCCGTCAGTAACTGAAATTTCTAATTTCCAAAATTATGTTTTAAAAAATGAAAATTTACCATAGTTCATAAAAAATATAAATATATTTATACATGGTTTCTTTAAATGTCTTCAGTAAAGGTTTTATTTGAAGGCCTCAGCCTCTCCCAAAAGCCTCGGCTCGGAGTTGATATTTTTTCCTGGAGCTTTGATTCTGTTTGCTGAACGTAGATTGTGCTGTCTGTGCAAGTGTAGTGAACCCAGTTTCACAACGAGCATCAATACTGCTCAGTCAGGTAAATGGGTGGGATATTTTTCTGCAGCTCCAGCAGTTTCTGATCAGCTGTTCTTTTCAAAATGATGTGGAAAATAGTGTGAGGACAAATTTCAAAAGTTTTAACCTGAAGGTTATCTGGAATAAATCTTCAAAGAACGAGTGTGTGTGTGTAACAGATAGAGAGCGTGAGCTACGCAGAAAAACGTTGAGATTTCTGAACAAGGAAGTGACATTTCTGGCTTCTACAGGGACACCGAAAGTACAGGGATTGCTGTGAGCACCCGCCAGGAATATGATTTCCAAATAGTTATTGAACGGAAATATTATAATAAAACTAATTTACTCATATAGTTATTTCAAGTAAATTTCATAACAAACTGATTTCCAATAGTTATGTAATTTAAATAATTTGCATTAAATATGTATAGGGAATAAGTTTTATTGCAGAATTTAAATTAAATAACTATAATAAAGCAATTGCATTTCAATATTTAATTCAAATAACGCTATGGAAATCTGTTCTGCTTTATTTATATTAAATAAATATAATCAATTATATTACAATATTTACATTAAATAATTACATAGGAATAAGTTTCATTTCAATTGTCCAGAATTTGTGGTCCTGATGTGGCGAACTAGCAGTGCCTTTGAAACTGACCGAAATTTCGAGGTTCTTGTGGAAACTCTGAATTTGTGGTTTGTCTTTCACTCCTCCAAGGCTGACTGTGCTGTCCCCCACCCTGCAGTGTACAGAGCCGGCAATCAGTGCAATCTCTCAAACCAGGCTAACTGATAACAATTTTGGCTCTTCCGCAATAATTAAACTATAAAATTCCCCACTAAATTTTAGACCCAAAGCGATTAGGTGAAACTGTGTTCTTAACAGTATATTGAGTGCTAAACACAGATTCTGGGCTTGAAGAAATAATTACATTTTGTGCAGTGTCAATTTATCGATTTTAATATTCCATTTTATCGATTTTAATGTTGCTATTTTAATGGAAAGTATTCGGGACAGTTCCTAGAACAATACATCATGGAACCAACCAGTGAACAGGCTATTTTTGATCTTCTATTGTGTAATGAGACAGGCTTAATTAGCAATCTCATGGTAAAGGAAATCTTTTTCCTTTCGTCCCCTATGTGGTACAATGTACATGATTTTTACAGCTCGACAGCTGCAAGAAAAATGCAGGGAACAACATCAACTCTTGTACATGGCCTTCTTTGACCTTTACAAAGGCATTTGACACTGTCAACCATGAGGATCTATGGAGCAGCCATCTCCATTTCAGCTGCCCCCAAAAGTTCATCACCGTACTCCGCCTGCTCCACAATGACATTTAAGCCGTGATCCTGACCAATAGATTAACCGCAGACCCAATCCGTGTCCGGCCTGGGGTCAAACAGGGCTGCATCATCACGCCAACCCTCTTGTCAATCTTACTCACTGCCATGCTCCACCTCACACTCAACAAGCCCTCCACTGGAGTGGAACTAAACTACAGAACCAGTGGGAACCTGTTCAACCCCGGTCGTTTCCAGGCCAGATCCAAGACCATGCCAACCTCTGTTGTCAAGCTACAGTATGTGGACGACGCATGCATTCAGAGGCTGAACTACAATTTATAGTCAACATCTTCACTGAGGCATACAAAAGCATGGGCCTTACAGTAAACACCTGTAAGACAAAGGTCCTCCACCAGTCTGTCCCTGCCACACAATACTGCCCCCCAGTCATCAAGATCCACGGCCCGGTCCTGGATAATGTGTACCATTTTCCATAACTCTGGAGCCTCTTAACAACAAGGGCAGACATTGACGATGAGATTCAACACCGCCTCCAGTCCAACTGAGGAAAACAGTATTCGAAGATCAGGTCCTCAAATCTGCGACCAAGCTCATGGTCTACAGGGCTGTTGTAATACCCGCCCTCCTGTATGGCTCAGCAAAATGGTCTATATAAAATAGACTCCTCAGATCGCTGGAGAAATACCACCAATGATGTCTCCGCAAGATCCTAAAAATCTCCTGGATGACAGATGCACCAACATTAGCATCCTCGACCAGGGCAACATCCCCAGCGTAAAGCACTGACCACACTCGATCAGTTCCACTGGGCAGGGCACATTGTTCACATGCCTGACACAAGACTCCCAAAGCAAGCGCTCTACTCGGAACTCCTTCACATCAAGCGAACAAAAGGTGGGTAGAGGAAACGTTTTAAGGACACTCTCAAAGCCTCCTTGATAAAATGCAACATCCCTATCGACACCTGGGAGTACCTGATCAAAGACTGCCCTAAGTGAAGGAAGTGCATCCGGGAGATCGCTGAGCATCTCGAGGCACATCGCCGAGCACAGGCAGAAACCAAGCGCAGGCAGCGGAAAGAGCATGTGGAAAACCAATTCCACCCACCCTTTCCCTCAACGCGTGTCTGTCTCACCTGTGACCGGGACTGTGGTACTCGTATTGGACAGTTCAGTCACTTTAGAAATCATTTTTAGAGTGGAAACAAGTATTCCTCGATTCTGACGGACTGCCTATAATGATGATGAGTAAAGGATCCTCTGGGGCAGAGTGATGGTTGTACAATAGAATTTCACCTTGCATTTGCGAGTGACTTGCCTAAGTCCGAAAATAGATTCTTAAACTTAAATAAACTCAATTGCCTAGTTATGAAAGGCAGGTTGGATAGGTTGGAAGATGGATTGGAAAAATAGATAATCAGGTACACCAGTAGATAAGCAAAGACGACCATTTAAAAAATATATATTTCATAATTCTCAACAAAAATGCATTCCAAGAGAAACAAAAACTACAGAGGAGAAGTGATCCTTCTTTGGATAACTAATGAAGTTAAGGATAGCATCAGATTGAAAGAAGAAGCTTATAATGTTGTGAAGAATAGTAGTAAACCAGAGGATTGGGAAAGTTTCAGAAAACAGTAAAGGATGACCAAACATCGATAAAAAGGGAAAAATAGACTGAGAGAAAACTAGCAAGAAATATAAAAACAAATTGTAAGAGCTTCTACTAGTATGCAAAAAGAAAGAGAGTGGCAAAAGTAAACATTGGTCCCTTAGAGGCTGAGGCAGGAGAAATTATTAAAGGTAATAAGGAACTGGCAGAAATTGCAAACACATATTTTGTTTATCTGTCTTTACAGCAGAAGAGACGCAATAAGCATACCTATAATGGTAGGGAACCAAGGGTCCGATGATCCGTAAGGAACTTAATGTAATTCATAAATAGAGAACAAGTACGAGAGAAACTAATGGGACTACAAACCGACAAATTCCTGGACCTGACGGCCTACATCCTAGGGTTCTAAAATAGGTGGCTGCAGAGTTAGTGGATGCACTGGTGTTGATCTTTCAAAATTCCCTAGATTCTGGAACAGTCCCAGCGGATTGGAAGATAACAAATGTAACACCGCTATTCAAGAAAGGATGGAGAGAGAAAACAGGGAACTACAGGCCAGTTAGCCTGACATAAGTCATCGGGAAAATGCTGGAATCCATTGTTAAGGAAGTGGTATCAGAGCACTTGGAAATTCATAACATGATTAGGCAGAGTCAACATGGTTTTTAGAAAGGGGCATCGTGTTTTACAAATTTATTAAAGTTTTTGAGGATACAACCAGCAGGGTGGATAAATGGGAATGAGTGGATGCAGTGTATTTAGATTGCCAAAAGGCATTCGATAAGGTGCCATATAAAAGATTATTACACAAGGTGAGGACTCATTTGATTGGACATAATGTATCAGCATGGATAGAGGATTGGTTAACGGACAGTAAACAGAGAGTAGGGAGAAACGATCTTTTTCAGGATGACAGGCTGTAATGAGCTATTACAGTCTATATTAATGACCGAGATGAAGGGACTGAGTGTAATGTATCCAAGTTTGCTGATGATACGAAGCAAGGTAGGACAGTATGCTTTGAGGAGACCACAAAGCATCTGCAAAGGGCTATAGATAGACTAAGTGAGTGGACAGTAAGGTGACAGATGGAATATAATGTAGAGAAATGTGAGGTTATTCACTTTGGTAGGAAGAATTAAAAAAAAACAGGATATTTCTTACATGTGAGAAACTTTTAAATGTTGATGTTCAGAGAGATTTGGGTGTCCTTGTGCAAGAAACACAGCGCTAGCATGCAGGTGCAGCAAGCAATAAGGAAGGCAAATGCCAGGCTGTCCTTTATTGTAAGGGGTTTGGAGCATAAGAATAAGCAAGTCTTGCTACTATCCTATCGGGCCTTGGTGAGATCACACCAGGATTAGTGTGCATACTTTTGGTCTCCTTATCTAAGGAAGGATACACTTGCCTTGGATGTGGTGCAATAGAGGTTCACTAGATTGATTCCTGGGATGAGAGGGCTCACTTATGATGAGATTGTGTAGAATGGGCCAATACTCTCTGGAGTTTAGAATAATGTGAGGTAATTTCAATGAAACATTCAAGATTCTGAAGGGGATTGACAGGTAGATGCTGAGAGGTTGTTTCCCCTGGCTGGAGTGTCGAGAACTAGGGGGCACAGTCTCAGGATAAGGGGTCGGCCATTTAAGTCAGAGTTGAGAAGGAATTTCTAAACTCAGAGAAACATAGAAACATAGAAACATAGAAAATAGGTTCAGGAGTAGGCCATTCGGCCCTTCGAGCCTGCACTACCATTCAATGAGCTCATGGCTGAACATGCAACTTCAGTACCCCATTCCTTCTTTCTCGCCATACCCCTTTATCCCCCTAGTAGTAAGGACTACATCGAACTCCTTTTTGAATATATTTAGTGAATTGGCCGCAACAACTTTCTGTGGTAGAGAATTCCACAGGTTCACCACTCTCTGGGTGAACAAGTTTCTCCTCATCTCGGTCCTAAATGGCTTACCCCTTATCCTTAGACTGTGACCCCTGGTTCTAGACTTCCCCAATATTAATAAGAACATAAGAACATAAGAATTAGGAACAGGAGTAGGCCATCTAGCCCCTCGACCATGCTCCGCCACCCAACAAGATCATAGCTGATCTGGCCGTGGACTCAGCTCCACTTACCCGCCTGCTCCCCATAACCCTTAATTCCCTTATTGGTTAAAAATCTATCTATCTGTGATTTGAATACATTCAATGAGCTATCCTCAACTGCTTCCTTGGGCAGAGAATTCCACAGATTCACAACCCTCTGGGCGAAGGAATTCCATCTCAACTCGGTTTTAAATTGGCTCCCCCGTATTTTGAGTCTATGCTCCCTGGTTCTAGTCTCCCCGACCAACCTCTGTGGCTCTACCCTGTCTATCCCCTTCATTATTTTAAATGTTTCCATCAGATCACCGCTCATTCTTCTGAACTCCAACGAGTAAAGACCCAGTCTACACAATCTATCATCACAAGATAACCCCCTCATCTCCGGAATCAGCCTAGTGAATCGTCTCTGTACCCCTTCCAAAGCTAGTATATCCTTCCATAAGTAAGGTGACCAAAACTGCACGCAGTACTCCAGGTGCGGCCTCACCAATACCCTGTACAGTTGCAGCAGGACCTCCCTGCTTTTGTACTCCATCCCTCTCGCAATGAAGGCCAACATTCCATTTGCCTTCCTGATTACCTGCTGCACATGCAAACTAACTTTTTGGGATTCATGCACAAGGACTCCCAGGTCCCTCTGCACTGCAGCATGTTGTAATTTCTCCCCATTCAAATAATATTCCCTTTTACTGTTTCTTTTCCCGAAGGTGAATGACCTCACATTTTCCGATATTGTATTCCATTTGCCAAACCTTAGCCCATTCGCTTAACCTATCTAAATCTCTTTACAGCCTCTGTGTCCTCCACACAACCCGCTTTCCCACTAATCTTTGTGTCATCTGCAAATTTTGTTACACTACACTCTGTCCCCTCTTCCAGGTCATCTATGTATATAGTAAACAGTTGCGGGCCCAGCACCGATCCCTGTGCACACCACTAACCACCGATTTCCAACCTGAAAAGGATCCATTTATCCCGACTCTCTGCTTTCTGTTAGCCAGCCAATTCTCGATCCATGCTAATACATTTCCTCTGACTCCGCGTACCTTTATCTTCTGCAGTAACCTTTTGTGTGGCACCTTATCGAATGCCTTTTGGAAATCTAAATACACCACATCCATCGGTACACCTCTATCCACCATGCTCGTTACATCCTCAAAGAATTCCAGTAAATTAGTTACGCGTGATTTCCCCTTCATGAATCCATGTTGTGTCTGCTTGATTGCACTATTCCTATCTAGATATCCCGCTATTTCTTCTTTAATGATAGCTTCAAGCATTTTCCCCACTACAGATGTTAAACTAACTGGCCTATAATTACCTGCCTTTGTCTGCCCCCTTTTTTAATCAGAGGCGTTACATTAGCTGCTTTCCAATCCGATGGCACCTCCCCGAGTCCAGAGAACTTTGGTACATTATAATGAATGCATCTGCTATAACTTCCGCCATCTCTTTTAATACCCTGGGATGCATTTCATCAGGACCAGGGGACTTGTCTACCTTGTGTCCCATTAACTGTCCAGCACTACCCCCCTCGTGATAATGATTGTCTTAAGGTCCTCCCTTCCCACATTCCCGTGATAATAATTTTTGGCATGGTTTTTGTGTCTTCCACTGTGAAGACCGAAGCAAAATAATTGTTTAAGGTCTCAGCCATTTCCACATTTGCCATTATTAAATCCCCCTTCTCATCTTCTAAGCGACCAACATTTACTTTAGTCACTCTTTTCCGTTTTATATATTGGTAAAAGCTTTTACTATCTGTTTTTATGTTTTGCGCAGGTTTACTTTCGTCATCTATCTTTCCTTTCTTTATTGCTTTCTTATTCATTCTTTGCTGTCGTTTAAAATGTTCCCAATCTTCTAGTTTCCCACTAACCTTGGCCACCTTATACGCATTGGTTTTTAATTTGATACTCTCCTTTATTTCCTTGGTTATCCACGGCTGGTTATCCCTTCTCTTACCGCCCTTCTTTTTCACTGGAATATATTTTTGTTGAACTCTATGAAAGAGCTCCTTAAAAGTCCTCCACTGTTCCTCAATTGTGCCACCGTTTAGTCTGTGTTCCCAGTCTACTTTAGCCAACTCTGCCCTCATCCCACTGTAGTCCCCTTTATTTAAGCATAGTATGCTCATTTGAGACACTACTTCCTCACCCTCAATCTGTATTACAAATTCAACCATACTGTGATCACTCATTCCGAGAGGATCTTTTACTAGGAGATTGTTTATTATTCCTGTCTCTTACACAGGACCAGATCTAAGATAGCTTGCTCCCTTGTAGGTTCTGTAACATACTGTTCTAAGAAACAATCCCGTATGCATTCTATGAATTCCTCCTCAAGGCTACCCCTTGCGATTTGATTTAACCAATCGATATGTAGGTTAAAATCCCCCATGATTACTGCCGTTCCTTTTTCACATGCCTCCATTATTCCCTTGATTATTGTCCGCCCCACCATGAAGTTATTATTTGGGGGCCTATAAACTACGCCCACCAGTGACTATCTCTAATCTCCACCCACAATGATTCAACATTTTGTTCATTAGAGCCAATATCGTCTCTCACAACTGCCCTGATATCATCCTTTATTAACAGAGCTACCCCACCTCCTTTCCCTTCTTGTCTATCTTTCCGAATTGTCAGATACCCTTGTATGTTTAATTTCCAGTCTTGGCCACCCTGCAATCACGTTTCTGCAATGGCCACCAAATCATACCCATTTTAATGATTTGTGCCGTCAGCTCATTTACTTTATTTCGAATGCTGCGCGTGTTTAGGTAGAGTGTTTTAATACTAGTTTTTAAACCATGATTTTTTGTTTTGACCCCTCCTGCAGCCCCTTTATATTCATACATATTGTCCCTTCCTATCACCTTGTGGTTTACACTTACCCCAGTGCTACTCTGCTCTGTTGCCTCCTACCTTTTGCATTCTTTCTTGGAGTTCTGTTCATCTGAGCTCTCACCCACTCTAACTAGCTCAGAGCCATCCCCCTGCCAAGCTAGTTTAAAGCCCTCTCAACCGTACTATCAAAAAAACCCGCGAGAACATTGGTCCCATCTCTGTTGAGGTGTAACCTGTCCGACTTGTACAGGTACCACCTACCGCAGAAGCGGTCCCAATTGTTCAGGAAACTAAAGCCCTCCCTCCTACACCAACAGGATAGTGGAGAGCACCAGTTCCAACTGTCTCAGGATGGGAGAGTGAAGAGCATCAGTTCCAACTGTCACAGGACAGAGAGTGGAGAGCACCAGTTCCAACTGTCACAGAAAGGGAGATTGGAGAGCACCAGTTCCAACTGTCGCAGAAAGGGAGATTTGAGAGCACCAGTTCCAACTGTCACAGGACGGGAGAGTGGAGAGCACCAGTTCCAACTGTCACAGGAGAGAGATTGGAGAGCACCAGTTCAAACTGTCACAGGACGAAAGAGTGGAGAGCACCAGTTCCAACTGTCATAGGAGAGAGAATGGAGAGCACCAGTTCCAACTGTCACAGGAGAGAGATTGGATAGCACCAGTTCAAACTGTCACAGGACAGAGAGTGGAGAGCACCAGTTCAAACTGTCACAGGACAGAGAGTGGAGAGCACCAGTTCCAACTGTCACAGGACAGAGAGTGGAGAGCACCAGTTCAAACTGTCACACGAGAGAGATTGGAGAGCACCAGTTCAAACTGTCACAGGACAGAGAGTGGAGAGCACCAGTTCAAACTGTCACAGGACAGAGAGTGGAGAGCACCAGTTCCAACTGTCATAGGAGAGAGAATGGAGAGCACCAGTTCAAACTGTCACAGGACAGAGAGTGGAGAGCACCAGTTCCAACTGTCACAGGACAGAGGGATGTGAATCTTAAAATTCTCTGCCCAGTGGGCTGTGGATGCTGAGTCTCTGAATATATTCAAGGCTGAGATAAATAGATTTTTGGTGTCTCGGAGAATCAAGGCATATGGAGATCGGGCAGGAAAGTTTTGAGGTCGATGATCAGCCATGATTTTATTGAATGGCAGAGTCGGCCCAAGGGGCCGTATAGCCTACCCCGGATCCTATTTCTTATGCTCTTAATAAAAAATGACTATTTTAAAAATCGCTATGTAATCATATATTTTTTAAAGTTTGTTCATCATCGCAGATTTGCCTTTTCCCGTTTGAGAGCTCGATCTCTGCTTTGCTCTCTCTATCAGTTTTAATAAGTTACAATTTTAAGAGCTTAACCACTTCCTTGTTCGCTGTCTGAGAATTCTGTATTTGGATTGGTTACTTAGACAGTTTGTTGACAACACAACAGCTCACAATCCGGGATCCTCACTACACTCCGTTGGTTTGAATTAGGCGTCAGATAACCCGAACTTCTCGACGCAGAGATCGCAAGGTCTTTGTGAGAAACTTTCGTCAGGGCCAGAATGCCTTTACTTCACCGCTGACTGCAAATTCTGAACTATTTGTGTTCTTATTCAGGCTAAGC